>NC_136742.1:31804755-32239755 GCF_936440315.1 Barbus barbus
CAGTACAAAAGCAGACGGAGGCAATTCAGCACATCCTCCCTAAACGGCGGGATGCTCCAGCTGCCACCGCTGGCCCAAGGGCCAGGCCCCAGTCTGCTGGTCGCCGTGGGCGCCCTCCTGCGTCCTCCAGAGCTGCTCCGCCCCGTGCTGAGTCGTCACCTAGGCCGGTGCGTCGAGCCTCTCGCAGGAGTGCGGCGCCCCCCGCGCCTCAGCCGGCCGCCAAGTCCTCCAGGAAGACGACAAAGCGGCCCTGACGCGCACAACCCGGAGATGGAGGAATTTGCTCTTTCCCAGGAGACGACGAGGCTAGCGTCGCTCCTTCCCCCGGAGGAGGGCCGGGTGGAGAATCCTGTGTTTTCTTTTCTTTCTGTTCCGCCACTGGCTCAAGGGCCAGTGGTACCCACATTGTCAAAGAAAGAGCAATTTCCCTTCCCTCCGGGTTCCCAGGTCTGCGGGCTGACAGTGTGCGACGCAATGCCTCCTCACTCTCACCCGAGACCCATATTGCCTGTGGCCAAGAGAGTGCGGTCTGGGGACGCGATGCCTCCCCACGCACCTCTAACCAGTCCCCCCGGGGACTTAGGGAGTTTTGTGGGGATGAGTCAGAACGCACTGCCTTCTGTTCCATCCAACCTTACTCCCCCTCGCTGCACCACTGCGGGCACGTCGATTGGGCCTTTGGTGCCGCTTGCACGGTATCTGGGGGCGTGGCTTGCGCTACCCAGCCCGTCTCGCTGGCTCATTCGCACAGTTCGACTCGGCTATGCGATTCAGTTCGCCAGGCGGCCGCCCAGGTTCAGCGGCATCCTCGAGACTTCGGTGGCAGTCCGAGATGCACCTGTCCTGCGCGAGGAGATTGCTGTCCTTCTGGCAAAGGGTGCAATCGAGCCGGTCCCTCCAGCCGAGATGAGGCAGGGGTTTTACAGCCCCTACTTCATCGTGCCCAAGAAAGGCGGTGGCCTCCGGCCAATCCTGGACCTGCGAGTCTTGAATCGGGCCCTACACAAGCTCCCGTTCAAGACGTTGACGCAGATGAGTTCACTTCGTGGATTGGTTTGCAGCGATCGACCTGAAGGACGCTTACTTTCATGTCTCGATTCGCCCTCGACACAGGCCGTTCCTACGGTTTGCGTTCGAGGGGCGGGCATGGCAGTACAGGATCCTCCCATTCGGGCTCTCCCTGTCTCCCCGTGCCTTCACGAAGGTGGCGGAGGGCGCCCTTGCCCCGTTACGGGAAGTGGGCGTCAGGATCCTCAACTATCTCGACGATTGGCTCATCCTGGCCCGATCGCGAGAACAGTTGGGTGGTCACAGGGACCTGGTGCTCCGGCACCTCAGCCAGTTGGGGCTTCGGGTCAACTGGGAAAAGAGCAAGCTCTCCCCTGTGCAGAGAATCTCTTTTCTCGGTGTGGAGTTAGACTCTGTGAGTATGACGGCACGTCTCTCGGACGAGCATGCCCAATCAGTGCTGAACTGCCTGAGTTCCTTCAGAGGCAGGACAGTGGTTCCGCTGAAACAGTTTCAGCAGCTCCTGGGGCATATGGCATCCGTAGCCGCAGTCACGCCGCTCGGGTTGCTTCATATGAGACCACTTCAGCACTGGTTACACTCACGGGTCCCGAGATGGGCATGGCGCCGCGGGACACGTCGTGTCACCATCACGCTATCGTGTCGCCGCTCTTTCAGCCCCTGGTCGGACCTTGCCTTCCTACGGGCCGGGGTGCCCTTAGGACAAGTGTCCCGGCATGTTGTTGTCACAACAGATGCCTCCAGCATGGGCTGGGGCGCTACATGCAACGGGCAGGCAGCCTCGGGGCTCTGGATGGGGCCTCGACTGCTTTGGCACATCAACTGCCTAGAGCTGTTGGCAGTGCATCTGGCCTTAAAGCAGTTCCGGCCACTGCTCCTAGGCCAGCACGTGTTGGTCCGCACGGACAACACTGCGGCTGTTTCGTACATCAACCGGCAGGGAGGTCTACGATCACGCCGCATGTCACAGCTCGCCCGCCATCTCCTCCTCTGGAGTCAGTCACAGCTCAAATCGCTGCGCGCCGTCCACATTCCGGGGGAGCTCAATCGTGCAGCCGACGCGCTCTCACGACAGCTCACTTCCCCGGAGAATGGCGACTCCATCCCGAGACGATCCGGCTGATTTGGAGTCGATTCGGGGAAGCTCAGGTAGACCTGTTTGCTTCCCGCAAGTCCTCCCACTGCCAGCTGTATTTCCCCCTGGCCGGGGCCCCCCCCGGCACAGACGCACTGGCACACAGCTGGCCTCGGGCTCTGCGCAAGTATGCGTTTCCCCCAGTGAGCCTGATCGCACAGACACTGTGCAAGGTCAGGGAGGACGAGGAGCAGGTCTTGTTGGTTGCGCCATATTGGCCCACCCGGACCTGATTTCCGGAACTCACCCTCCTCGCGACAGCCCCTCCCTGGCGCATCCCTCTGAGGAAGGACCTTCTTTCTCAGGGGCTCGGCACCATACGGCACCCGCGTCCGGCTCTGTGGAACCGCCATGTGCGGCTCCTGGATGGGACGCGGCAGACTTGAGTGGCCTGCCACAGGCTGAAGTGGAGTCTGTTCGCGGACTGGTGTTCTTCTCGGCGGGAGGACCCCCGAAGATGCACGATTGGAGTGGTGCTTTCTTTCCTGCAAGAGAGGTTGGAGCGCGGGCTGTCGCCCTCCACCTTGAAAGTGTACGTGGCTGCTATTGCGGCCCATCACGATGCAGTGGACGGCCGGTCCCTGGGGAAGCACGATCTCATCGTGAGGTTCCTGAGGGGTGCCAGAAGGTTAAATCCTCCTAGGCCACCCCTGATGCCCTCCTGGGATCTCTCTATTGTCCTGGCTGGACTTCAGAGAGGTCCCTTTGAGCCGCTGGACTCAGTCGAGCTGAAATTCCTGTCGGCCAAGACAGCGCTCCTGACCGCGCTCACTTCCATCAAGAGGGTCGGGGACCTTCAAGCATTTTCGGTAAGCGAAGAGTGCCTTGTGTTTGGGCCGGCCTACTCTCACGTTGTCCTGAGACCCCGGCCTGGATACGTGCCTAAGGTTCCCACCACGCCTTTCCGCGATCAGGTGGTGAACCTGCAAGCACTGCCCTCGGAGGAGGCAGACCCAGCCTTGGCGTTGCTGTGTCCTGTAAGAGCGCTGCGCATATACGTGGACCGCACCCGGAGCTTCAGAAGCTCTGAGCAGCTCTTTGTCTGCCACGGAGGTCAGCAGAAAGGGAAGGCTGTCTCCAAGCAGAGGTTGGCCCACTGGATAGTGGATGCCATCGCCTTGACGTACCAATCCCAAGGCGAGCCGTGCCCCCTCGGGGTGAGGGCTCACTCCACACGGAGTGTTGCCTCCTCCTATGCGCTGGCGCACGGCGCCTCTTTGGCAGACATCTGTAGAGCTGCGGGCTGGGCGACACCGAACACCTTCGCGAGATTTTACAGTCTCCGCGTTGAGCCAGTCTCTTCCCGTGTGTTGGGTAACAGGTAAGTGGCGGGAAGAGTTGGCCGGTGTCACGCTTGCTGCGCCATTCCCCCTTACCCGGGGATACGAGCGCCTATTCTCTCCTCCAGTTAGTTCCCCGGACGGCGAACCCTGGCGGAGTTCCTCCAGCACCCCCGGCAGTCAGGCTGGGCGGAGCAGTCTGACGCCAGGCCCAGTACCGGTGTTAGCTTGCCCGGGTCTCCGGTCAGCCCCTGTACTCGGCTAGGTGCCCGTGTGGCCTGATTCCCTTCGGGTGATCCCACATGTGTATTCATCCACGGTATGGTTTCCCTCACGGTAAACCCGTGTCTTCCCTTTGACAGAGCTCTGTCAGACCCTGCTGGCAGCCTTCCTCCCTTCTCCTAGGTAGGATCTGCCCCAGGGTCCAGGCGTATGTAGCACTGCCCCAGGCTTGGGCCAGTCCATACCAGTGTCTCCACACGTTACCTCCCTTCGGGCAGGGTGTGGCCTCCGTAGCGCCCTTCTCCGGAAGGCTCGCTTCCCCGTCGTTACTGCCGGGCTGTAACAACAAACAGGAAAGACTTGAAGCAGTCTTTCATAGAAGGTCGAAATCCCTTCCGATTTCTGGGGAAAGGAACAGCGGCTTGGCTATCTCCAGCAGCAATGTACTCAGTGGTCCCTGCGGGCACCAAGGTTAGCGAATTTGCGCTGGGGCGACGGGAAGGTTGCGACCTTCGCATCGCATTTGTCTGTCACGCGCTAGCTTGTCAACATCTGCATGCCACAAGGTCGTGACGGGGTTCAGGTTGTGGCGCTTTCCATAGACCCCTAATGTCATCACGACATAACTCGTAGTGACCGACAGATAGGGAACGTCTCGGTTACGTACGTAACCCTCGTTCCCTGATGGAGGGAACGGAGACGTTATGTCCCCATGCCACAATCTTGAACCATCGCTGGTTGCCAGGGACACGTTCTCGGCTCCTCAGCGGAAAACCTGATGAGTGGATGCACCTGTCGCCCTTTTATACCCGTATGCACGGGGAGTGGCTCAGGTATGCAAAATCCACTAGCCAAATTTCATTGGCGTTTTCTCTTATCAGAGGCAGTCGGGGCTCTCAAGTAAATCCCCTAATGTCGTCACGACATAACGTCTCCGTTCCCTCCATCAGGGAACGAGGGTTACGTACGTAACCGAGACGTTTTTCTGAGTTGTTAATTTTCTGATATTTTCTTATAAATTTTCTAACAGTCATTCATTCATTTATATATTAATTTATATTTGTTAAAAATTTCAATACATTTTTATTTATAAATTATTATTATTTATTTGCTCATTCATTGATATAATTTTTTATTCATTCATTCATAATAGAATTTAACTTTTAATTGTTTACCATTTAACTTAATATTTTTTTATTTGTTTGCTTATTTTTTATACATTCATTATACAAAATAATTTATTCATAATATAATTTTAATTTCAATTTTAGAAGTTTAATAAAAAATTTATTTATTTACTGTTAATATATTTAGTAATTTATTTATTTATATTTATTTATTCATTCATCCTTTCTTTTACAATATTATTCATTCATTTAGAATAGAATTTCATTTTATTTATGATTATTTTTATATCATTTATTTTTATTTATTAATTTTCATTTTTATTTAATTTAATTAATCTATAATTTATTCATTCATAATATAAATCTTTTTTTTTTTTTTTTTTTCATTTGAACTGGCTGAACTATTAGCCACAAGCATTATAAGGTGCTTACAGCCACAAAACAGTGCTTTCTGAATTTGATCGACTGTCCTCTCAGCTTTTATTAAACGTTAAGAGGTTTGTTCTGGTTCTGGTTGTTCACTCTGAATGTTCCTCCTCTGGATGATATGATGTGTATTTTCCTTCTCTTCTTGTTTTTAGCTCGCTCTCATACTGTAGTGTTGATACTGTACTGTACTTCTGCTCCTGCGAGTGTAAATCTGTGCATCATTAGAAACAGAAACACCAGCAAACGACTGACGCAAGCTTAACATTCGCTTCATTCACAGCCTCGCTGTTTCTCTCAGTTAAAGCACTGGAAGAGTTTGGGAAATGTTTGTTCTTCATTTACAGTAAACGTGAAATCAATGCTTTCATCAGTGATATTATTCTGACATCATCAGTCCCTCTTATTCATCAGAGACATTCATATACTTCATACATTTACACACTTTCACCATCTAATTAATTCATCATGGAGAAAGTCACTTGTTAAACATCCTGTTTTACTCAGAAATACCAAAAAGTGAAATGGGTGCATATATTGTGTTTCATTTAATTGTATTTATATTTATTTATTTTATTTTATTTGTTCATTTGCAATACAGTGTGATTTCTGTTTTTAATTACTATTAATTTATTTTTTATTGTTTCATTAATTTTATAATATTATATTAATATGATCCATTCATTAATTCCCCCCAGAGTTTCACTAATCATATAATTAATTAAATATTTATTTTATTTTTATTTTATCATTTTATTTCTTCCCCCTGAGATTTACTAATTTTATAATTATATATAATTTCATATATAATATATTTTTTAGCTATTTCCAGTGGATCATTGATGTATTGGTGTATCAATATTATTACTACAATACAGTTTATTTTATTTGATATTTGTATATTTTTAGGCCAATATTTTATTTTATTATATTGTATTTTATTTTATTTTCACCGGTTTCTGATTTTAGGCCAATACTTTCATTTTATTTTAAATTTATTTTATATTTTTTATTTTATTTTATATGCATCTGATTGTGCTTTAGGACAATATTACCTTCTATTTTTAATTATTATTATTTATCTGTGCATGCTTTTACATTAATATTACCTACATTTAATTTATATATATATATATATATATATTAATGATTAATATTATGTTGCCAATGGCTGTGACGTAACGTTAGAATCATGCTGAAATCGTGTGTGTGTGTGTGTGTGTGTGTGTTCTCCGTGCAGGGAAAGCGTATCCTCCAGAGTTTTATTATGACACCTATAACCCGCTGTGGCAGAACCGTCCGCGTGTCTATGGCTATAAGCTGCAGTGGACGCAGATGAACCCGAGCGCCGTGGACCGGATCATGGCGTACCGCCTCGGGATCCGACAGGTGAGTCCTGAGGATTGCCTTAAAAAATATTGCTATTACTTGGGTGATGATTACAGATTAGTGAAGATCATCATCACCATTATGAACATTTGTGTCCTTCATAGATTTATGCAATTTTCTAAGAGCAATTAAACACTACACTGTTTTTGTTATAAACTCTATTTGGCATTGAGCGTTATTGCTAAGTATGTTTGCGCATACAGGGGATTTGTTTTAGTGTCACAAGCTTCCAGTACACAGAGACAACAACAACACAGACAATACAATTAAGATGAGAATAAAAATACACATGTAAATATAAATAAACAAAAATAGAAAAATATATTGAAAAATAAAATAAATTGTATGTACAGTTGTGTTATAGATAGAATAGAATAAGATGTAAGGATGTACTTTAACATCCATTAAATGTTTTCATTGCAAAAAAAAAAAAAAGGTTCTTCAGATGATTAAAATGTTCTTCACACTAAGAAAAAAACTATTCTTCTGTGTCATCACTGTGAAAAAAAACTTTCAAATCTTCCTTTTTTAGAGAGAACATTTATGGTATATTGGATTATTATAGAAGCATTAGAGTTGATTCACTGGTTCAATCAATTTTATTCCAACTTCCTTGTATCTTCATTTAAAAGGTTATATTATTTTAGTTTAGTTTAGTTTGCTTTGCCTTGCATAGTATGTATTTTAGATAGTATGACATGGTGCCCTGTAGTATATTTTTTATATTTTTTGGTACTATTTTTAGGTCAATATTACATTTAATTTTTAATTTTATTTATTTTATTCATATATATATATATATATATATATATATATATATATATATATATATATATATATATATATATATATATATATATATATATATATACAGACACACACAAATATAAAAATATAAAAATTTTCCTCTAAATTGAACTATTTCAGCTTGCCAAGACTTTTTAAGTTGTTTTAAGTCTCTTCTGCTCACCACGTCTGATTGAGAGTTTAGAGTGTTTTATCCAGTAAAAGCTCTTTTAGTGTAATTGTACAAGCGTCCAGCTTCAGCTGCTGCTTCTCGTGTCAAATCTTCTCTGATTTTGATCAAGTAAAGGTCAGAATAACTGCAGTCATATCTCCAGATGAACTCTTACTGGACTGAAGCAGTTCAGCTTTACTTGATTCTCCATCAATCATTTTCTAGATAAATCAGTGCGTCTCAAATCTGATCATCAGGATCTTTTGAGGAGCGTTTGTTTCCAGAAGCTTTACTTTCAGTGTTCCTCAGCGGAGGAATGATCTTCATCTCACATCTTCTGAGGAGCGTTTATTTCTTCATCTCTCAATCAGCATTGCATGGCATTATATGTTTGGATCATGTCAGTCTCTCTCCTCCAGACAGGGCAGCAGCGCTGGTGGGAGCAGGAGATTCCCGTGGAGGGAAACATCCAGAAAGGAGAGCTGATCACTCATAATCTGACGGAGCTCATCCGACCCGAGGCGTACGTGGTTCGACTGACGCCCATCACACGCTTCGGAGAGGGAGACTCCTCCACCAGATTCATCACATACAGCGGTACCATTAAACATGAACACTGCTCACCAGCTTTACTTTAACTATTTCACTCAGAAACTGTTAGGAAACTTCACAAATACTTAGAAACGGCAAGTAACTGAATGAAACAGGATATTTAGTTTTTAAATGTTTTTGATAAAAAGAAGTCTGCTCTGCTCACCAAGGCTGCATTTATTTGCTCAAAAATACAGTAAAAATTGTGAAATACTATTATAGTCTTCAAATATAATATTGATAATATCAATATAATATTGATAATATCAATATTACGTTTAATGTAAATGCATCTCCTATGGAGAGTCCCCATAAACCACAAAAACCAACGTGTGTGTGTGTGTGTGTGTGTGTGCGTGCGTGCGTGCGTGTGCGTGTGTGAGTGCGTGTGTGTGTGTGTGTGTGTGTGTGTGTGTGTGTGTGAGACTGTGTGTGTGTGTGAGACTGTGTGTGTGTGTGTGTGTGTGTGTGTGATATTTGAGCATGTTTTTAACAGCAGCTTCTGAGTAGTTCTCTGTGTTGGTGTAATATTCTTCAGCAGCAGGACATTAATGAATGCGTGGCGTGTGTTTTAATGTTCCGTCGTGTTTCTGGTTTTGTTGATGTTTTATAATAACAGTGTGTTTCTCAGCCAATATTCCTCAGGAAACGGTTGGCTTTGAGATGATTTGTGATTAGGGCGTTTAATCGAGTGCATTAAAATCAATTCTTTCAGCAGGCAAAAGCGTTTCATAAATCACTCGATGTTAACATTGTTCTGAGGTTAAGCTGAAGCTCTGCATCATTCAGCGTGACACGAATCGATCGACGTCTTTCTTTCTGACCGACTGGATTGTGTTTTATAAAAATTACTCGCTGCTAGTTTCCCTCGTCCTTTAGCTTGTTTATTACAGCTTGTTTTCTCCGTTTCTTGATCATGTTTGTCAAGCTCTATTAGTTTATAATGAGACACTAAAACTTATTTGAGCATTAATGCATTTATATATTTCAATGCAATACATCCTTCACATGCATATTTGATTGTGATAAATATGAGAAATCACTTTTTAATTCACATTTTATTCACTTATTAATGTTTGTGACTTCTTTAAACTTCTATTAGAGCAGGGGTCTCAAACTGCCGGCCCGCGGGCCATTTACGGCCCCCCCTCCCCCTCACTCCGGCCCGCAACTGACATAAAAAATATAACGCAATCCGGCCCGCAAAAATATTATTATTTTTTAAATTATTATTATTATTATTTGTAGTTGTTCTATAGCAATTTAAACTACCCATTCAATATGTACTAGAAACTAAAACACGGTTAAATAAAAAAAAAAATTAAATAGTGATAGCGCAAAAAACCCGCGCATGCCGGCAGACTTGCTAAGACGTTATCAGATTTCTGGGCTTTAGCAGTTTATTTTTTGTTTGGCTGTGAACAAAAATGTCTAATTCCAAACCGAAAAGGAAGGTGGATGATGAACACAGACTGTTTCAAGAAAGATGGACACTGCAGTATTTTTGTGTGGAGTTTAATGGAAACGCCACCTGTCTGATATGCAAAGAAAAAGTTGCCGTTCTGAAGGAATACAATCTCAAGCGTCATTACTTGACTAAACACGGAGACCAGTATGAGAATTACCAGGAAGACGAGAGAAAAAAAACGAGCCACACAGTTGCAGAGAGAGCTAAAGTCCCAGCAAAGCCTTTTCCACAGAGCCAAAAAGGATGCTGATGCTGCCGTTGAAGCGAGTTATGTAGTGAGTGAAATGATCACTAAAGCAGGAAAGCCATTCACTGAAGGGCAGTTTATGAAGGACTGCATGTTGAAGGTCGCTGATATTCTATGTCCAGAAAAGAAGAACATGTTCAACAATCTCTCTCTATCGGCCAATACAGTGGCAGAGCGGATTACCGAGTTATCGAGTGACATCTATGACCAGCTACGCGGGAAAGCTAGAGTTTTCACTGCGTACTCTGTGGCGCTTGACGAAAGTACAGACAAAACTGACACTGCTCAGCTAGCTATTTTCATCAGAGGTATTAATGACCAGTTTGAGGTGACGGAAGAATTGCTGAGTTTGTGTCCAATTCATGGCCGTACAACGGCCAAAGATATATTTCAGCATCTGTGCGACGCGATTGAACGTGCTGGTTTGCCGTGGAGCAGACTAGTAGGCATTACCACCGATGGCGCCCCATCCATGACAGGTAAAAGAAATGGACTGGTAGCGCTGGTACAAAGAAAGTTGGAAGAGGAAAATGCAGATCCAGCAGTTGTTCTGCACTGCATTATACACCAGCAGGCACTGTGCAGCAAATGCTTAAAATATGAACACGTCATGTCTGTTGTCCTAAGATGCATCAATTACATCAGGTCAAGAAGTTTACAGCACCGCCAGTTTCGAGCCTTTTTAGAAGAAATTGAGGCAACATATGGTGATGTACTTTACTTTACTGAGGTGCGCTGGCTCAGCAGGGGAAATGTCTTGAAGAGATTTTTTGAGTTAAGAACAGAGGTGAAGATATTTATGGAAGATGGCAGAATGGATGTTCCTGAATTTGATGATCCTAAATGGGTCATGGACCTTGCATTCCTAGTGGACATTACACAAGAGCTGAACATCCTTAACCTGAAGCTCCAGGGCCCTGGTCATCTCATCACAGCAGCGTATGAAAGTGTGAAAGCCTTCTCCACAAAATTGAGATTGTGGAAAACTCAGCTTTCTGCAAAAAATCTCAGTCATTTCACAACATGCAGATCTCTTGTGGAGGAGGGCATAGCATTCAATGGTGATGAATATGCCTCTGCTGTTGAAAACCTACTTCAGGAATTTGATCAGCGTTTTGGTGACTTCAAGGCACACTGTGACACTTTCCAGCTGTTTGCAGACCCCTTCTCAGCTGATGTGGAGAGTGTCCCAAATTTGTTGCAAATGGAACTTATTGACTTGCAGTGCAACAGTGAGCTGAAAACTAAATTCAGAGAGGCACAAGGAAATGCAGACAAGACTGCACAGTTTCTGAGAGAATTACCTCCATGCTTCCCAGAGCTTTCCAAAGTGTTCAGTCGGTTAATGTGCTTTTTTGGAAGCACATACCTGTGTGAGAAACTATTCTCAACTATGAACTTCAATAAATGCAAGTTCAGGTCCAGGCTTAGTGATGCTCATCTTGAAGCTGTACTCAGGGTTTCAACTGTGAACTCCATCAGGGCAAACGTGGCTCAGTTGTGTGAGCAGAAGCGCTGCCAAGTGTCTGGCAAGAAATATAATAGTTTGCAAATGTATTCAGAGATCGCAGTTGTTCAGTGTAAGGTTCAGCACAGTTTTGATAAATTACTTAAGTTAAAATAAAGTAGGTAACTTAAAAATGTAAAATTATATAACAATGCACAGACACTGTTGTTTATATTTTTGTTAAGCATGAAAAAAATATGTTAGTAATGTAATTTAAAAGAAATGTGAGCTAACATCTCAGCAATTAAAGTAAATTTCCAGAACTTTTGTGCTTTCTTCTTGTGCTTCAATGTTAAACGGCCCTCCTATGAGATGTCAGTCACAGCAATGGCCCCCAGCTAATTTGAGTTTGAGACCCTTGATTTAGAGAGAATCACTCACTAAATGTACACGAATATATACATTTACAGTAACACTGTTTTTTTATATGTATTCATATATTTTAAATTAAATGTATCTATTTTGTATTTACATTTATAATTCTATTTAAAGACTTGGATTTAGATTTATGTTTTTATTGTATTTATTAATTTTAAAATAAAAATTTAAAAAACATTTATATATTTTTTTCATCATTATTATATTGATTAACTTTAAATCAAATTAAATTCCATTTTTTTTATTATTACACAGTATATTAGGGAAAAAATGCCTTTTAGCAACATGTATTCAGATTTATTAGTATTATTATATTTACTAATTTTAAATTAAATGAAACCTGTTTGATTGGCCTGTTGATTTATTTGCCCCCCCAATTAGTAATGTAAAAAGTAAGGATCTGCACTCATAAGCGTGTTTATTGCTGTTTTCTCTCCAGCTGTGGTTTGTTTGCTGCGAGCGGCTCGTTTCATCAGCGTTTCATGATGTTACATCACATCTCAGTCGAGTTCCTCCGTTATGAGCGGAAGACAATAGCAGGCTGTGAAAGGGTTTATGTTATCTGTAGTTTCACATGATCTCGAGATCTGAGCTGAAGGTTCGTTTGTCTGTCAGACTCATTAACGCCGTTGATTGCTTTGGTTAGTATTCGCTCAGCTTTCTCTAACAGACTGAAGGAATGAACACTTCAGATCTGAAAATCTTTTAGAAAACGGTTTGAAATTAATCATTAAAAAATGAAAACAAATGTTATTTACATAATTTTTGTTATAAAATAAAAAAGTGATTTTTCAGAATTGTAAGCAAAAAAAAAAAATATTGGAGTGTTTTACAACAAAATAAAATTTAAATCTTTCTATTTCAAAATTACATGCTTCATTCAATGTGTTTCTTGCTGTTTCTTCGTATTTAGTCGTGAAATTTACTAGCAATTTCTGCAATTTAGTAACTTTTTAGTTTTTTTATTTTTGTCATAGTGATTTTTTTGGTGGATTGTATGGAATGAATTAGGGTCAATTTGGAAAATGTTAATTATAATAATGAATAACTGTTATTAATTAAAGTATGATGTGTTTAATGTTATTCAGCTGCTGATCTGATGAATGTTTTCTATTTTCCTCTTCACAGCTCTCATCAATCCTCCTCTGAGTGAGTATTTATGCACTATTCCTGCCTTTCTTTCTTTCTTTCTTTCTTTTTTGGAGCTGGTAAAGATCCTGAGTGTTCTCTGTTTTCTTGAGGATATCCTGCATTAGTTTGAGTAGCGAGAGTGACACCTGTGTTAATGCTAATGAATATTTATCCACAAACAGCAGCAGCTGAACCTCAAAGTCCTGCTCATCTGTGTGTGTGTTAATGACAGTCCTGACGCTCATTTCCAAACACAACACATGCTTTCAAGCCTAAAACGCTTCGGAACAGTCCTGTGTGTCGTGAAGTCATGTGATGATGTGTTTGAGAAACAGACACAAATGTAAGTTGTTTGTACTGATAATGCTGCTGCAGCACTGTTTACTCTGATTATAGAAAGAGTCACGGAGAGATTCTGGCTAAATTCCTACATTTGTAATTAGGGTTACGGTTAGGGATAAGGAAGAATGATTAAAAATGTGTGTATGTGTGTAGATAAATAAATCAATAAATAAATAAATTATAATCAAATAAATAATTATTATTTTTAGTGATCGACCGATATTGATTTTGTTTTATAACCAATACCAATTATTTGCATGTTTATGTGCCCGATAACCGATATGCAGAACCGATATTTATTTACTGTTATGTAGTAAGAATCACTTTGGTTTTTCTTCTTTTCAGTCATCTGTTTTTTTTAAGTGTTGAAAATTAGCAGTCTTTCATGTTAAATTTAATCTTCATATTACAACAATAAACAACATTTTATTTATAAAAAGCATCAGCAGCAACACTAATATTGACAATAAGCAAAATAAATGAAGAATGTCTAATGTTTTCAAATGGAGAAAATAAATAAAGGACAGGAGTCATATCAACTTAATTTTTTTAAACTACAGTTTTAGTAGGTTAATAAGCTGTTTAATAGGCCTATAGAGTCAAGAAAAATACACTGGATAATGTTAATTCACTGAATAATATTCTCTGGAATATTGGAATATAACAAACAAAACATCATATTTTATTGCATTTCTCAACTGGAATGTTATATCAGAATTATTAATATGTTTTTGTCATTCTAGATTATGAAATGCCTGCTGACAGTGCGGTTTATCTATGCATTTACACAGAACTATACTCAAACTGTGATCGCTTGCGGAGATAATAAATAATTAATTTCCAAAGAGTTGTATTTATTTAGATGTTTATTAGCTAATTAATGGTTATATAGTAAATGCTACTACAATTTAGTGTGTTTTAAACAGGTGAATCTTGTTAAAAGTTGCATGCGGAGGCTGTGCTGAAGCATTTCTTGAGCATCAACCCACTGAGTGAACAGCAATATGAAGCGGCTTCACGAGACTAATGATGAGCAAATATACAACAGAGAGAGAATTCAATTCAGCGCTTTTATTTACAACATGTGCTCATTCATGGCTGCGTATTATTTAATTCAGGCAAAGTTACGTCTTTATTGGGATGGGACTTGACGGATTATTTTACATGACTCCGTGAGTTGCTCTCAATTTCTTAGAGCCAAGCTGCATAAACTACATAACAGGCATTTATGTCATGCATTTGTGCATTAATGGCTGTTATGTTAAATAAAGTTTACTAACTACAGCAAATAAAGTACCTGCACACCGTTGTTATTGTCTCGTCTCCCCTTAGACGCGCTGTAATGGCGATCCTGCGCGCAATTCTCAAAACACCCACATTTATCGGTGAATCCGATATTACAAAACCGATATCCGATAATGTTAAAATGCTTAAATATCTGGACAAATATCGGTAAATCGATATATCAGTTAATCTCTAATTATAATCCATTCATTTTCATATTTTTATAAGAAGAAATATAATAATAATAATAATAAAATATAATATAATACTAATTTGTAAATAATTATATATATGTAAAATGCGCTTTTTACACACTATCTCTGTATTTAAAAAATGTATTTAGTTAGCACTTGTAGAACCCATCTTCCCTACACTAATACACTCAAGTGTACTACAAGTGGTAACTAAATACATTTTTTAAATACAGAGATAGTATGTTAAAAGTGCATTTTAGTTCATTTTCATGGTGTCCCAAAATAGCACAGTTGAGTACACTTAGATGTTCATCTTAAGAAGTACTAAAGAATCACTTTAGTATATTAAGTACAAAATTAGTGCGTGGAAATAGAGCACTTTAAGTGCATCATGGTAGTGTACTTTTTTTTTAATCTGGGATATATCAAAACTTAATTTTTGATTAGTAATATGCATTGCTAAGAACTTCATTTGAACAACTTTAAAGGAGATTTTCTCAATATTTAGATTTTTTTTGCACCCTCAGATTCCAGATTTTCAAATAGTTGTATCTCAGACAAATATTGTCCTGTCATAACAAACCATACATCAATGGAAAGATTATTTATAAATCATGTATAAATCTCAGTTTCAAAGAATTGGCCCTTATGACTGGTCTTGAGGTCCAGGGTCACATATTTCATGAGGTTAACTTACAGTATACTCTACTTGTGGTCAGTCTGCACAAGATCAACATGCTTGTTTGCGTTGCGCTTCCCCTTTAAATACAAGACCAAGCATTCGATCATCAGAGCATCTACGAATCTTTCCACCTGCGGCGGTGTGAATGCATGGTAAAGACTTGTGTGTGTGGGACATGAGCGTGTGAGATGATGATGATGATGATGATGGTGGTGATCTCTCTAACCCTGTTTCTGGTTGTTCTCAGGAGAGTTTCACTGCAGTTTTGAGGAGGATCCCATCTGCATGTTCACTCAGGACAAGAACGATGACTTTGACTGGACGAGACACAGCGCAGCCACACGCGACACCAAATACACGCCCAACACGGGGCCCAGTGGTGACCGCAGCGGCTCCAAACAGGGTACGAGAGTCTCAGGCCTTGAGGACAGAATCAGTGTGTCGTCTGTTGTGGCAGAAAATTAAAATGACTCTCACCGCTTAAGAGACAAACCCACTCCATTTTTTATTCTTTGCAAAGAAGGTCAGAAAGTCATAAAGAAACCCAAGTTGCTGCAGAGTGCGCCAAAGAAGGGAGGGTTTCCTCCACCTTTATATCTCTTCCCTAGCCTTCAAGGTTACGTCTCTTAACAGCCGTACTTTTCCACACATGGTAAGAAAGTCAAAGACACAATCTATTATATCATACTTCTAAAGCTCGGAACCCTCATATGGACAGGCGCCTTTGGGTCTCCCAGTTGTTCCCTCCGAGCTCGGCTTAGGCCTGCAGGAACCCCTTGTCACCCATACATCTTATTCTTTAGGCCCCAAACCATATCTCATCTTGACTTCACAGCAGTTCTAAATAAAGCAGGCACTACACAATGTTCCATTAGCATATAGCAGAGTAGCATAATCCTCATGAGTTCTGTCTCAATTTTCAACCTGTTATATTTTTAACATATTAATTATTTGTATAAATCATTTTAGCTATATTTATTTATATTTAATATATGATAAACTATGTCGTAGTAATATTACAGAGTTTCTGGCTAGATTGCCATTTTGTAGTTTACAGACTAAACTAGAAATATTGAATATTAAATATATTTTTACATTTTAAATATTTCTATAAATGTTTTTTTTTACTATAAATATTCATATATATATATATATATATATATATATATATATATATATATATATATATATATATATATATATATTTATATAGTATATATATTTATATAGTATATACACTGCCATTCAAAAAATTTTTTATATTTTTAAAAAGATTCTTCTGCTTATCAAGGCTTTATCTATTAGACCAAAAATACAGAAAAACTTTTGTGAAATATTATTGCAATTTTAAAATAACAATTTTAATATACTTTAAAATATCATTTATTTCTGTGATCAAAGCTGTATTTTCAGCATCATTACTCCAGTCTTCAGTGTCACATGATCCTTCAGAAATCATAATAATATACTGATTTATGTTGGATATGCAGGTGCATCTCAAAAAATTTGAATATCGTTTTTTTTTTTTTTTACTTATTTGAAAAAGTGAAACTTTCATATATTCTATATTCATTACATGCAAAGTAAAACATTTCAAAAGTTATTTTGTTTTAAGTCAAAAACACAGTATCTCAAAATATTAGAATATTTAGATTTGAGCTTCAATAAATGATCATACATACAGTATAAATTCCGGGTATCTCTTGTTGATTGACCCTTATGACTGGTTTTGTGTTCCAGAGTCACATATACAGTAGTCAACATTTAAAGTGGATCAAAAAAGTTCATCAAAGTTGTCTTAGTCAAGTCAAGTCTGCTTTATTGTCAATTCTTCCACATGTACGGCGCATACATACAGAGAATTGAAATTGCATTACTCTCAGACCCTTGGTGCATACAGTTAACATTTAAGACACTGACAGTAGACGTTCAAATACAGATAAATACAGTTTAAACATATGTACATACAACTATACAGATATACAGATGAGGACGTTTGTAGAAAAATAAAGAGAGAGATCGATAAAGTGGCATAAGGCACATGGCAGATAGAGTGCAAACCAGTTAAATAAAACTAAACTGTGCAGATATATGTGTATATGTATAGAGTGTATATATATATATAGTGCAAGAAGACAAGAACACAATTTGGTTTTAGGTTTTAGGACAACTTTGATGAAAGGTTTTGATCCACTTCAAATGTTGACGTGTGTGTGTGTGTGTGTGTGTGTGTGTGTGTGTGTGTGTGTGTGTGTGTGTTCCTTTTTATTATTATTATTATTTACTTTCATTATATGATAAGCGCAGTTCGGAAATTCCCATTTTCAAGTTGTACATACTGTATAATAATAATTATTATTATTATTATTAAAAATTGTTTTTATATTTTAAACATATTTAAGATATAATAAATGATACATGTAGTTTATACACAAAATACATGAATTACAGCCTGAGAAGCGTTGCGAGTCTCTCTGGATGGAAAGCGCCTGGTTTTTAATCCTCATGCTGATTTCTGAAGTTATCTAGAACTGCATTAATATCCGCCGAGTTCCAATTAGTGCTCAGAGTGATTTGATTCGGAGGAAATTCAGCTTTTCAGAGGTTGTCTGTTCCCAAAGGCGCTGGTTTATGATGACGGGACGCTCCGGAGGGAATGAGCGCCGCTCCTGTAAATAATACATTCACTTTACATTTTTTTTTCACACGTTTCATTCTCCTCAAGAGTCCTACAGAGACATTAATTACCGCTCGTCACTTTCAGGAGAGGAAACTCTGTTTGATTTTGGCTGGAGGGGTTTTCACGGCCAACCTCTCAACGAGACGACGATCTGAAGAACAATCATCAATGCCATCCAACTGATGATTGATTTTTTTTTCTGCGTTTTCCATTTGTGACCCTGAACCACAAAACCAGTCTTAAGTGTCCATTTTTTCGAAATTGAGATTTATACATCATCTGAAAGCTGAATAAATAAGCTTTCCATTTTTGTTAGGATATGATAATATTTGTCTGAGATACAACTATTTGAAAATCTGGAATCTGAGGGAGCAAAAAAATCTAAATACTGAGAAAATCTCCTTTAAAGTTGTTCAAATGAAGTTCTTAGCAATGCATATTACTAATCAAAAATGAAGTTTTGATATATTTACGGTAGGAAATTTACTAAATATCTTCATGGAACATGATCTTAATATCCTAATGATTTTTGGCATAAAAGAAAAATTTATAATTTTGACCCATACAATGTATTTTTGGCTATTGCTACAAATATACTCCAGCGACTTAAGACTGCTTTTGTGGTCCAGGGTCACATTTGTTTTTGTAAACAGAAACAGTACAATTGAGAAAAAATATAATAATAATAATAATCATGCATATAAATGAACTCATCGTTTATATTGGTTTGTATAATTTATATAATTTGTGTATGTTGAAGTAAAATGTTTGATCTTTTATATTGTTTATACTTATACTTTATGTTTTTTTATTTATATTTGTTTGATATTTTTAGTTTGTTGGGTTGATGTTTGTGTTTGTATCTTATGGTGAAGCCAAAGATGACAATAACAATAATAATAATAACAATAGCAATAATAATAATAATAATAGAAAGAAAACGACTAAACTAATTTGAGGTTTTATATATATATATTGTCTGTTCTATTACTGTATTACTGTGTGTAAGTATGTGTGTCTCATTGTTGTGTTTGTGTGGTTCTCAGGTTTCTACATGTACATCGAGACGTCCAGACCTCGTAAAGACGGCGACACGGCTCGTCTCCTGAGCCCCACGTTTAATGTGACCCCCAAAAACCCCCACAGCATCACCAGCCCGCCGGCGTACTGCTTCAGCTTCTACTACCACATGTACGGCAAACACATCGGTAAGAGCCACAGACGTGCTAAAACATCCAGCTTCATTATATGACCAGATGATTGAGATGAAAACTGCACACTACTGCTGGAGTGAGAATTAGAGCATTTCTCAACCTTATTTAGCTTATTCTGATGATGCTTTCAGCTGTCAATAATATTCTCAGCAGCAAAATTTACAGTGTATAATAGTATAGTATTTATTAATGTTTTAATTAGCTTTTATTTATTATTTATTTTATTCTTTCATTATTTTGTTAATTTATATATTTTTTATCATTACAATAACTATATTATAATTAGTTTATATTAATTTTTTATCATTCTATTTAGCTTTATTTTTAATTTAGTTTTAATAATTTGGTTTTAGAAATTTGAACTTGTTACTTTACTCATTTGCATTCACGTTTTTTGTCTTTCATTTTATTTTATTTCAGTGTTCGTTACTGAAAACAATCTTCATAGATTTCAGTAGTTTGTAGTTTCTATAGTTTATTTTTTGGGTAATTTAATTATAGTCAAAAGCAAACATTACTCATTTTTAAGTTTTCAATGTTTTTTGTTTTGTTTAGTTTTTTTGTTTGTTTTTTTAATTATTGAAACTGGTTTTATTCCGCTTTCATTTTGATTTTAGTGCAAATTTTAAGAACTTTGTTATGTGCATTTTTATAATTCTGTTTGGCTTTAATGTAGTTTATTTAAATTTTTGTAATGTAGTTTTAGCCAATGCAACATTACAAATTATCATTATTATTGTTTTGTTTTTCATCTTTTTTCATATTGATTTTAGTGAGAGTTTTAGTAATTTTGTTAAGTGCTTTTGTCATTTTTATTAGTTTTATATATATACTCAGGGCTTGAATTGAGGGGGGATGCGGGGGGTAGCATCCCCCTGGTCGAAAAAAATTACAAAAAGCATCCCCTCTGTAAAAGCACCATCCCCCCTTACCATCCCCTTTGGATTATCAACTTTGTGTATTAAGTAAGACTTATCATTTACGAACTAAATAATGGCGATTGGCCAATCAGAACTTGGTACTGTAACAAGCTGCGCCCAAGCGGAAGCAATTTCGTAATTTTTCGCGCAAAATGGTTCAAGCGCAACTTTTGAAGTTCTTTAAAAAAGAAGACAACAGAAGGTATGATTTTTCATTGATTAGAGATGATAGGAGAGCTGACATCCAACTTTGGAAGAAAAAAAAACAAAAACACGAGAGTCCAAAAAGCATTCACTGTGCGATGAAGCCCATTAGAATACCCATGTATGAGTTTTTATATTCATTGCACAAGCAATGTTCTTTTCTGTATATCAGCTCATGTGCGCGAGGCCGCGAGCACAAATGTGCTATTAGTTTTATACAACAGTGCATAGCAACACGGTTTCATTCCATGAATGAATCAGTTTTTGAACGAATCGAGTCGTTTGATTTGAATGATTCAGTAAGTAATTTATCAAAACAGGTACTTGCTGCCACCTACTGGCTGTTTTATTGTCATATTTATTTATCCATGACGGACCTAAACAGTCAAGGTGCCAGCACAAAAACACATTCAGCAAAATATTGTTTAATTATCAATATTCCTATATTTCAGGCCCCAGAAGGAAAAAAAAAACTTCTAAATAATAGTTCATTTAATAAGGCTAATTTTTCATTAAATAGAAAAACAATACATTTTCACCTTGTTTAATAAATACAATTTAAAAATACATCAACTAAATGTTACATGAACAAACCCCTCTGTAAAATCCTTCAGAATATAGATGTAAGTTTTTGTGTATGGTGCTGCTGAAGTGGAGAAAAAACTTTTAAAGATTGAAATCTACAGATACAAATAGATAAAGTGCAGTTTTTGGATGTTTTCTTTCCACTAGTCTTAACATTGGTTCAAAATTCTTGTCTGATTTTGTTCGTTTTTCCTAAAGGAATTCTGGATTTCTCTTTTTATCACTTCATAAATCATAAAATACTGTCAACAGACCTAAAATGTTGTAAAAAATCAGGTGAATGATATATGAACAAACCCCTCAGTAAAAATCTTCAGACTATAGACAGAAATAAAACTCTAAGTTGTGGTGTATGTAAGAGCTGCTGAAGTGGGGGAAAAACTTTTAAAGTGATTGATTGGAATTTAAATCTACTGACACAAATAGATAAAAAATATAATACAACGTTCACTTAAATGTGTATTTTTGATGGGGGGTTTTCCCCACTAGTCTGAACATTGGTTCAAAATATTTTATCTGATTTTGTTATTATATTAGAGTTAAATGTTTTTCCAGAGGTGATTCTCGATTTCTCTTTTTATTACTTGATAAATCAGAAAATACTGTCAACCGACAGAATTTTTGTAGGAGTTAAATGTTGTAAAAAATCAGTTGAGTGTTATATGAACAAAACCCTCAGTAAAAATCTTCAGAATATAGAGAGGAATCGAACTAGAACTAAGTTTTGTGCTGCTGAAGTGGAGGAAAAACCTTTGAAGACGTGTTGGAATTGAAATTGAAATGTTTTCTTTCCACTATTCTGAAACAAGACATGTTATGGAAGCAAAATAGACCTCAAAACTGACCAATTCATGAAAAAAACATGCCTTCAGATTTCCACACACCTTCCCAAGTACCCAAAGCAAGCATGATTGTTAATTTACCATCCTACAGCTTTGACCAAGAAGAAACCAAGTACAATCGATTGATTTGCAATTTGACCGCTCTTCAGTTCTTCTGTCGGACGGCACTGAGGAGGTCAGTTGTTAAATGAATTGATTGTATTTTCCCGCAGGCACTCTGAATGCGTTTGTGAAGCAGAAAGGTCAGTCGACTTCAGATGCCGGTCCAGTCTGGTCTCTCAGCGGGAACCAAGGGGACCGATGGAGACAAGCCAAAATTAGCATTCATCCTTCTGCCTCCTTCCAGGTGAGCAAACTGCACGGGTAACACGGACACATTCACATTCATTCAGTATTTATAGAGCATTTATGTGAGCTTTAGGGTCAGTTTTGAAGGAAATTGATATTTTTATTCATCAAGGACACATTAAATTGATGATAAGTGACAGTAAAGACATTTATAATGTTACAAAAGATTTCTATTTCAAATAAATGATGTTCTATTGAACTTTCTATTCATCAAAGAATCCTGATATTTCAGTATCAATGATATACTAATTAGTGCTATCAAATGATTAATCGCGATTAATCACATCCAAAATAAAACATTTTTTTACATGGTATATGTGTATGTACTGTGTATATGTATTATGTATATATAAATACACACACATGCATGTATATATTTAAGAAAAATATGTTACGTTTATATATTAAGTATATTTATATATAATATACATTTTATGAATATAAATATAATTGTATAAAATGTATAAAATATAAACGTATATTTTATTAATATATACATATATTATATTTTCTGTTTTAATTTTAATTTTAATTTTAGTTAAAGTTTTAGTACCTTTGTTAGGCTTTTTTGTCATTTTTATTACTTTTTAAAAAGTCTATATAGTTTTTTTATTCATTTAGGTTTTTTCAGTTTGTTTTGTTTTAGTTCTTTTAGTACGTTAACTTTAATTAAACAACAAGACACATTTTGATTTGGCAACTAGCTGATACAAAAACATACTTTTATTAATCAATGAAGCATTAAATTGATCAAAAGGGACAGTAAAGACATTTATAATGTTACAAAAGATTTCTGTTTCAAATAAATCCTGTTCTTTTGAACTTTCTAGTCATCTGTGAATCCTGAAAAATAAAATGTATCAAGATTTCCACAAAATATTGAGCAGCACAACTGTTTTCAATATTGATAATAATCAGAAATGTTTGTTGAGCAGTAAATCAGTATATTATTATGATTTCTGAAGATCATGTGACACTGAAGACTGCAGTAATGATGCTGAAAATACAGCTGCAGATCACAGAAATACATTACAGTTTAACACATATTCACATAGAAAACAGATATTTGACATTACAAAACTTTTACTGTATTTTTGATCAAATAAATTCAGCCTTGGTGAGCAGAAGAGACTTCTTTCAAAGACAAAAAAAATGTCTGTATGTATGTGTCATTTTATGTCCTAAATGTTTTTATGAAACAGTAAGTCACTCGAGGTCATGCTGTATTTTGAAAAAAGCCTAATAGCACAACCTCTCATATCTTACAGAAGCTAATGTCGAGTCCAGAAGAGGCTGTTGAGACGAGCTTTATTTTGTTTGTGCTCCATTTCCATCACACAGGTGATATTCGAGGGCGTCCGCGGCCCCGGGATCGAGGGGGACATCGCCATCGATGATGTCACGCTCGAGGAGGGGGAGTGTCCTGACCCTCCGTCCAATCGTATGTATCAAGCATGCATCTCCATGGTAACCAGGCCGTAATTGCATGTAGCACAATTTTGTCCAGGAGAGCTCAGTAATTACAGAAGAACATACAGCGAGAAAGACGGAAATGAGGCCAGATAATGGGCTGGAATTGACAAGAGCGGCGGCGAGAACACGGCTCCGCTTCTGCTGGAAACATCAGAGCAAATGAAAAACGTTCCTTCCAGAGCCAAACTACTGCTGTGATCGAGAAGTGAAGCTATATGTGAATCATTATTATAAGGCATCAGGTTTTCCATTATTATCCAAAGCTGCGTGACTGTAAGAGACATCTCATATCGATCTCACCGTGAGATGTGTTTGTGTCATAAACACAAGCGTGGTGGAGAACGATCAAACGCTGCAGTAATAATATGCTGTGGAGGATTATTATGAATCACAGAAATACAGTTCAGACATTTATGAACAACTGTATGTGTGAAAAACTTTAGAGAGAGACGCTTTTGACTGCTGTTTACTGAGTCAACCAAGTATTAACTCTTTCCCTGCCAGTTTCTAGTCACTGCCAGCATTTTTTACATTTCCACAAAACTTTCATGGCCCCCATAACTTTTTGTTGTATGAATATATGAAATTATGATATACTATGAGAGCACCTGGAGATTTGGTTTGGCACTCACACTGCACCCATTAAATATAGCTATAAAAAAATAAAATAATTAATAATAGTAATAATAGTAGTATTAATAGACTTTATATAGTTATCAAATAAAATAATAAAGTGCAATAACACTATTATATTTTGAAATAAAAAGTGAGTATTAAATAAAAATAAAATTATTTTATAGCACATTTAAAAAATACAATGTTAATATTTACATTTTCTATTATTTATTTTTTACTTTTTTATTTTTAAATGAATTTTCATCATTTTCAAACCTAAAATCAGCAAGATTTTATTTTGGCGGGTTGCTGGGAAGTCAGTACCAGTTTTAGCGCTGCTGAGTGAAGCGTGTCAGTGAATGAAATGTCAGGTTTGTTATATAATATAATATACAGTATATTAGAGTTAGTCGATCTAAAACGGTGATTGTGCATTAACAGCTGTCAGCCATGTCAGTACACAAATTAGTGGCGCCCTCCTACTGTATTTACAGTGAAAACATGGAAAGCTGAAAAATTCCTTCAATGCTGGGGAAAGATTTAAAGGGACAGTTCACCCAATAATGAAAACTCTGTCATCATTTACTCACCCTTATGTCACTCCAAATCTGTATGAGTTTCCAATTTCTGTTGAACACAAAAGAAGATATTTTGGAGAATGTTGGTATTCAAACAGTTGACGCTGGTAGCCATTGACTTACATAGTAATTTTTCCATACTATGAAATTCAGTGGCTACCGTCAACTGTATAGTAACACTGTAGAGCTGGGCGATATGAGCAAAAATTCATATCTCAGTATTTTTTGGCTGATTTGCATATCTCGGTATTTTGTATTTGGATTAAGCAAATAATCAAATAAAGTGAATGTAACCATGTACAATGTAAAAAAAAAAAGAAAAGGCAACCAGCTTCAGCAGATTTTTGAGTTCTCTCAACTTGTTGTTTTACATTTATACAACAAAAAGTTGAGAGAACTCAAAAATCTCCTAAAAAAATAAGTTGAGAGAACTCAAAAATCTGCTGAAGGTGGTTGCCTTAAATTTTTAAGTTTGCTCAACTTTTCTCCTTTTATTTACAGCGTAGGCATATATTATGTGCAAAAAAGGGTTAACATCACATTACATTCTAACATTGTAACATTGCAATCTAAAAACAAAAATAATGCTTTTAAAGCAGAAGTTAAATTTACTAAACTAAAAATGAAAAAAGCACAGATTAATTGACTAAAAAGGCTGATTGATAACCCCATTACAGTCACTTTACAGTTAGTGCTATCATACAAATACACTTACTTGTAGGTTTAAAATTCTACATATCTCACATTTATTGTCCAACTACAAATATTTCAGCAAAATGTATATTTTAGTCAGAGTTATTGTGCTCCTATTTTATTGCGCTCTGGCACTAGTTCTGAATTAAGTTTAGCGGAGCAAAGCTCATGCAAACGGAAATATTTCCATGGCTTTCTAACACTTATAATATGGAGAATATACCTGTGAAATATAAGTTATGCATTTAGGAAAACAGCACATCTCAAACACTTTAAACAGCACAAGTAGCGTCTCGCCTTTCTGTCAGAGCCACTTTAAACTCAAACTATAGGTTACTATATCTTACGTTTTTTAAAGCCCTTCATATAAAGCTTGTCACATGTTTAGAACAAATTGTATTATGCACTTTCTCTGCCGCAGCTCAGTTTGTGTCCTCCCTAGATATTTTTTCAGATGCTCTCGTAATCAAACTACTGTATATCGATATAAACAGTATTGCTTCATACCGTAAATATATCGATAAATCGTACAAACTCGATATACCGCCCAGCCCTGGTTAACATCCATTCAGATTTTGCAAGTGCACAGCAACTCCCACATACACACGAGAGACCCATGCATCATGCTGGTTAGTTTTGATCTGGTTATCTGGTTAGTGCTAACCTCTTTCTCTGCGTTTCCCACAGCGATCAGAGGAGCGGCTGCACACGGCGTCTCCAGTATATGGTCATTGAGCATCACGCTGTTTTTTACCGTATTCATCGGTCAGAGGTGACGCTCCATGTGAGAAAAGACTCCAGACGCGTCCCTCTATGTTTAATCACCAAAGATTCATGCTTTCGGATCGCAGAGGAGGCACAACACCGGATCCACATGGAATGAACCGACTACAAACAGAAAAGTATTAACTAATGCTTAAAATAATAAATAAATAAATGTCTGGACTCAACCGTGGGTTTGAACGTTGATCTCAAAAGCACAACGAGTACTTCACAATCTGGATTTACCTGCAAGACAAGCGAAAACATGAATGAATATTGAGTTTTACACACCATTCCCCTTCCTTCACAGTTTTTTTTTTTTCCATCTTGAGATGTTCTTTTCTGGTGCTTTGGAGTACAATCAACAAAAACATCTCTTGATATGTTCTGGGTTTGGTTCGGATCAGTGCTTTAAAATGCAAATAAAACAGAACCTCGTTTCGCTTTATTATCCGACTCCAGTAGCAGCCTGATTTCTCAACACTGTGCTCACGCTCCCAAGCGGAGACCCTTGCGCTTTTTGGCGTCCGTGACGGTGAAAGACTTGGATTGTCGTCGTTCCCAGCACCCGTTGAGTGAAAGAGTTTTTGCCATTAAAAAAAGAAGTGCCTTCAGGTTAAAAACCGATCCGTTAGCCTGGCCATCGACACCAAACGTCCATGTTTCTAACATCTCCGATGGGCTATTTTATACTCATTTCTATCGCCCCTCAAGTGCTGGAATGCACGACTGCGAGCGTCATGTATGAAAAATCCTGAACGCACGATTCTTTGGCTGCTGGAGGACGATATATGGACGAATGTTACGCTCGTCATCCCCGACTATCATGCCTCTGTCATTTATACACCGAACAGTGTGCATTCTGAGAGAAAAAATACGAAATATTCATAATTATAATAATATTTTATTACTCTATCCAGAATGTGTCTCAGCTTTTACACACAAATTGTGAAAATCGGTGACGGTATCTACCTGAGCGCTCGACCGGCCGCTTTTTAAAAAGGGTGTTGTAAAAAAAAAAAAAAAAAAAAAAAAAGTGTAATGAAGATGTTTGGACAAGAAGCTGTGTCTCGTTTCTTCTGATTTATGTTGAAATGTTCAGACTTTGCTGTCTTTATTTCTCGTCTCCCTTGCATTGCAAATATCAAAAACGCCGTTTTGGTAACTGTACAACTTGTATATGTAAAGAAGCTCTGTTCATTGAGATTTATATGAGATGTTTTATGTACGAGTCAAAGGAAGCACAACATTTAGGATTCAGTCATCTATAAACATCATATATGTGACCGTCCTCCTGCAAAACCGACGTGAAAAAGTGACACAGGAAGCTGACTTTCACTAAGAATTTAATAAAAAAATTATTCAAATGCAATAATGGAAATAAAAACAATATATGATTTAAATTATTGGGGCGGAATACAAAAACATCACAAGCTGATTAATGATATTCAAAATGTAATTTAAAGAAAAGTTCACCCCAAAATGAAATGTTCTCACCCTCAGATCATCCGAGATGTACTGTAGATGAGATTGGAGAAATGTGTCTATGGATGCTCTGCAGTGAATGGGTGCCGTCAGAATGAGAGTCTGATAAAAACATCACAATAATCCACACCACTCCAGTCCATCAGTTAACATCTGGAGAACACAAAAGATCAAACTAATCCAGCATTTTTAACTCATATATGAGTCTCAGCATCCATTGCTGAGACACTGGTGCAGAGACACATTTCTACAAACCTGATGAAGAAACTAACTCATCTACATCTCAGATGACCTGAGGGTGAGGGAATTTTCAGATCATTTAAATTTTTGAGTGAAATACTCCTTTAAAAGTGAAGTGTGTTGCTGTTTAGGGTATTTGGGTGTTTCTTTGTAAAATCAATTAAGAGCATTGACACACATGGAGTTGGTTTTATTTTAGATGAATGATGGTGCACTGTAAAAAATTTCCCTGTAAAAAAACGGTAATCTACTGGCAGCTGAGGTTGCCAGCATCATACTGTAAAAATACAGCGCACTACTGTTTTAGAAATTAACAGAATGATACAGTTTTGTTAAATACAGCATATAGCTGTTAAATTACAAGCTAAACACAACCACAATATTTTAGATTAAAATACTATTATGCACTACATTTTATGTTTATGTGGATTACAAAAAACAGAAAAATGCTAGTTATTTTTTTTATCTTTTTTATTTTAATACAACACCATAAATTCTGCACAGTGCTTGTGAATACACTATGCAACAAAACAGGCAAAAATTACAAGTAATCAAGAAATATTCAGTGCATACTGTACACTCGGGTGCAACAAAAAGCACCAATCAAAAAAATCAAAATGCAAAAACGGCTTAGGAAAAAAACTAACAAACAAAAATAACCAATACACAATATAAAAATTACTTTCCTGTACATAAAATACAAATCTAGCCTCTAATCAAGATTCAGCAAACACCAACCGAATGTTTGAATGTTTAAAACTGCAGTCTCACTAAAACAGACAAATTACTTAACTCTCAAATCAGCCTTTAACAAACAACAGCTCTCTTTTTTTTTTTTTTTTATAAAATGGCCTCTAGTGTGCAAATCAATATTAGAAAGAGAAAAAAAAGCAAACAGAGAAAAGAACCAATAAAAGCACCAATCAACGTTTCAAAATACAAAAATGGCTAAGGAAAAATTAAACAAAAATAAACAAAACAATATAGAAATCACTCTCCAGTACATGAAATACCAAATCTAGCCTCAAATCAGCCCAAAATGGCCCTGTAGTATACAAATCAATAATACAGAAGGAAAAACAAAAACAAACATCAGCCCACTACATATTTCTGAAAAACAACTGCATGAGTGGGGAGTTCCAGCTACATCTTAAATAAAGTGCCATTCAAAGTCCATAAGTCTTTTTAAAAGATTTGACACTTTGGAATTGACAGTCATGGTCTTCTTCTGCACAGTTTTCCCAGTTTTTTTAGATGTCACTTTTCCCCTTGCAGCCTTGGTTCCTTTTTCTGGATTTATCCCAACAAAGCGTCTGAAAAGTAAGAGTAAAAGATTTTCAGTGAACAATGCTTTAAAACGGTATGATTTACAAAAAATAAATACATATTAAATCATTTGTATTATTTCTGGAGAAATATGACTGATTTTGTGTTCTGTAACAGAAAATAAGTGAAACAGCACAGTCTTGTTTTTTTTTTCTCCACCAAGATAATGTAATATGATGAAATATAAGGTCTGATTGTCATGCAGGTGCATCAAAAATGAAATTTTGAGCTCCAAAAAGACAATAGAATTTTAAAGGTACACTAGTCACAAATGGTTTAATCTATGACTTCTGAAGCAATCCCATTTTTGGATGATAAGAGTCTAAAATGGGAAGATCTTTTTCATGTTCATGTGTGTCAATTACTAGAAATTGTACTCACGACTGAAGTCATGATACCGACAGACTGCAGTGGCATGATGAACAGTGAAAGTGTTTGATTTTGGTCTGTTCTCACCTAAAACTAAACCAAATTAAACCACTGTACTTGAATTAATTATATTTATGATGCTTTTATGCCCTTTATAGCTTGAAGATATATATACACACACACAGGTGCATCTCAATAAATTAGAATGTTGTGGAAAAGTTCATTTATTTCAGTAATTCAACTCAAATTGTGAAACTCGTGAATTAAATCATTTCAATGCACACAGACTGAAGTAGTTTAAGTCTTTGGTTCTTTTAATTGTGATGATTTTGGCTCACATTTAACAAGAACCCACCAATTCACGATCTCAACAAAATAGAATATGGTGACATGTCAATCAGCTAACCAACTCAAAACACCTGCAAAGGTTTCCTGAGCCTTCAAAATGGTTGTCCAGGAGACAATCTTTGACACCCTTCACAAGGAGGGAAAGCCGCAAACATTCATTGCCAAAGAAGCTAGCTGTTCACAGAGTGCTGTGTCCAAGCATGTTAACAGAAAGTTGAGTGGAAAGAAAAAGTGTGGAAGAAAAAGATGCACAACCAACCGAGAGAACCGCAGCCTTATGAGGATTGTCAAGCAAAATCGATTAAGAATTTGAGTGAACTTCACAAGGAATGGACTGAGGCTGGGGTCAAGGCAGCAAGAGCCACCACACACAAGTCCTCTTTTCAGATGAGAGCAAGTTTTGTATTTCTTTTGGAAACCAAGGTCCTAGAGTCTGGAGGAAGGGTGGAGAAGCTCATAGCCCAAGTTGCCTGAAGTCCAGTGTGAAGCTTCCAACACCGCTTCATCTGCTGGTGTTGGTCCACTGTGTTTTTTGAAAACCAAAGTCACTGCACCCGTTTACAAATAAATTTTTCACTGACCAGCTTTTTGAAGATGCTAATTTCATTTTCCAGCAGGATTTGGCACCTGCACACACTGCCAAAAGCACCAAAAGTTTGTTAAATGATCATGGTGTTGGTGTGCTTGACTGGCCAGCAAACTCACCAGACCTGAACCCCAGAGAGAATCTATGGGCTATTGTCAAGAGGAAAATGAGAAACAAGAGACCAAACAATGCAGATGAGCTGAAGGCCACTGTCAAAGAAACCTGGGCTTCCATACCACATCAGCAGTGCCACAAACTGATCACCTCCATGCCATGCCGAATTGAGTCAGTAATTAAAGCAAAAGGAGCCCCTACCAAGTATTGAGTACATGTACAGTAAATGTAAACATTTTCCAGAAGGCAAACAATTCACTAAAAATGTTTTTTTTGTTGGTCTTATGAAGTATTCTAATTTGTTGAGATTGTGAATTGGTGGGTTTTTGTTAAATGTGAGCCAAAATCATCACAATTAAAAGAACCATAGACTTAAACTACTTCAGTCTGTGTGCATTGAATTTAATACATGAGTTTTACAATTTGAGTTGAATTACTGAAATAAATGAACTTTTCCACAACATTTATTGAGATGCACCTGTGTGTGTGCGTATATATATATATATATATATATATATATATGTGTATGGAAAAACCAATATCAGAATAGCTTTTGTTTGTGTTCCCCAAAAACAAGCAAGTCACAATTTTTTTAATTCAGGTATGCCAAAATTAGTAAAAATTGCAAAATATACTGCACAGCTGAAGAGGTTAAAGGATTACTCCACCCCAAAATTAAAATTGTCATTAATCACTTACCCCCATGTTGTTTCGAAACACAATTTAAGAAATTTTAGGTGAAAACTGGTAGGCTTGAGACTGTCCCATTGACTGCCTGGTAAATTACACTGTCAAGGTCCAGAAAAGTATGAAACCTGGACCTTGGCAGTGTTATTTACTTGGCAGTCAATGAGACAGTCAAAAGCCTCCCGGTTTTCATCTAAAATATCTTAAATTGTGTTCTGAGGACAAACAAAGTTTTACGGGTTTGGAACAACATGGGGGTAAGTGATTAATGACAAAATTTAAATTTTTTGGGTGGAGTAACCGTTTAAATGAGAACATTATTTTAAGGGGGAACTATTCCTGTAATCACATACTAATATAAACAAAAAAACATAAGTAAGTGCAAACTTATTACCTTTGAAGGAATTCCAGTGTGCATGCTGTTTCCTCCTGGTACTGCAAATTAAAGATGTAATACAAAGAAAACAATGCAGAAAGTCCAGAGAGAAAATCTGGCTGCACACCCTCGCAGATTATTCTGCCTTCCATGCTGATCAGCCATCGTTTCATCCACTGCCCAGGAGTATCATCTGGACCTAAAAGAAATGGATTGATTAAAGTATAATTTATTATTTATTCTGGATATTTATTCTATGATTTGTCATTTATTCTGGATAACTTGGTGTAAAAAAGACAGTGATAAAATTATGCAGTCCCTGACTAAGCCACACAATGTCAAAATTATTGGATCTAATGAAGAAAAAAAAGTCACCTACATCTCGGATGCCCTTGGGGTAAGCTGATAAACACCAACATTTTATTTTAAAGTGAACTATCCCTTTAATGCCATTGCAGCTTCAGAGACTAATTTTGTGAGAAACAAAATAACTTAATTGTATCATGATTAAAAAACCTATGAGGTTTCTACAGGTAAACTAAAATCTCAGACTAATTGAGACGTTGTTTTGTTGAATTAAACTGAATTAAAAATTAAATCTCAAATACAAACCAGTATACAAGTGCAATAAAACAAGATCCAAAACAGTCGTTTCTACAATGAGGCACATAAAGGTGGATCTTTTCCTGACAATAAAAATTTGCGTCAGCCAGGGTTGTGTTTAGTTTTGTTATAGTGTAAAAACATACATGTGTAATATGATATACTTACCAAGCAGGATCAAACGAGGAGTCACAGGCAGGATACCTGCCTTTTCAAGATCAGCAGGAGTGGCAGACATCTATTGGTAAAGATAATAATTTTATGTAATTAATAGTATCTACAAATAAATAAAATAAATAAACCTGTGTGACTTCTTTGCCAATTCAATGCAAAGAAGAGAATGGGGACCAAACCTTTAAACACCAAAATAACCATAAATGAAGGATAAAGGTAATTCAGATGAGTCAAGTGATTTGCAGTAGCCAGCCTTTTGATGTGATTCCATTGGTTTGGGGTTAGAACAGCTCAAACTGTAATGCTTCTATTAATACATCAATTTCTAGGCATAATCATAATTCTAACCTTGATTACACTTCTTTGGACTTGATGCATATGCAGAGGTGAGAATGAGTTATCAAGCTTAAAATCATATCTGCCAAGGTAGAATGTAGGTAGAAATTTCAAGAAGCACAGTGAAAAATTTGTTACATTTGATCTGTCTTCACCCAAAACCATTTGGATTGCTTTAAAAGACATGGATTAAATCGCTGGAGTCTTATGCATTACCTTAATGGTGCCTTTATATCCTTTTGGAGCTTGAAGCTCTCCATGCGTTTGCCTTATATGGACAAACACATAATTTTCCATTACAATATCTTTTGCTCCACAAACGAAGGTCACACAAGTCTGAGACAGCATGAATATGTTAAATGAGTACATGAGAATTTCTATACAGGCATTCTTTCTAAATACTAACAAACACAATGCATATAAAAACAAACTTACATTTTGTTGAAGAATGAGTCCTTCTTGCTTCTCGACGAAGTGAGCCATTAGGAGTTGAACAACGAGGTATGATGAATCAGTGGCTCCGTCTTTGGAAAGGACAGACTTCACTTTGGAGTTCGTAGGCTTGGTTTTAAAAAACTCCACAATGCTCTTTCCACACTCCTGCATTGAAAGTTCAAGTGCACGTAGGACATTGATGTCAGTGAGAAGTTCAAAATGTGTGAACAGGCCTTTTTGAATTTTGTTCAGGCCTCATTTATTACCTTTTACTGACACAAAGATTTAAAGCTGTGCACGTTTTATAACACCGGCAACTTTAGCTCACGGGCATGGATTATGACCGTAATTCTTTTCGATTATTAAACACGCTAACCGGATTATAAAATTATAAAGGTCTCACTGAATCTTCAAAATTATTTTTAAAAGTTATTGGTAACGGAGACGCAAATAACAGCGACACGTAACGTTAATCATAATATCTCTCATTACATAGACGGAATGCGCATGTTAGAAAGTATAACCATGCTGGATGAAATATTAAAATTCTTACCTGTAGCTATGTGTGTGTGATGTGAGTAGCCTACAATCCGAATCCTACGATCACTTGCTCGCTCAATGAACGTTACTGCTTGGCCTGAATAAAACACACAGACGAATCATGTGATTTAAATAAGTAAGGCGCATTAGATGTTCAAGATGTAATATTTAAAGTTAATAGGTAATTTCAAGCATAGATACAACCTGCAAACTTACCTCGTGCAGATCATCCAAAATGTCGTCTTGTGCGCGTTGAAAAAAAATATGTTATAATACTGTTAAATTACAGCGCTGTACTACTGTTGTTCGACCACACAACCTGAAGTGAACAAGTCTTCCCATAATGCATTGTAAAAAACGGCAATTTACTGGTATTAGATGAAAACAGTATTTTGCTGTTAAATTTCCATGTAAATTTACAGAAATTTTTTACAGTGTGCGATGCAGCAGGTGTTTCTGGTGTTGATGATGTAGACGTGCGTCACAGAAATGTATTGGTACCTCAGGAGCGGATTCATATTGGAAATGTTTAATATTCTGCTTCGCTCGCTGTATTGTCAGATTGCATTAGTGACAAACAACATAACAACGCCAGACATGAAGTCCTGAACCATAATGTACAATTTCCTTCCTTGTGCCCCAAAACAAGCAGGAGGGTAAAGAACGAGCCGAGTGAATAACGAAGCGTGATTATTCTCCTGGTTTTACCGCAGGACGTCACACATATGTGCTGGTATATGCAGTGTACCACAGGTCAAAACAGAGTCACTACATGATGTAAAAGATTCATTCACAGTACAATGACTGACACTTGTTACAGGACTTCAGAATCGTCCGTCTAATGAATCACGAGTCAAATATACAGGTCAAATCAGCCAAACAACTGAGTCAACTGAGTCTTTATGATGAGACGTCAACAATAAAATAAATATTAATGATGTTAATTAAGGGCTAAAGGCATCTTAGCTGTGAACATGTACTACATGAGAGCTTATGTTATTATTATTTGCCAAAAGAAGTCATGGATGTCATTTGTTTTCTGTTTAGAGTTGGGCGATGTACTGAATGCATTTGTGATGATTTGCTGGTGAAAATGAACATTGTGGGCATTGCAGTGATTTTAAAGCGCTTTTTGTTTGGTGTTTTATTCGAGTGAATCACTTCAAACTCTCCGATTCCTCAGTTGCTTTAAAACCATTAAAAGTCATTTTCTTACATTCAAATGTTTTATTAAAAATGCTATGTACTGTAGGTAAATATTGCGGTTTATTTTTATGTGTTGCTGGTGTGTATATAAATGAAAAGGATTCGGTATCATTTTTCTTTGTGTTCGTTTAGTGAGAAACTGGTGCAAACATGCCTTGATTGTTTGATTTAGATTTTTACTGTTTTAATTTTAAGTTCAAACATTTATATATGGAGTATTGTCTGAAAATATTGGGATAATTGTGTCGCCCAGCTCGAATGCCTGGATAAGATTTTGATAGAGTAACATTTGGTTAATTTAGCCCTACTATTGAAAAAAAAAAACTGCATACACTTTTCGCATTTCTGGGTCGATAGAACATGAGGTTAACATTTAAAAATAAATAAAAAATTGTGACATGTCAAAACTTTATAAGAACTACAGCAAAACCACTGCAATGAGAGAATTATTATTTTTTTCAATATTCATGAGAAAGTTTATTTTATATCTCAGAATTCAATTAAAACTTTTAGAATTAATAGAACTTAATTAATTCCTTTGAACTTATAAATCATGTTGCTCAAAAACAGTCCAAATTTATGAAACCTGCATATTGTTTTCCTTACAAAACAACATAACTATTACTCTGGAATACTGTATATTTATTTTACTTGTATAAACTTTCAGATGATCAACAGCCTGATTCTGCAATACAGTATAGTGAAATGTGGACTTCTCCTCTTTCAAACTCACTTTTCTTCATCAAATTAAGTCTGTTTGGTCTTTGAACTTCAGCTTTTCATCTTTTTGGGCTGAGATTCTTTAGATATAATTTATTTATGTCACATCTTTTGTCTCTTTATAGTGTTTTTGAGCATGCATAGTCGAATTTACCAACACAATTCAGTCCTAAAAGTGTGTATGACACACAGAAAAGAGGCTCAATGTATTTTACACAAGCAATTTGAGACAAATTTAACTAATAGATAGTTAAATGAAAAAGAAAACTGACCCGAACGCATAACAATTTAGTTTAAATGGTTATATCTCTTATAATTTTTTAAAATCTGAAAAAAATAAAAGTGTATTTTGATATTCCTCATCCATATGCAAAGCTTTTTTCCTGTACTAAAATCAATGGAATTTTTAGACATTTTTATGTACCGCTTTTTTAAAAACTGACTGAATGCGATAGGAGGGTTACGACAGAGCATGTGACTCTGAACACTATGAAAGAAAACACAGATCTGAGAGTAGATCTAGTTAAACTTGTTTAATATATATTTCAGTGTTTCTCAGTTGATCGAGTGTTTAGTGCTTCACACTGGAGCTGATCTGAAGGACTCGTCATCTTCAGAAACATTGACAGTATCTTAAACAATCAGGAGTACATGTGTTTATGATGTGTTTACAGTAGATCAATGTTAACGAAGGTTCTCTGTCTGTCGCTCATGTAGATCTGATGTCCTGTAACAACCGTTCAGTCATTATACTCATTCAATATCCAATAATGCTTCCTTTCACTGTATTTCTTTGGATTTACCATCCATTTTTGTGTCATTCTCGCAACTAATGATGAAAAAATAAAGAAAGCTATTTTAAATCTGTGTTGGTGAAACGCATTGCCGGAAATCCTTCTTGTTCATGAAGTATTTTGCCGTAGAATTAGACATTATTTATTGATTTTTGCAATTTAGTCAAAAGTAGTCTTGACCAGGAAAAAAATCAGATACTGTACGTTTCTACATATAGTTTAATTTCTAGTGGGGCACGTTGTCATTTGAGTAGATTCATATAAAAATGAAAATATTATCAATATTTTGCAAAATAATTCATTGTAGGCTATTTAATGTCGTTTCACCAAATCTTTGAGAACAGAGCAATTCGTGAAAACAAAATCTTGAAAAAATAACAATAACAATTTAATTTACTAAAACTTAAAAACCTAAGTTGAGTTACTGCCTTAAATTTTTAAGTATAATCAGATCGGCTGTACACTGCAAAAAAATATTCTCTTAGTATTTTTGTCTTGTTTTCTAGTATAAATATCTTGAATCAAGATGAATTTACTGTACAAGTAAAATGACAAAATATTATGTTTTGTTTTCTGTAAAAAAAATTGTTTTTCCTTAAAACACGCAAAAATATATACATGAAAAATAAATGATCTTGTTTAGCCTTTGAATTAAGATTATTTTTCTTACCCCATTGGCAGATATTTGTGCTTGTTTTAAAGAAAAACTAACAACATTTTGATAATTGTTTTGTAAAACAAGACTTAATATCTTAAATCATTTTACTTGTCAAGCAAATGCATCTTGATTCAAGAATGTTTAGATATTTATACTAGAAAACAAGACAACAATACTAAGAAAATCATTTGTTGCAGTGTAATTTGTACAAATTATAGAAAACATAAACTAGTTTTAAAAAATATTTGAATACTGTATAACAAATGATTTGATGTTAAAGTAATGGAAAAACATTTTGCCAAGACTTAGTTATCTTATTTCTTTCTTTTCTTTTTTTTTTTTTACAGTGAAACGGTGTTATTTTAGTAACATTGAGATACTGTTATAGTTTTTGTTAATATTTTGCACTTTTATTTTTACATTTTCTATGCTTGTTAATTCTAGTTAAAGTAGTGTTTTTGTTGTTTTAAAATATGTCTATATAGTTTTTATTAATTGTTATTTCAGATTTAGTTATTTTAGTGCATTGAGTTGCTCTGAAAAATGTTCCTCTGGAAGCTAGCTGAAATAAGTTTAAGGTTTTTATATTATATTATATTATATTTATTTGTTATTTATATGTTTATTTCAAGTAGCAAATGTTTTGGTTTTTGTTTTAGTTTTTATTTTCATTAACTATTTTGTTATCATGGAATATGTATATATTATTTTTATTTATTTTTTTATCTCAAAGTTCTGGACTTTTTGTGCAAGATGTCTGAATTGAGACATCGTTTTTATTTTTCATTCTGTGGTTTTATAAGTGAATATCTGTGAGAGGATGAAGGAAGTCTGAACCTTCACTTGGACCTTGCAGCATCTGCAGGTTTATGATGTGAAGATGTGATTGTTTTATGAACTGCAGACCTTCATTATGTGTCTCTGCAGGTGAGTTTATCAGTCAGATGAAGCTCATATCCAGGTAACCTTGGTTTGAACATCCGAGCAGGACTCGAGCCTCAGACGCTCATTAACATGCACCTGACGTCTCTCTGATCCACAATGTCATCGTACAGTACGCTTTCTTTCTTTCACTGTCTGTTTATACAATTGCCATGCTGCATGAGAAAAAGCCACAGAATGCAAATGCAATGCGTCTCTGAGGAACCAACATCAGCTCTGTCATCCGTCCATCAAACCAGGATTCTTCATTTGTAAAGCCATTAAAACACACTCCATCTGAGTTTAACAAACGCTCATGGAGATCGATAGCACTCGTTGTTTCAGTAGTTTCAGTGCATCAGCGGGTGTTTTTCAGTAAATCAGGATTGAGATGTTAAAATTATTTAAAATAAAATAATTTTGGATGTTAGCCATGATAATAGTGAACAAATGTCTGTTCACCTGTATTTTAAAGGTCTTCTGCAGGTTTATGCAGCGGTCGACATGAAGGTCCAGAGCATCAATACATCATCACTGTATCCTTGAGAAAAGTGTGTAAATAACAACTACTGGTGCAAACTTCACTTTTATAGGGTTGTTTTTTGAAAGAGTCTCTTCTGCTCACCACCAAGGGTGCATTTATTTGCTCAAAAATACAGTAAAAAATGTGAAATAGTTTTGTAATGTAAAATAACTGTATGTGAATATCAGTTTAACTATAATTTATTATGTAATTTATACTGTTCACAAGATGGCGCCACGCATGGCAGCCATTGTGCCTGGCTCTCCAGTTGTTTTAGTGTTTTTGTTAGTTTTCCTGTTTTTTGTTTGTCAAACACGGTCAGTTTCACCAGGGAAGAACTGCTGAACATTTGGCAGAAGACACCACAAAATCTCCAACCAGTTTTCGATTATTCGGATGTTTTGCTGAACAAAGTAGTCGGCGGAGCTGCACCGCTGTTTAGACACTTCAGGAGACGCAGGCGGGGGAAGCGAGCCGGCGCGCTTGTTCAGACAGCGTGGATTTTGAATGCCGTTGCCTAGCATCCATCTGGCGAATCTCCACTCTATACCCAACAAAACGGATGAACTCCTCCTGCTTTCCCAGTTAAACAAGGATTTTTCTAACTCTGCTGCTCTGTGTTTCACGGAAACCTGGCTGAATGGTGACATACTGGACAGCGTGCTACATCTGAATAATTACCAGCTGATCAGAGCAGATCGGGACACAGAATCAACGGGGAAATCGCGCGGCGGCGGGATGTGCTTTTACATCAATGAGAGGTGGTGTACAGATGTAACTGTGTTAAAGAAGATGTGCTGTTCAGATCTAGAAACGCTCTTCATTAACTGCAAGCCGTTCTATTCGCCGCAGGAGTTCTGCTCGTTCATTCTCGTGAGTGTCTACATTCCACCGCAAGCGCACGTGAGCACAGCTTTACAGAAACTCACTGATCTGATCACAGAGAGTGAACAACAACACCCGGACTCTGTTTTAATCATTCTCGGGGACTTTAATAAAGCAAATCTCTCCTGTGAACTGCCAAAATACAGACAGCACATCACATGCCCCACCAGAGACAGTAATATATTGGATCACTGTTACACAACAATAAAGGACGCATATCACTCGGTTCCACGAGCAGCTTTAGGACTCTCTGATCACTGTTTGGTTCATCTTATTCCATCCTACAGGCAGAAACTTAAGTCTGCAAAGCCTGTATTAAGATCTGTTAAAAGATGGACTAATGAAACAGAGCGGGATCTACAAGCCTGTTTCTCTCTCACTGATTGGACTGTTTTTGAAGCTGCTACCACCGATCTGGACGAGCTCACAGAGACTGTGACATCTTATATCAGTTTCTGTGAGGATATGTGCATTCCTACCAGGACTCATCTAACTTATAACAACGACAAACCGTGGTTCACTGCAAACTCAAGACAGCTCCGTCAGGCCAAAGAAGATGATTACAGGAATGGGGACAGAGTCTTGTACAAACAGGCCAAATACACGCTGGAAAAGGAGATCAGAGTCGCAAAGAGGAATTTTTCCGATAAGCTAAGGATCCAGTTCTCTTCCAGTGACATGGCTTCAGTGTGGAAAAGTCTGAAAGACATCACCAATTACAAGACACCATCCCCAGCACTGAGAATCAACGACTGGCAGACGATCTTAAGGAGTCCTATTATAGGTTTGAAAAAAAAACATTCACACCTCCTGCAACCCCTCTCTCCCCACACCTGCACTGCAGATAAGAGAAGATGACTTGCGCCAGGTCTTCAAAAAGAACAAGAGAAGGAAGGCACCAGGCCCAGACGGTGGGACACCAGCCTGTCTGAAATCCTGTGCTGACCAGCTGGCCCCCAGATATTCAACAGATCACTGGAGCTGTGTGAAGTCCCCTCATGCTTCAAACACTCCACCATCATCCCGTCCCAAAGAAACCCAAGATTACAGGACTTAACGACTACAGACCTGTGGCTCTAACATCTGTGGTCATGAAGTAATTTGAAAGACTGGTTTTGGCTTATCTGAAGGACATCACAGGACACTTACTGGACCCCCTGCAGTTTGCCTACAGAGCAAACAGGTCTGTGGATGATGCAGTCAAGTCAAGTCAAGTCACCTTTATTTCTATAGCGCTTTTAACAATGTAAATTGTGTCAAAGCAACTGCACAATATCAAAAAAGGAAAATAGTGTGTCAGTAATGTAAAATGAAAAGATTAAAAAAAGATTTTCAGTTAAAGGGATTTCATTATTGAATTTAGCCACAATGGGACTGCATTACACACTGCAACACTTAGACAGACCAGGGTCTTATGTGAGGATCCTGTTTGTGGACTTCAGCTCGGCCTTCAACACTATCATTCCAAACCTCCTCCTACCCAAACTAACTCAGCTTTCCGTGCCCACCTCTGTCTGTCAATGGATCAACAGCTTCCTGACAGACAGACAGCAGTTAGTAAAGCTTGGTAAATTCACATCCAGCACTCGTACCATCAGCACTGGAGCTCCTCAGGGCTGTGTTCTCTCCCCACTGCTCTTCTCCCTCTACACCAACGACTGCACATCTAAACACCCCTCTGTCAAGCTCCTTAAGCTTGCAGACGACACCACACAGATCGGCCTCATCCAGGACGGTGACGAGTCTGCTTACAGACAGGAGGTTAAGGAGCTGGCTGTCTGGTGCAGTCTTAACAACCTGGAGCTTAACACGCTCAAAACTGTGGAGATGATCGTGGACTTCAGGAGAAACCCCCCTGCTCTCCCCCCACTCACCATCATGAACAGCACTGTGACTGCAGTAGAGTCATTCGGGTTCCTGGGCACCACTATTTCTCAGGACCTGGAGTGGGACATTCACACTGAATCCATTGTGAAAAAGGCCCAGCAGAGGTTGTGCTTTCTTCGCCAGCTGAGGAAGTTCAACCTGCCACAGGAGCTGCTGAAACAGTTCTACTCTGCCATCATTGAATCCATCCTCTGCACTTCAATAACTGTCTGGTTCAGCTCAGCTACCAAATCTGACCTCAGAAGACTACGGAGGGTAGTCCGGACTGCTGAGCGAATCATTGGTACAACCCTCCCCACTCTCCAAGAACTGTACTTATCCCGAGTGAGCAAAAGGGCTGGTAAAATCACTCTGGACCCCTCACATCCAGCACACTCCCTCTTTGAACTGTTACTGTCTGGTCGACGCTACAGAGCTCTGAGCACCAGAACGACCAGACACAGGAACAGTTTCTTCCCTCAGGCAATCCATCTCATGAACACTTGACACTAAACATGAAACACACAACACTACCATACTTTTTATTTTATTTTACACATACTTATTACATTTCAAATTTGCACCTAACATACCTGTACATACCGAATTTTGTATATTGTGTTTGTGCTATTTGGCACATTGTCCATTTTTGTATATTTGTACATTATTTATTTTATTTTTATTTTTTATTATCTATGTCCTGTCCTGTTGCTGTCTTTCTGTTGCACTGTGGAGCTTCTGTCACTACAACAAATTCCTCGTATGTGCAAACATACCTGGCAATAAAGCTCATTCTGATTCTGATTCTGATTTTTGTGATGCGCAGCTGTATTTCCAGCATCCTTACTCCAGTCTTCAGTGTCACATGATCTTCAGAAATCATTCTAATATTCTGATTTACTGCTCAATAAACATTTCTGATTATGATCAATGTTGAAAACAGTTGTGCTTTTGATGCAGCAAACCTTTATTTCATTTTAATCTTTAGAAATGTTTAATCTTCTTTTTAATAGCCCCCCCCCCCCCCCCCTATATAATTCAGCTTTAATTGCATCCATGCCGTAGCAGATGTCTGCATTTCATCCGTTCAGAAGCTTCACAATGGAAATTGATTCACAGCCAGTCTCAGGACTGAATTGTATAAATGCATCAACTTGAAGGTATTGCTCATCTGTAATGGTGTTTGATTGAATGCAAATGAAAATCACTTCGCTCTCTGATGCTTATGCAGCTAAATCAGTTTTATCGATTATCATGAACGTTATTTATTGTCTGGTTGCGTTGCGTTCCAGGAGCGGCACGCTCATATCTCACTGCTGGCCGTGGATCCGTATCTGCGTTTGAATAGATCCGAGCCTCATTCATCAGGGATTCAGTGCTTCTCAGGCGAGTTTGCATGGATGAGAGTCAGATCTCTGCTGTTCAGAAGCTCACTTCAACTAAAAACAAAACACAAAATATCAGCCTCTTTGATTCTGAACAGCCTTTTGAACTTTTATCAACATGTATCCTGTCCAACTAGAGGACCAAACACACTGGATCATAGCTACACTCAGTTCAAGAATGCCTACAAAGCCCGCTCACTACCGGCTTTTGGCAAATCGGACCATGCCGCCATTTTCCTCACACCGGAATATAAACAAAGGCTCATTCAGGATCCCCCGGTGCAGAGAGTAGTGACGCGCTGGTCCTCCCACTCAGAGACTATGCTGCAGGCGGCTCTTGATGACGTCGACTGGGACACGTTCCGGGCGAGTTCTTCTGACGTCAGCGAATTCACGGATGTAGCATTAAGCTTTGTAAACACGCTAACCGAGCAAGCTACAGAAACAATAACGATAAGGACATTCTCCAACCAGAAACCGTGGGTGGACAGAACTATCCGTGCTGCGGTTAACACATGCACTGCCGCTTACAATGAGGCTCTTCTGACCGGGAAGTACAAAGCATACAAAGAAATATTTTCTTTGAAAATATTTCTTTGAAAATAAAAAAAAAGGTAATCGTTTTGTCATTTACAGAATAAAAAAATTAAGAAAGATCTTTCTTTTAATCTTTATCATAAAAATAATAAGAAAAAAAATTAAACAAGATATATTTTTTTATTATTACAGTTTTTCTCGATTGCTTAAACACATTTCTTGAAATTATGCCTCTTTTTTGCAAAACACAAATCTATAACTTCTAACTCAGTTCCCCAAACTTCCTATATTCAGGTCAAAATGAGGCTCTCCACTCAAAACAACTCTGAGAAACCAAACTTTGCTCTCAGACATGGCACAAAAACCCTCAAAAGCACATTCACTACAACACAGTTTTACACACTGATGAGATCAATTCAAAACAATTCTACAAAAAACGGTAGTAAGTGTTGCTTGTGGTACTCCCCAAATGTTTTATTCCTTAATTTAATGTACTGTAGAGTACAGTACAATACAGCAAACAACAAAAATAATTATTCTGCCCCAGCATTCTTTGGTCTGGGAGAGGGCAAAGAACCTCTTCAACATCACAGGCTATACTGGCCCTGGCCAGGCAGCGGGGGGTAAAATCCTCTCGCATGCCTGATCCAACCCTGCCACGCATCAAATAAAATATCTGAGACTTCTTGTCTTCTTGCCCTTGCCCTTCCTCTTTCTCTTCCATGTTGTCATCCTCCTTCTCCTTCTCCTCCTTGTCCTCTTTCTCCTCCTCTTCCTCTCTGTACTCCCTCTCCACCTCCTACTCTTCCTCTTCCTTCATTTCTTTCTCCACTCCCTACTCCTTCTCCTCTTCCTCTGTGATGTCCTAGACCTCTTCCTTCATGTCTCTCTGGATCCATTGTTTCAAACCTGAAAACAGTTTCTCTGGATATGATTCACAGTTAAACTTTTACTTGTGGTCTGACCAAGAAAAAAGAAACACATTACAACATAATTTTGAAATAGAAAAGAAAAATAAATATGGGCACAAAGGCAAAAATAAAAATGAGAAAGTCCACTGTCAAAATGTGTAACTCTTGTGTAGTCCTCTGTCTATATATGCTTTCCAATTGTAGGTTGATGAGATGCACCTTTGAGCTATTTCAGAGAACTGGTTTGTCATTGGTTTATCTATATTCTCTTCATTAGTGAAAGTTAAAGGGATAGTTCATCCAAAAATGAAAATTCTGTCATTAATTACTCACCCTCATGTCGTTCCAAACCAAGGATCCTAACACGATCAAGGTCCAGAAACGTAGCAAAGAGATCGTTAAAATAATCCATGTGACATCAGGGGTTCAAATTTATAAAAAGTCTAATAGAAATGTGTAGGAAATATGCATGACAGTTTGTGAGAGCTAGATCAACCATTTTGCATTTACAGTTCTTCTCGATTGCTAACACACTATAACTGATTCATTTGGCCCAATTTTCCAAACCATTCATACAGTTCTCAAAACAAAGACCCGTTTCTCAAAACTTTTAACACATTTCACCTGTTTTCACACACGTTCCAATGTGCTCAGTGTTTTCTGCAAAACTCTACACAAAACCGGGTTTAACCATGTTTTCGTTCAGAAAACACAAACACACAATATAATTAACTCAAGCGTCAAAAAAAAAGAACTCAAACAGCACACATTTATCCCTGTGTGAACATTCAGCAGCAAAACCGATGACACAGGTCAGGATCTCAGGATGATATGAACAAGAGCACAGCTGATTATGTGTTTTAGAAAATGAATCCTGGTAGTGGGAGACAAAGAGGAATTGAAGAAGGGAATAAAAATGAAGGGGATGAGGTCAAAGGTCATTTGTTCCTGATGAAATACAAAGCAATATAGTTGACCATGTTCTTCTGCATGGACTGGCCATGAGGGAAGATGCCCTACAGGCTCATCTACAGGGTTTCAATACTACTTACACATATAATATAATTACAGTACATAGCAGCAGTACTTCAGATGAGAGAGCGTTCATTATATAATGAACTAATACTGTAAATACTGTAGCACATGTTGTATACCCTCAAACTCATTACTGTTGAATTGATTTGTAGCAAAGTAGTCCTTACATGTACTGTATTTGTGCAGAACTGAGAGACGGCTGTTTTTTCACTAGTGTTCTCTTGGCAGTAAAGTAGTCTGAGTATTTGGCAGGTTTGTGTGTCATCTGAGGCCAAAGATTGAGTCTGACAAAAGAGAACATTTTTTTGACTAAACTATTTGTACCGAATGTACCAAAGCAATCGCAACTTGTTCAAAAGAATGAGAAACATTGTATGTTGTGCAAAGATGACTAGATGATGTGGAGCTTGAACAAGTAGTTTTGAGAATTTCATTTCTGATCTGAGAAATGCACCAAAGCCTCTGAGAAACACTGTAAGCTGACTTTGGCCCTTTATCCATCGAAGGCTCTGATTGGTGTGTGATAAATGTTGACTCCTAGTGTTTCCACTTTGGTAATTGTGTGCTAATTGAGCTCAAACTGTGCTGACTTGAGTGAACAATATTGAATGCTAGTTCTTTCTAAATGATCACACGGTGTAAACACTGAGAAATGTAGGGATTTGTGTGTAGAGTTTTGCAGTAACAGTTCACCAAATCTGACTCATGTGTCAAAGCAGGGAATCATTTCTGTCTTTCCTTCTGGTCTTCTGGAGTGGATCCTCGTCTGAAGTCAGACTTTCATCTGAGGAAACGCATGATTTGTGGAGTGCGGCGTGAAGACTGAGTTCCTGAAGTCGCTAAAGTTTACAAGTAATTCTAAATTATGTAATTGGTTAGAAACTGTTCTTTTACAGTGCAATGCCTATAAATCTTTTTACTTATTTGTTTGCTTGTTTTTGTTTGTTTATATAAAGTCAGTGGTCCCGCCCACTTGACGAAATCAAAATTGCATTCACAATTCATTGCTTCTGTAGTCGATCTTAACGGAGTGCAGTCTTTCGATTCTTATATTATAAATAATACTTTTAAACAATTTTATTCTATGCTATATCAGTCTAATTATTATTTTCAAAGACATAATTCTATGGTATCATTCTTTGATCGATTGTCTCTTCCTGTTGTCTCCGAGGAACAGAGGGAATTTCTCAATGCTCCTATAACAAGAGAAGAAGCTGTAATCGCACTCCATAGTTTAAAATCTGGTAAATCACCTGGACCGGATGGTCTTTAACTATATAAAGAATCTGAGCATGTGCTGTTAGACCCTCTCTTAGCCATGCTTAATCATTCATTTTTGACCGATAGTTTGCCCTCTTCACTTCGTGAAGCAAATATTTCTCTTATTTAAAAAAAAAAAGGCAAGGACCCCGAAAATTGCAGTTCCTATAGGCCCTTGCCTTGTTAAACTGAGATTTAAAATTGTTGTAAAAAATGTTTGCATTAAGATAGGAGAAGGTTCTACCATTTATTATTAACGAAGACCAGACAGGGTTTATTAAAAGGAGAAGTTCCGCTCACAATGTTAGGCGGCTACCAAATATTATTGAACTTTCCCATAATTTGAGTTTTAATTGTCTTATTTTGTCTCTAGACGCAGAGAAAGCTTTTGATTCTGTTGAGTTGCCTTATTTATTTTACACCTTAGAAAAATTTGGCTTTGGAGAATACTTTATAAAGTGGTTGCGAATACTTTATACGGATCCTCTTGCTGCGGTCATTACTAATGGTCACAGATCTGACTATTTGTCTTTATTTCGAGGTACCAGACAGGACTGCCCCCTCTCCCCATTGCTTTTTGCAATAGAGCCATTTGCTCAGATGATAAGAGAGGAGGCAGCCGTGTCGGGGGTGTCTCTGGGAGGTAGGCAGCACAAGATCTCTTTATATGCGGACAATGTGCTGCTCTTTCTTTCAGATCCCGAGGTCTCTGTGCCAAAAATTGTAGACCTTATTCAGGAGTTTGGGCAATTCTCTGGGTACAAGATGAATTTTTCTAAATCAGTTGCCATGTTTTTAGGTAATAAGAAGCCTACAAATCAGTCTCCCTCCTCTCCCTTTAAATGCATGTAACCCCTACTTTCAAGTAATTGTACAAAGCCAATTTTACACCAGTGCTAGGAAAAATCTGTGAGGATTTGAACAGGTGGATGGCTGTCCCTCTGTCTTGGCTGGGGAGGGTGGCTCTGATAAAAATGAATGTCCTGCCCCGTTTACTGTATCCAATGCAAGTGCTTCTTGTTTTACTGTCCAATAAGGCTATAAAAGAGTTAAATGGGTGACTAAGTTCATTTATCTGGAGCAAAAGGAAACGCAGATTGAAATTATCGAAACGTCAGCTCTCTAGTGCAAAGGGCGGCTTGGACCTCCCAAATATTAAATTATATCAATTGGCTTTCTAACTACGATTTATTAATGAATGGCTTATTGAAGACCCTAAATCAGTGTGGCTTGATATCGAATCCTCACAGTCCAGTTTCCCCTTACAAAACCTATTATTTGTTTGTAACTCAAATCTTAGCAGAACTCTGTGTAATAGTCCTCTAGTACGTAATACTCTCAAGGCATGGTGTGCTATTCGAAGGCTGGAAGGCAGGAGAGACATAACCTCCCCTCTTCTGCCAATTTTGAACAATCCAGAGTTCCTGCCAAGTACTACAGACTCGGGTTTTAAGTTATGGGCTGTTCTTGGTATATGTAGGATGGGTGACTTGTTTGAGGAAGGATCCTTAGCGTCTTTCGATAACTTAGTTTCAAGATATAATCTGCCTAGACAGCACTTTTTTAGATTTTTGCAAATTAGAGATTACATATTCAAAAATACTACACTTACCTCTAAATACTCTTTTTCAGTTATTGAGGAAATCCTTCTGAACCCTCCTCCATACAAGTTGATTTCCCTTTTCTATAAAGCTCTATACTCATATGGTGCAGTTAGCAGCATATTTAAAACTGACTTGGGAAAGAGAGCTGGGGGTGGTTATTCCAGACGAGGAATGGGAGACAGTCTGGCTCCAAGCTAACAGGCTCTCAGTTTGTAATAGGGCAAGAGCCATTATTTTACATAGAATACATATGACGCCACACTTAAGACATAAATACAGTGCAACTCACTCGCCACTCTGCCCAAAGTGTAAGTCTAATAGGAGACTATATTCATTGCATATGGAACTGTCATATGATTCAGGCTTATTGGTCCAGAGTTGCGGCTCAATTAAATAACATTTTTGGTTTGGATCTGAAGCTGGATCCTTTGTCACTTCTTCTGGGTTTTCCCTGTAAGCTTATTTCTAATAAATTTGAAAGACGACTTTTTAGTCTGTTAACTTTTGCTGCCAGGAAGAATATACTGATGCCATGGATCAGTGATAAGCCTCCCTCTATCAAAGGCTGGCATTCAATTATTAAGGAGATTATTCCTTTGGAACTCTTGACCTGTATTATTCATTCTACAACAGATGCTTTTAATCGTATATGGACACCTTACCTTAATTGCATAAATGCTTCTACCTGTGACATTTTGTGGTTTGGTATGGCATAGTGTTCCTAGAGGTGTATAGACGATCCATGTATTCTCCCCAGATTTTATTTTTAATTCTGATCGGTGATACAATGCTCTGTTTGTCATCTTATGTATAATTTTGTTTTTGTATTCTCTTTTGTTGTATATCTGGCAGCGTGTGTATGTTTCTGTTTTGTATTGTGTTGAAAGTAAAAAAAAGTAATTGGGCGCCCGATAAAATTAATTTATTTATCTATTTATCCATTCATTCATTCATTTAGTTTATTGCAGTCCCTATAAAAATGCTTGTTTGTTTATAAAAAGTCATTGGTCACCAAATTTTGTGTGTGTGCGTGCATGCGTGTGTGTAGAGAGTGTGTGTATGTGTATGTGTGTGTGTGTGTGTGTGTGTGTGTGTGTGTTTGTGTATTTGTTTCACTGCAATCTCTATGAAATATGTTTATTAGGAATCCAATGGTAATCCTTAGAAACTATTTATGTGTCTAAGTATTTTATTTATTTATTTTGAATTCTTTGTCCTCTCGCAATTCTGACTTTATATCCTGCAATTCTGTTTATATCTTGCAATTCTGGGTTTATATCTCACAATTTTTAATTTGCAATTTATTTATACATTGCATTCCCTATCATTTATTTATTTAAAAATTAATTGTGGTTTTTATAATGTAATACTTTAAGAATTCATTTGTAATCCTTATCACATCCGCAAGCACACGTGAGCACAGCTTTACAGAAACTCGCTGATCAGATCACAGACACAGCGATAAAGGCGCATATCACTCTGTCTCACGAGCAGCTTTTGGACTCTCTGATCACTGTTTGGTCCATCTTATTCCAACCTACAGGCAGAAACTTAAATCTGTTAAACCTGTATTAAGGACTGTAAAGAGATGGACTAATGAGACAGAGCGGGTTTTACAAGCCTGTCTCGACTTTACTGATTGGAGTGTTTTTGAAGCTGCTAGCTCCATCTCTTTGAAGTAGTTGTTTCCATCTGATTTTCTTTTGTCCTTTTACAGGTGGATATCCTTTTGTGAGTTCAGTCAGCGGTCTTACAATGGTGGAATAACCCTTGATGAAATGGCGATGAAACCCACAAAATCCAAGGAAGGACCGTAACGATTTCAGGTTTGTAGGCATTTTCCATTGAGTTACAGCAGCTACTTTTTCTGGGTCTGGGGCTACACCCACAGAGGAAACAATGTGTCCCACATATTTAACCTGAGACTGGCATTTGTCAATTAATACCTTCAATCCACATTCCTCTAGTCGATCAAGAACCCTCAGCAGTCGCTCCTCATGTTCCTCAAGGGTGTGACCAAACCCAATGATGTCATCCAGATAAACGACTACTTGTAGAAGATGCATGTCACCAACTGCTTTCTCCATAAGCATCTGAAATGTTGCAGGGGCCCCAGTGATTCCTTGTGGCATACACTCAAATTGATAAAATCCAAGAGGACAGATAAGGGCAGTTTTCTCTTTGTCTTCCTCAGACATAGCTATCTGATAGTAACCACTGCGGAGATCCAAGACAGAGAACCACTTGCTGCCAGACAGGCAGTCCAATGCGTCATCAATCCTAGGGGTAGTATATTGATCAGGGATCGTACGACTGTTTAAGGTACGGTAATCGATGCACATCCGCACAGCTCCACTCTTTTTCCGAGCTATGACAATAGTGGATGCATAAGGACTTCTTGATTCTTTAATGATGTCAGCCGCTAGAAGGTCTTTTAGATGCCAACGTACATCATCGATATCGGCAGGTGCAATGCGTCGAGAACGTTAAATAAAAGGTCAGGAATCACTTAATCTGATATTATGTTAAACTTCTTTTGCCAAACATACATCCCATTCCTCAAGAGAGAACACTTTACTTCGTTCTGACAGTTTCTGGCGCAACCTCTTTTCCCAGGCCGCAGGTATTGGTGACTCTCCGAAGTCAAACCACTCAGGGTCAGTTTGCTTTTCAGATGTCTGAACCCTCTGTGTCACAGTGTCAGTAGGGAACACATGTCTGTTTCATGAATCACTGTTTCAGCAGGAATGGAAATGTCTTTGCATGTCTTGTTGTGTACCAACACTTTGAAACTATTGACCTCTACCGCAGAAGATGGTAATACCACTGGAGTAATGAACAATCCAGAGAGTAGTTGACCATCAGATGAAGTTTCTACGACAAATACTTCCTCCTTCAAAGGTTTCTCACTTTCTACTTTACAAATAGCATACAACTCACTTCTGGATGGAACGGTGAGAGGTCTTGGGCCCATCCACTTGACTCTCCCTTCAGGCAGGTCAGTGGCAATCTCTTTACTCGGTTGCGGAGGAAAACAGAATTCTTGGTGATGTGTCTGAATTAGTCAATCAGATAGGAAAGGCTTTTCTCAACCGTATTTGTATACAGACTTTATAAAAGGGGTTCACACTCTTAATGAGACATTTACATACACACTCAAACCAGTGTATGTGTCCTATTGAAACAGGTATATAAAGATTTATAAAAAATATTCAGTAACCCAAATTTACCCTGGGTTACATATAGCTCACTGCAATCCATATAAACACTGATCTTCTCAGATGTTAAGACTTAAGATCCAAGATTTTCTGTAATAAGGCTCCGGTTTGTATGCATTTATTGTTGGATGTTTTGGTTAACTGCATACTAATTAGATTTTTAATAATTTTTGAATATTAAGCCTTGTGTAATCTTTTATTTGTCATATTTCTCACATGTTCTGAACCTCACAGCACTTTTAGCAATTAGATTTTATCCTCCAATGAAAGTTTTACACTTTCCATGTTCCCAAAACCTCCACGTCTCCAGTGAATTTTCACTTAAAATAGTTACAAAAGAGGCTATTGTCTGTAAAATAAGGCCTTCGTTTCTGTAAATGGTCCTCAGACTGATTACAATGAGGCAGCATTGTGCAGGAACAAAGACTCATTTCAGATCAATGTTAGATCAGGCTGTAGTGTTTGTGCTGAATTCATATGGTGACATTTAAATGACCCTGGAACAGAATTACTGAAAGTGTTGCTTTTGTTCAAAGTCAAATTAAAGTGAACCTGTAAAATCAGTTGAAGGTAAAACCTTAAAAAGAGCCACAAAAATGAATGTTTTGGGTTTTTCCTTCTGTCTTCATTATGACTGAAGCGCTGCTCAACATACGACAGTCAAAACACAGTTTACTTCCATAAAGTGATGTGAATCACATCAGAAACACAAATGCGAAAGATGAGCTTATCGGTTTCTAGTGCAGCTCTATTGACAATTCAGACTTTTTTTTCAGACAATTTTAAATTTATATCTCGCAATTTTGAGTTTATATTGCAATTCTGTTTGTATTGCAATTCTGAGTTTATATATCACGATTCTGAGTTTATATTGTGATTCTGAGTTTATATCGCAATTCTGAGTTTATATCGTGATTCTAAGTTTATATTATGATTCTGAGTTTATATTATGATTCTGAGTTTCTATCGCTATTCTGAGTTTATCTTGTGATTCTGAGTGTCTATCGTGATTCTGTGATATATTTCACAATTCTGAGTTTATATCACAATTCTGAATTTATATTATGACTCTGAGTTTATATTGTGATTCTGAGTTTATATTGTGATTCTAAACTTATATTAATATTATTCTGAGTTTATATCATGATTTTGAGTTTATATTGCGATTCGGAGTTTATATTTCGATTCTGAGTTTATATTGTGATTCGGAGTTTATATTTCGATTCTGAGTTTATATTGTGATTCTGAGTTTATATTGTGATTCAGAGATTATATTTCATGATTTTGAGTTTATATTGTGATTCTGAGTTTATATTGTGATTCAGAGATTATATTTCATGATTTTGAGTTTATATTGTGATTCTGAGTTTATATCGCGATTCTGAGTTTATATCGTGATTCTGAGTTAATTTCATGATTCTGAGTTTATATTGTGATTCAGAGATTATATTTCATGATTTTGAGTTTATATTGTGATTCTGAGTTTATATTGTGATTCTGAGTTTATATCGCGATTCTCAGTTTATATCATGATTCTGAGTTTATATCGTGATTTTGAGTTTATATTGCGATTCGGAGTTTATATTTCGATTCGGAGTTTATATTGCGATTCGGAGTTTATATTTCGATTCTGAGTTTATATTGTGATTCTGAGTTTATATTGTGATTCAGAGATTATATTTCATGATTTTGAGTTTATATTGTGATTCTGAGTTTATATCGCGATTCTCAGTTTATATCATGATTCTGAGTTTATATCGTGATTCTGAGTTAATTTCATGATTCTGAGTTTAAGTTCTGAATTTATATTGCGATTCTGAATTTATATTGTGATTCTGAGTTTATATCGTGATTCTGAGTTAATTTCATGATTCTGAGTTTAAGTTCTGAATTTATATTGTGATTCTGAGTTTATATCGTGATTCTGAGTTAATTTCATGATTCTGAGTTGTTGTTGTTTTTTCCCCTGGAATTGCAAGAGAAAAGTTCGAGAGAGAAGTTTTGAGATAAAAAAAAAAAAAGTTGCATACTGTGGCAGAAACAAGCTTTCATACATTTCTATGTAAATATTTGTGAAACTTAGTTCTAATTTCTGAGTGAGTGTCTTTTCTACAGCAGTTGTTTTCACTGTCGTAAGAGCTGAATGTTTGGCCTGTGTTCTCTCATATGGAGGGTTTTCTCCTGGAGTTTGCTGCAGATGTCTGTGTTGGTCTCCTGAGATTGGCCCAGATGTACTGTTTATTCACATCTGCTGTGAGAGGAGGAGAGTCGTGTTACTGCAGATCAGCATCTGCGCTGCATGAGGGAAACACAGCCGATGTGAAAGCCAAGCTCTTGCAGTGAGCACCGAGCCTCTAATAACGTCTAATAATCCCAGAGGATCTGAGCGAATGAAGCTCTTGAAACGGCAAGATGCTCAAGCTGAACTCATAATGTTGTTCTTTTGAAAAAATACAAGCTCCTAAAAAAAGCTCTCTCAAAATCTACTCAAGGAGACAGCTGTCAAATGAATGGGTGCCGTCAGAATGAGAGTCCAAACAGCTGATAAAAACACCATATCATCTTGTAAATGCTGCTTGATCTGTGCATCTGTGCAGATTTCTCTCCTGATTCAGACCAGAACACTTTTTCACTGGAGGAAGCATTATTATGAATTTGTATTTTATTTAAAAACGTCTTAATGGATTATTGTGATGTTTTTATCAGCTGTTTGGACTCTCATTCTGACGGCACCCATTCACTGCAGAGCATCCATTGCTGAGACACTGATGCAGAGACACATTTCTACAAACCTGATGAAGAAACACTCATCCTGATCTGGGATGGCCTGGGGGTGAACACATGTTCAGCAAATTTTCATTTTTGGCTGAACTATACCTTTAAATGAATTTGAGTCATTTTGATGAAACATGAAGAGAAATGTTGTCATTGCTTTAGAATAACACTGATGCATCATTCACGGTAGGAATGTTACGGTGTTATTTTAGTATTACTTATGTACTATTATAATTTTTTGTTGATGATTTGAATTATATTTTGTTTTATATTTTCAGAATTCATTTTAATTTTAGATTATTTTGAGCATTTTTTGTGCTTTTGACATTTTTATCAGTTTTTGTTCTTTTTAAATATCACTTTTTATGTTTATTTTTTTTTTTCAGTGTTAGTTTTTATTTAGTCCCAGTTAGTAAATTTAGTGCTTCTCCTTTATCTTATTTCAGTTAGTTGTCAAGACAACAATTTCAATTTTTTTCTATATAAATATTGTTTCTTATATATGTTTGTTTTGTTCAGCCTTAATTTCAATTGACAAAAATGTTTTTAATAGTTGTAGTTTGTTGTTGTTGTTGTTGTAACTGGCAATAACCCCTTTGAAATGTGTGCTTTTGCCATTTCTTATGTTTATATTTTGTATAAATTATGTTTATATTTTTCTGTGAATAGTTTTATTTGTTTCTTTTTTTTAAATATTACTATTTAATATCTGTATTACAATGAAAATCCAATAAACAGAATTATTTTATATATATATATATATATATATATATATATATATATATATATTACTATTTAGGTTTAATTCATTTCTATTTCTATTTCCGTTTAGTTTTTATATATTCCGAGTACTACTTTACCTTATTCCAGTTGGTTGTCAAGACTTCCTTTTTAATTTTTATAATATATTTTTATCTAATTGTCACATTTTTTTTCTATAATCTATTTTTTTAATTTAGTTTTATTTCAAGTTTAATTTCAATGCACAAAAACTGTTGTTAATAGTTTTAGATGTACTTGCTGATAATAAAGAGCGTGTATGAGCGGGTTTCTGGTGATCTGCAGCAATTACACACTTGTCTGAGCGCTGGATGAAATAATAAACAAGTTCAGTCTCTCGGTAATGTTGTGCACAGCTGCACTGGCTGTTACAGTCATATTCATAAGAGTATTTAGATTATCAATATGTTATTATGATCAGCATGTTCAGAGCATTGCTGTATTGTCAACCATTATTAGTAACAAATATCCGCAGCAGTGAGAGATTCGGCTCTGTGTGCCTGTAATGTCGCTGTGAACATTAAAAAACGACGACGACAATTAGCCATGCTTTACTTGGAGGAAACATTATGTATGTATCCTGACATTTTCAATTAGACTAGAATTGTACTTTAAAATAAACAATAATGGCAGTAAGACGGATTTTAGTTTTGATTAAATGATCAGCTTTAATGGACTCTTTCAGTTTTTTTTTCTCATCATACTTATGCATTATAAAACAGCTGCCCAATATTTTTGTGGAAACAGTGATACATTTTATTGTTTAGGATTCACAGATGAATAGAAAGTTCAAAAGAACATCGTTTATTTGAAATAGAACTCTTTTGTAACATTATACATGTCTTTACAGTCACTTTTGATCAATTTAATCCTTCATTGATAAATAAAAACATTATTTTAGCCCTAAATGTCATGTGACTAATGACACTCAAGAATGGTTCAGTAGTGGCATCACAGACACTAATGAAAGATCGTCTCAGGTTACGTATGTAGCCATGGTTCCCTGAGTAGGGAACGAGACACTGCGTCCTCTAGGGGTCGCTAAGGGGAACGCCGTCAGCGTGACCCGTGTCTGAAGCATACATACAAAAACAGGCTCATAGGTGTCCCTCTATAGTGAGGGGAGCAATGCTAGCTCGACCAACAAGGAGAGCAACCTAACAGGGAGGCAAAGAGGGTCCTAACAACCTGAGGCCGCTGAATCACAGAGCTCTGGGGAGCGGAGAACCTAACTCTCAGCATGAGAGGGAACTCAGACGCTCAGAAGGGAGCAGTATGCTCATAGATGACCCTCTATAGTGAGGAGAGCAATGCTAGCTCGACCAACAAGGAGAGCAGGCCGCAGGTCCTGGAATTGCAGTGCTGGAGACCTGATGACTTACATTTCACTGCTGGTTATACTCTGTATAATTGTGTATGTGACAAATAAAAATCTTGAATCTTGAATGACCGCCTCGTCTGGATCACCTCCCTCAGGTCTTGCCTACCTCTCTTTGACCTGCACCTCCCTCTAGCCCTACCTGCAGGCGGGGAAGGGGCACGAGTCGCGACACTAGCCTTCTGTGCCCATCTCTGATCCCCAGACGGTGATGGGCCAGGACCCCTGCGTTGTTCGGGCTCAGACCTGGACCTTCTTGGAATGAAGGTTTTGAAGGGGCTTAGATGGCAAGGAGGTAGCCTTGAGAGAGGATGTCTCGCCCATAGAGAGATAGCTGGCTAGCGTCTCTTCTACAGGGGGCATCTGCTCATAACCGCTTTCACGCATCCCCTCAATGTTAACATAACTAGTATGCTGGAACCTATGAATGCGAGAGGAAAACGGCTCTTTCCATTCCCTCTCAACCTCCGCATGGAGATCAGGAAGAAATGTAATGCTCACTCGAGCTGGGGGGCTACGGCCAGAAAGATAACGCTCATCGAGAGCGCCACCATCTTGGCCCGCTTCCATAACCTAGCAGGGCAGGAGGATTGAGAGGGCTACGTCTTTGCCGTCAGACATCTCCTGCTCTTTCTGGGCATAGCCCAGCAGAGCACTAGCTGCTGGATCAGATGATGTAAGAGAGATTGCATCATCATCTTCCAGCGACTCACTCTCGTTCGCGACCGATGAGCGCAAGAAGGAAAGCCCTCTCTCTAACTCATCAGCCAGATCCGCCTGCGAGCCCCACGAGCTCATTCTTTAACCGCGGGAAGCAGACGGCTGCCCCTCCTTCCTCGAAAAGAGAGACAGACGAGAGCGGAGCTTTCTCATAGAAAAAAGCTCACAGTGCAAGCAGATTGCCCCCTCGAGGACATCGCGTACGTGCTCCTCGCCCAAACAAAAGATGCAAAGACCATGTGTGTCATCAGGTGTCAAATAATGAGGACACGGATGCACACATCTCTTAAAGGTCTTGCTAGTGCTCGCCATGGTAACAGTAGAAAAACGTTCTTCCCAGTAGAATGCACGCTTCAAATAAAACAGTCACTGAAGACGAAGAAGAGGATGACGTATTATCCCAGCACCCCTTTATACTGTGGTCGCACCGGTAGTGACGTCATAGGCTGTCGCCGGCCAACATGTGGTGTTTTTGTATGTATGCTTCAGACACGGATCACGCTGACGGCGTTCCCCATAGCGACCCCTAGAGGTCGAAGTTCGAAGTTCCCTCGAAAGAGAACTACTGTAATCTGATAAAATATCACTGATTTCTGTTTGATAAATCAGTGTGAGTTTGCACAGAAATGCTGTTCGCTGTCGCTCATTAGCATGTGATGTGATTTATGTCTGAAACAACATACAAGCAGCATATTAATCTCAGTCGTGTCTCTCAGTGTGATTATATTCAGTTCACATATTACTCCATTATCTCGTCCAGCTACTCTGGAAGCCGCAAACATTGATTTATGCTGTTGTGTTTCAGGACTGGCTTTCTCCTCGCCTGTTTACCGAGGCTGTTCTCGAGGTCTGGAGGTCAGGAACATCCGATAGAAACCTGAATTACCTGAGCGCCGCAGAATAATCAGAGTTCACCGGAGCACAGTAACAACTCTCACTCATCTACTGCACAGAGAACAATAATATATAAAGCCTTCAAAACTGCAGCTGTGAGCTAATAACCCTGTAAAACCTGACATATCAAATAACAGCCAGAAAAAAACATCCCATTTCTATTTATCTGTGAATTCTGAAAAATAAAATGTATCACGGTTTCCACAAAAATATTGTGCAGCACATCTGTGTTCAATATTTATAATAATCAGAAATGTTTGTTGAGCAGTAAATCAGTATATTATTATGATTTCTGAAGATCATGTGACACTGAAGACTGGAGTAATGATGCTGAAAATACAGCTGCAGATCACAGACATAAATTACAGTTTAACAGATTATTACACAGAAAACAGTTATTTTAAAATGGAATAATATTTAAAAATTTTACTGTATTTTTTATCAAATAAATGCAGCCTTGGTGAGCAGAAACAAATAAACTATCCAAAAATATTAACTATTACTATTAGAATTGTTTTTCATAATTATGAATTATATGTAAATATATTTTAGTTCCAGCTTAAGTAATAGAACAGATCAAATGAAAAACAATTATTAAAATAAAAAACTACATACATTAAAATTAAATTAAAATAACAAAAAAAAATTATAATAATTAATTCATTTAATTGAATGCAGCTGAGGAACCAACAGAACATTTACAGATTTACATCTAAAGTAAACGAAAGTTTAAGGTTGGCAAAACATGCAAGACTAACTTTAAAATAAACACATTAAATTATGAAAAAAAAAAAAACTAACTAACTAATTGTAACTAAAATGTATATGATTGACAGCAGGACTGGCATCGATCTGTCAGCATTCACATTGATCTCAATGACAGGATCCTGGAGTTTAAAATAAAATAACAAAACAAAATAAAATGAATGAATCAGCTGAGGGTTCCACGGAACATTTACAGATTTATTTCAAAATTAATGAGTTTAAGGTTGACAAAACATACATAAATACATATACAGTATACATATACATAAACATATGAAGTATCTAGAGAATATCTCTGGAAGTGGAAAGCGTCAGACTGGAGGAGGAGAGCCGGATGTTCCTGCGGTTAGAGAAGCACAGGTAATGTGGTAAAGTCAGATCAGGTGACCGGCTGTGACCTGCGTTCCCCGAGGAGAGCAGATAATCGTGCTGCTGTCACCCAGAGTTCAGCTCCTCATTAGCGCTCATATCTCGTTTACAGTCTCTGACTCTCTCTGCTCATCAGATCACCAGCTTTTCGACTGACTTCCTCTATAAAGCGCTGTTCTGTGATCGCTCACTTCTCTGTTCAGTTACTAACAATCCATTATTAACCCTATAAAGCTACGGCATCACTTTTGACTCAAATTCGAAAGCACTAAATGTTTAAACTTTCACTCAATCTCCTCATGTCTTTGATAGTTTAGAGCAGGGGTCGGCAAGTAAGTTTGGCATCGGGCCAAAAAACATTTCACCAGAACATATATATTTTCTCTCAATTCTGACTTTTTTTCTCAAATATTCAGAAGGAACAAATAAATTCCTTGAGAAATATAACTTCCCGCCCATGTCCACTGCGGTCATCATAGCCTTCACATTCTTTCTGATTTGAGTGATCCTTTTCTTCTATAGCTAGCTAAATATGTTTAACATGTGAATTCTTGCTAAATATGCAGATATATTACGGGTCGTTGGCATGAATTGGACATGAAGGAGCGGTGATAGAGGGCTCTTGGAGCGAGTGAAAACCACGACACTCCGACTTTTAAAAAATCTGCTCCTCGCTCCATTCAAAATCACACCGCTCCGCTCACATAGTCTACTCTGATTGTGAGTAACTGTTGCTGTCATGACAGATCTATTTCAGAACCAGCCGCTATCAAAATAAGCCAGCTTCAGCTTCAGTGTCAAATCTTCTCTGATTTTGATCAGGTAAAGGTCAGAATAACTGCAGTCATATCTCCAGATGAACTCTTACTGGACTGAAGCAGCTCAGCTTTACTTGATTCTCCATCAATCATTTTCTAGATAAATCAGTGCGTCTCAAATCTGACCATCAGGATCTTTTGAGGAGCGTTTGTTTCCAGAAGCTTTACTTTCAGTGTTCCTCAGCGGAGGAATGATCTTCATCTCACATCTTCTGAGGAGCGTTTATTTCTTCATCTCTCAATCAGCATTGCATTGCATTATACTGTATGTTTGGATCATTTACATCTCATCTTACTAAGACTGATTATTGCAGATATAGAGCGACCACTGAGAGTTAGATCATTTTATGCCAGTATCTGCTCTACTGTTATAAAGATCTCATTCATTTACATCACAAGCAGCAGAATTGCAGCATATAAATATCAGCATCTTCAGCAAATTGCATATTTTGGCTCACTTTGAGCTGTTTTTTCCTCCATATTCTGATATATGAAACTGGACAACTTTATGTTTTTCTCCTTTCAGGAAAATTAAAATACTTATTTTTGTCTGTTTGCTACATTTGTTTTATTAGGAAAGTACTCAGAGGTCAGGGAGTGATGGAGAAACAGGAAGTGACATGAACCTGTGCTAGAACATGATGTCATATATATATGAGCCAATGAATGAAGTTGTAAGTATCCAGTTTTAATTCCAAAGTATATTTCAAGTATATGCTGAATCAAATTGTATCAAGTTGTACCAAGTGTTTTCTGTGATTTTGAGTTCTTCTTATAACCTTACTAATTTGTTGCATATTTATATGTGTGTGTGTGTGTGTGTGTGTGTGTGTACTGTTCAAAAGTTTGGAATATTATGATTTTTGTTTCTTTTGTTTAGATTTTTGTTGGTTGCTCAACTGATTTTGTTTATTGATTTTTTTTTTTCGACTTCAGACAACAGCTGTAGCTTAAATATACAAAAAAATTGTGAAATATTATTATAATGTAAAACAGCTGTTTTCTGTGTGAATATGTGTTAAACTGTAATTTATTTCTGTGATCTGCAGCTGTATTTTCAGCATCATTACTGCATTCTTCAGTGTCACATGATCTTCAGAAATCATAATAATATACTGATTTACTGCTCAACAAACATTTCTGATTAATATCCCAATATTTTTGTGGAAACCTTGATACATTTTTATTTTTCGGGATTCACAGATGAATAGAAAGTTCAAAAGAATAGCATTTATTTGAAATATAAATCTACTGTAACATTATAAATGCCTTTACTGGCACTTTTCATCAGTTTAATGTGTTGTTGATGAATAGAAGTATTAATTTCTCATCCCAAACTTCTGAGGAGCAGTAGCTGAGTTGAGGTGAATGACTGCACTAATGGACAGCGATTGGTCCAGATGAATGTAATTGGCGAGCGCTGACCGATGACACCAGACTCACACACTCAACATGTTCCTCTAATGAGCTTCTGAGTCTCTGAGCAGACCAGGATGAAGTGCTGGATGAGGTCGGCCCGTTTAACGACACAGGTTAATTAGCTGAGATCCGAGCGACTCTGAACTGTCCTGTCAGTGACTAATTGAATTCCTTGATCACTGCGGCCTTCAGAGTAAAGCGCTCTGATCTCAGATGAGCTCAACAACATCGGCAGAACTCATCAGACATGCTAAAACACTCACACTGAAACGACTTTACTGAAGTACAAATGAAGATGCTTTACAATGTTTTTATTCAAATGGATCAGATTGATCAGCAAATGTTTCCACCATGCAACAAAAACATAAAAAGCAACTTTTATCTTCACAATTAGGACTTCTTTTTTTAAGATTCTGAGTTTATATCACAATTTTTACCTCTTCCTTAAGATTCTGAGTTTATATCTTTCTATTTTTACTTTTGATTACTAATACTTTTGATTTACTAATTGATTTTTTCCTCACTATTCTGAGTTTATATCTCGTAATATAAATTATTTTATTCCTGGTAATTCTGGGTTTATTTCTCACAATTCTGATTTTTTTTTTTTGAATTTTGACTTTATATCACGGTTTTTACTTTTTCCTCAATTCTGAATTTCTGTCTCACAATATATATTTTCTTCTCACAATTCTGAGTTTATATATTGTAATGTTTTCTGGTAATTCTGAGTTTATATCTCACAATTCTGACTTTTTTTGGGATTTTAAATTTGGACAATTTAACTTTTTTTCTTAAGATTCTGAGATTATATCTTGCAACTTTAACTTTTTTTTTCTTTAATTCTGCATTTATATCTCAGTTTTCTTGACTTAACCTTGTAATTGTTTTATTCTGACTTTTTCCTCACAAGTGCAAGTTTATATATCAAAAACCAGTCTTAAGTCGCTGGGGTATATTTGTAACAACAGCCAAAAATACATTGTATGGGTCAAAATTATCAATTTTTCTTTTATGCCAAACATCAAGTAAAGATCATGTTCCATGAAGATATTTAGTAAATCTCCTACTGTAAATATATCAAAACTTCATTTTTGATTAGTAATATGCATTGCTAAGAACTTCATTTGAACAACTTTAAAGGAGATTTTCTCAATATTTAGATTTTTTTGCTCCCTCAGATTCCAGATTTTCAAATAGTTGTATCTCAGCCAAATATTGTCCTATCATAACAAACCATACATCAATGGAAAGATAATTTATTCAGCTTTCAGATGATGTATAAATCTCAATTTCAAAAACTGACACTTATGACTGGTTTTGTGGTCCAGGGTCACATATTCAAATATATTTTTAAAAATGTTTATGTAAATATATTTGCTACCAATATATTTTTGGCCTTTTTTGCATACATTTGAAAATATTTAAAATATATAAATATATTTTTTAAAAACATTAAAAAAAATTTTTTGCCCTTGATATATTTTCAATCCAAGAAAATACATTCACACGTCACATTTGAAGAAAACTGATGTTGTCTTTATCCAAATAATACATTTGAAAAAAAATTGAAATAATTAAACAATTAAATCATTATTATTTTTCATTCTGGATGTAGGCTACTGTAAGATTGGAAATGTATTTTCTTACTCCTAAAATATATTTTGAAATATGTCTTGGTGGAACTAAATCTATATAAAAATGTAAAATATATATTATATTTAACTTCAATGTTTACAACATATATTTAAAATACATTTTGGTATTTATTTAATTGATATTGAACCCAGAACATTCCTTTAAAATGCTTCCACATGCCTGAAACGCTCTAGTGTGCAACATGCATAATAAACCGCCAGTGTTTGGGTTCGTACTGTGTGTTCGTATCCACATAGAAATTACTTGAGAAATGAAAAGTCATCCCTGAAGTTCCGGAAGGCTGAGTCCAGCCGTCGAACAATCGTTGTCCATCTCCGCTCGGGAAATGAGCTTTAAATTGTGAGGGAAAGGAAGGCCGTTTTTGACAGCCGATGTGCAAATATGAGGCGATAGAATCTCAATGAGGCTTGAAAAAGGGAATGCATAAATAGATTAGAGTGAATGTGGCCACGCCGCACGAAAGCAAATCTAATTATGAAAGCGCCGTATCTCCAGATTTAGAAAAGAGAGACATGTGTGATATATGATGATTCGGCTCATGCAAGTCAAGAACTCAGTCTCAGATTTACATGGAAATAGGATGACCTTCTGATGGAGTTTTACAGGAATACTTTGGGTAATACTATTCAGTTTTCATAAAACTCAAGGATCTGTTTGACTTCAGAGGGATTTAAATGAACTGTTCACCCAAAAGGGAACGTTAATTAAAAATATCCTCACCCTCAGGTCATCCGAGATGATGTGAGTTTGTTTCTTCATCAGGTTTGTAGAAATGTGTCTCTGCATCAGTGTCTCAGCAATGGATGCTCTGCAGTGAATGGGTGCCGTCAGAATGAGAGTCCAAACAGCTGATAAAAACATCACAATAATCCACACCACTCCAATAATCCATATTTTAGTTAAAAACATCTTAATGCTGGATGTGTTTCATCTTTTGTCTTCTCCAGATGTTAACTGATGGACTGGAGTGGTGTGGATTATTGTGATGTTTTTATCAGCTGTTTGGACTCTCATTCTGACGGCACCCATTCACTGCAGAGCATCCATTGCTGAGACACTGATGCAGAGACACATTTCTACAAACCTGATGAAGAAAAACACTCATCCTGATCTCAGATTTTAAACCGTGTTCTTTTCGCAGAAGTCTTTCCATAGTTTTGTTGGAGGTCAACGAACCGGAGGTGGAAATATGAACTGATTCATTTTTAGAGGCAGTGTAACAATTACAATTCATTTTACAATAATTAAATGGCATTAACTCAAATGTAGTTCATTTGGCTGGTGGGCTTAATGAACGACTCTGCTGGGCATGCATAATTAAAACAGTCCGGCATCTTAATAGGTCATGCAATTAAAATTATATTCATAGTGGTCTGTCACAATTACTGCCATCATGATTATAAACGCTCACGCTGACTTTATCTCCAGCCAATGGAAAATGTTCCTAATAGACAGAGTTATTTGTAAAACACTTTCAAATCACTTGATTGAGAGACAATGATCAATACAGAGTCGTTATACTGAAATATCTGACCAAAGATTGTCAAGAGAAGCATAATTATTGTTTTTATGTGAATAACTGACAGATTTATTGATCATTTGAGGCTTGTGATAATTTTATTACTTAGTATTTTTGTCTTTTTCCAGTACAAATATCTAAAGAAATATCTAATCTAATATATGACCAAGATGGCGGCGCGAACACATCGCGAGGCTCAGCGTCTCTCCAGTTTTTGCAATTTTGCAGTATTTTTCCTGCTCATCTCGGGCCTGTTCGCACTGAACAGCTTTGCCTTAACATCATACACCCGACAGGAGCTTTTGGATATCGGTCTGCACTTTTCCAACAGTTTTATAACCGATCATCGACTCATCCCTGAGATCTCCAGAACACCCGAGGCTACGCACTCTGCTCGGCCGGGCGGAAGTGCTCACAAGCGGCGCCGAGATCGTAAACAAAGGCGGGGGAAGCGCGGAGGGCTAAGAGCTAAGCTAAAGCTAACACTGCATCAGCTCTCTTTACCCAGCATTTTCCTCGCTATTGTGCGGTCATTGGTGAACAAAATGGATGAGATACGACTTCGCATCACCCATAGTAAGAAACTTTTGGACTGCAATGTCATGGTTTTCACTGAAACATGGCTACATAGCGACATACCCAATAATGTTATTGATCTAACCGGACGCTACACGCTCCGAGCAGATAGAACGGCAGATGACTCCGGCAAGACCAGAGGCAGAGGATTGTGCATTTATGTAAACAAAGTTTGGTGTACGAACTCTGACATTGTTGGAAGACACTGCTCACCTAACGTAGAGTTTCTCATGGTTAAGTGTAGACCTTTCTATCTGCCGCGGGAGTTCACTTCCACCATCATAACTGCAGCCTATATTCCCCCGGATGCTAATGCCAAGCTGGCTATGAACGAACTGCATGCGGCCATTAGTAAACAACAGACTGTACACCCGGAGGCTGCATTTATTGTTGTAGGTGATTTTAATCACTCCAACTTAAAGACAGTGCTCCCCAAATTCCATCAGCATGTCTCCTGCCACACTAGAGGAGATAAAACTTTGGATCATGTTTACACAAACATCGCTGGAGCTTACATGATTTCAGCTCAACATTCAACACCGTCATTCCCTCCAAGCTGACCACTAAACTTGGAGACTTGGGTGTTAACACCTCCCTCTGCAGCTGGATTATGGACTTTCTGACCAACAGACCTCAGCATGTTAGGTCAGGCCACACCTGCTCCACCCCCATCACACTCAACACTGGCGTACCACAGGGCTGTGTGCTGAGCCCATTTCTCTACTGCCTCTACACCCATGACTGCAGGCCTGTGCATGGAGCCAACTCCATCATCAAGTTTGCTGATGACACCACAGGGAGGAGGTACAGCACCTGGCTGCATGGTGTGCTGACAATAGCCTGCTCCTCAACACCAGCAAGACAAAAGAACAAAGAACTTATTGTGGACTTCAGGAAGAAGAAAAGTGGCACGCATGACCCCATCCACATTAACGGGATGTTGTTGAACGTGTCTCCAGCTTCAAGTTCCTGGGAACCCACATCTCGGAGGACCTGACCTGGACCACCAACACATCCAGCCTAGTCAAGAAGGCTCACCAACGCCTCTTCTTCCTTAGGACACTGAAGAAGAACCACCTGTCTCCAATCATCCTGGTGAACTTCTACCGGTGTGCGATTGAAAGCATCCTGACCAACTGCATCACAGTCTGGTATGGGAACTGCACAGTTGCTGACCGCAAGGCACTGCAGAGGGTGGTGAAAACCGTCCAACGCATCACAGGGACACCACTTCCTGCCATTGAGGACGTCCAGAGAAAACGCTGTTTACGTCCAGCTCGCGGCATTCTTAAGGACTCCTCTCACCCCGACCATAGACTGTTTAACTTACTGTCCTCTGGGAGGCGCTTCAGGAGCCTCCGAACAAAGACCAGCAGACTCAGGAACAGCTGTTTCCCTACTAAACTCTGCCCAATGATACCCCCCTCACACACCACTACAAACTCTTCACCCCTCCCATCACTAAATCGGTTTAAAAATATATAATAAAAAAAAAATCCATCTACACACTGAGAGTACTATGTACTGAAATTTTTATTTTCTATGCACTTTCAGTGTTCATTGCACTAGTGTTTATATATCTTAATGTATAGGTTATTCATATCCATTTGTAATTATGTTCATAGTTTTTGCTCATTTGTACATACATTTACTGCATAATCCATCTGTATAGTATGTTCATATCACCCATCTGTATATCATACTGATAGTATTTAAAAAAAATTAAAAACTACTGCCTTATCTGTATATTTCTGTACATATGTAACATATTGTAGGCACTGTATATCCTGTACCTCTGCTTATTGCACTTCTGGTTAGATGCTAACTGCATTTCGTTGCCCTGTACCTTACATGTGCAATGACAATAAAGTTGAATCTAATCTAATCTAAACATCCTTAAATTGAGACACATTTAGAAGCAAAATCACTTGAAATATTAAATCTTGTTTTAAAAAAAAATTAAGTGAGTTTATGTTTAAAACAAGAACAAATATGAACTTAATTCAAAGGGGGAAAGTTTGTTTCATATTTCTGATTCCATTAGCAGATATTTGTTCTTGTTTTAACCATAAACTCACTTTTTTGATGCATTTCTCAGAAAACAAGACTTCATATCTTAAGTCATTTTGCTTCTCAAGTAATTGTGTGTAGATTTATGAATGTTCAGATATTTGAGAAACAAGGCAGAAACGCTTGTTTATGAAATTATTTTTTGCGGCGTATGTTTTGGAGGACACGAGAACGTCTCAAACTCGCATTAGCTTGGGCTTTATGAGGTGCTGATGTATAATTCAGTTTGCAGACGGACGGGGAAGATGTGGATGAAACATTTATTTGGGTGAATCTCTTCTCCGCTGCCATAAACACGTCTTCAGATTCCAGACGAGTCTTATACCAAAGTTTACTTGGGTTATATATAAACACTCTTCACATTTCACCCCAGAATCAAGAGGAGAAAAATATCAAGAAAATTAAGCGTAAAAAAAAAAGAAAATGCGAATTAAACACATTTAAAAAAACTAAAAGAAAAAATAACTATTATATATAATGAAAATAAAGCACATGTGAAAAAATTATTTAATGACAATCAAACAAATTTTTGCCCCAAAATCTCATAGTTATTTATTCATTCATATTGATTTATTGGTTTATGTTTACATTTATGCTTTAAGCAGATGCTTTTATCCAAGAAATTAGAAATATAATTTACCCCCCCCCCCCCCCCCCAATCATTGCAGTGATTGTCTTTACTGCATTACAGTTGTTTATCATTTAAAGCTGCATAAATTAAATTCAACACCGGTTATTTTAGCATTAATTATATACTATTTAAATTTTATTGATATTTTACATTTTATTTTCATTTTAGTTAAAGTTTTAGTAATACTATACTGTGTTTTGTAATTTTTTATTAGCTTTTATTTTTAAATATGTCTAAGGTTCTTAGCCCTTGTGCACCCTTATGGACATTTTTGTCCATTTTAGTTTCTTTTTTTTATATATAATTTTGCCTGTGTTAATGCTAACTGCATAAATTTGGGCTCAGGTGTGTATTTTTATTGGAATTTTAATATTCCACCCCCATTTCCTTTAATAAATCTATTTTACACTAGGTACAAAAAAATTGTTCCTCTCAGCACCTTTTGGACAAAAATGTCCCCATTGAAACCCATTAAAACTGCTATTTTTAATCGCAGCGCCGTTTAACTGTAAAATTATGCACTTTTTGTTAATAGGCTTTCATTCTGTTGGCAAGGCTTCAAAATTAAATGTTTTATTATTTTTTACCAGATGGTGCCATTTTTTCATGTTTGGTCTATAAAGGGTCTATAAAGCAAATACTTGCTTTATTCCTGTTTTCTGCTTCTGCGTATTATAGAGCCAATTGGATAAATAATGCAGCTATAATTGTTTAGGTGTGTTAGTATAGATGTCAGAGTGTGGTGTGTATGTGTGTCATAAAAAAATTGTGTGTGTGTGTGTGTGTTCTTGTAAAAACTGAGAGAGAGAAACTCTACTGCAAATCTCAAATCCAAGCACTGTGTGCAGCAGCAGAGTTTTGCTGGCATCTAATGGGGAAAATATGGTACTGCGCCAAAACTAAATTTTACTGAAAGCTCATTTTTTGAGATATCAACCTCAAATTTGGAACACAATTTGTTTAGATTTATGGCTTTGATTTTCTAGCAGGTTTAGAGTTCAACATGTTTCATATATAAAATATTCATAAAATAAAATATAAAATATTGTTCATAAATAATTTTCATAAACTTAAACCTGTATAACTTTTTTTTGTTTCACTTTTTAAACTTTTTTTACTTCAACCATAATCTGCTATGGGTCTTCTTTAAAATGAGACCACACTTAAGTCTCTGCTCGCAAGCTTCCAATTTTTATGACCATTTTGTTGACATGGACATTTTTGTCCACTATGGACCTAAGTGTAACTTTTTTATTGATGCACAAGGGTTAGTTATTTTATTTTTAATTTTAGTTTGTATTATTTTGGTACTTTAAGTTAAAAATGAGAAATATTTCCTTGGCAACTTACTGTATATATAGTTTACATTGGGATTTTTTTCTAAAGTAACAATTTTTTTTTCCCCCATTTTACTTTTATTTATTTTTATAATTTATTTCATAATAAGCCTGTTCAGCATAAGAAATGCTACCATGATGATTAAAAACTGCACTGTTTACTAAATACCGAGACTTTGGGGATGGATGTGTTTATTTGTCATTAAATATATTGTCATAATCTTATTGTCTAGCTTTATTTTCTTTTAGCAAAATTTTGATTTGTGGTTAAATGCGACCCAGACAGACTTCACAAGATTCTCGCTCCTGCTGGAATCATTTCAGTTGATTTATTTGCTTATTAAATGATGTACAGGAGTGTGTTTATGGTTTGAGGCCTGAGGTCACGATGAAGTCTAATCTCATATCACAGAGATGCCTTTCACTAGACCCCAGCTTTAGAAACGTTGAGGAACGCTGTTTAGAAATGTTTCTAAAACATTAAAGTGTCCACTTTTCTTGTTGTGATTATAATGTTACAAAAACATTTCTTACAGCGTTCTGCTAACTTTGTTTTCACCCAAAATATAACGTTTATTTTTAATATTAGAACATTTTCTCTAATAATTATGAGAACATTCATCAAATGCAAATATCATTCCTCAGTATATGTTTATTTTAAAAAATTCTAAGAACATTAAAATATCCAGTTTTCTTATTTTAATTAAAATATTATTTATAGGTTACTAAAATGTCTCTAAACATTATGAGAACATTCATCAAGTACAAATAACATCATAAAAAGTTTTTAAAAATTTTGTTTATTTTAAAAATTATAAGAATGTCAAAATGTTACATTTTTCTATTGTAATTAAAACAGTATTTAAAAGTTGCTAAAACTTTTCTAACAACATTCTTCTAACTTTATTTCCACCTAAAATATAATATTATTTGAACGTTATTTTGAAAATTTTACGACTGTTGAAGTCCAATTTTGTTATCGTATTTATAACATTATTTAAAAGTTACAGAAACTTTTCTTACATTATTCTACTATAATTACTTTCACCCAAAATAAAATATTATTTGAACATTTATTTTGAAAATTCTAAGAATGTTCAAATTTCATTTCATTTTATTAAGGATAACCCCTTGAGATGAAACATCTCATTTTCGAGGGGGTCCTAAGATAACATCAAACAATTACACACAATTACAAACTCGCACATAAAGCTCTTCAGCACATTCAACCAACCAGTCCCTCCTCTATCCAAAACATATTCATATAAACAATATAAAATACTTTCAAAGTATTACAGGAGAGAACCTTATTTAAAAAAAAAAAAAAAAATCATATAGAGAAACATTTGCATTGATCACAGGATTGTAAATGAGTTAACAGGGCTGACTTAAAAAGTGAAAAAGAAGAGATGGACCTTAAGGAACAAAGTAAACTGTTCCAATCAGAGGGAGCTTTAAATTTAAAGGCACGTCTTCCAACTTCTTTTAAAGTATTTGGGACAGAAAAAAATAGATGATCAAGGTGTCTCAGGCCATAAGTTGATCTATATGGGACTAAATATTGCTTCAAATAAAAAGGATAATTAAAAAAGATACATTTATAAACAAACTGAAACCAATGTAACTGTCGTCTGGCCTTAGGTGATAAAAGATTCAATTGTTGATACATATGACAATGATGAGTTAGAAACGGACATCTCAACACAAATCGACAGAGACTGTTATAAACAACATTTAAGGGTTTCAGGCATGATTCTGTTGTACTCATATAAACAAACAGCATAATCAATAATGGGAAATAATAGCTGAGTTACAAGTCTTAATCTAATCGGTAGTGAGAAACAATTAATTGAACGATATAATAGTTTTAAATTATAGTTTATTCTTCTCACTATAGATTCAATATGAGACCTGAAGGAGAGGCTAGAATCAAGCCAAAGGCCCAAATATTTAAATTTCTCAACATTCTCCATAAGTGTACCATCTGAGAATTTAATTGATAAACTATCGCCCTGGTTATGTCGGGCAGACCAAGTGGGAAATAACATACTATACGATTTACTTTTATTCAATATAAGTCCATTTTCTGAAAAGTACTTTTGAATAGTATTGAAATCGAATTGCAGTGAGGATTGAATCAAGTTAATGTCACGTTTTGAAGAATAAATAACTGTATCATCAGCATACAGGAGAATTTGACTATCAGAGCACATTTGAGGGAGGTCATTAATAAAAATTGAAAATAAAAGAGGGCCTAAACAAGAACCTTGAGGAACACCCTTTTCCATTATCATGAACTGAGAGAGAGAACCATTAACAATTACACACTGGCGTCTGCAATGAAGATATGAATTAAACCATAAAATGGACTGTTCAGAGAGACCAATGTTATATAATTTATCCAGGAGAATATAGTGATCAACCAGATCAAAAGCTTTGGTTAGATCTATAAATATTGCTCCAGTGGACAAATTATTACCTAAAGAAAATGTAACATCATTAACAAATTTTGTAAGAGCAGTAGTGGTGGAAAAATTGGGTCTAAAGCCTGATTGATGTGGAGAAAAAATTGAAAACTCATTAATATATTTAAACAGTCTCTTGAAAATAATTTTTTCGAATACTTTTACTACATTACTAATAATTGAAATTGGTCTGTAGTTGTTAGGATCTAAAGGATCACCACTTTTGTATAAAGGTGTTATTTTAGCACACTTCCACATAATTGGGACTTTACAAGTAGATATAGATAAATTAAATAAATCACATAATGGGTATGCTAAAACATGAGAAGCAATTTTAATAAACTTTATTTCTAGACCATCTACACCGACTCCACTTCCAGATTTAATTTCGGAGATTGCCTGCTGTACCTCAATAGGAAGAATTGTGGAAAATGAAAAAGAACTGTTTGCAACATTACTGTTTACAAAATTAGAGTAACAAAAATCAGGTGGACGTAAATTACAAACAGAAGAAAAGTGTTGATTAAAAGCATCAGCTACAGAAGTTGGATCGCTAACAATATTATTATTTATTCTTATTTTTACTAGGGAACTCTTATTAGATTTATTCAACAGACAATTGAGTTTTTTCCAAAAATGTTTCGGATTTTTAAAATCATTTGATAAAGAGTTTTTATAATAGTCAGATTTAGCATTTCTAGTTCTAACAGTACAAACATTTCTTAATCGCTTATATTCAATCCAATCTGCTAAATCTTTTGTTAAGTGGTATCTTTCCCAAGCCTTGTCCCTTTGCTTAAAAATATATAATAAGTCACCAGCAATCCATGGAAGATGTCTACCCTTCACTTTAACTGATACCCAAGGAGCATGTTTATCAATAATTTTTGATACCTCAGTATAAAAAAAATTCCAGGCATTATCAACATAAGGGATTAATTCCATCCTATTCCAGTTAATACATAACAAATCTTGAGTGAACACATCATTATTCATATTTTTAAATTGTCTTACCTTAATTATTTTAGGTGGTAGACAAGGTAACCTTATTTTCCAGGTACAAAAAATAACTGAATGGTCACTGAAACAGTCAGATAAAGCACCTGAATCAACAATTCTATCAGGGTGCGTGACCAAAATCCAGTCTAAGAGAGACCTGGAGTTCCCCTCAACTCTGGTGGGTTCCCGTATTAATTGAATAAGATTTAGACTTTCAAATTGATTCCTCTCTTTCAGAGAGGACCTATCAAGCCAGTTCCGATTAAAATCTCCCAGTACTATAATTTCATCCAAACAATTTAAAGAATTAATAGTACTAAGGATATTATTAGTTGATTCGGATAACGAATTCGGGGGTCTATATATATTTCCTATAATCAATCGTTTGTTTTGATGAAAACATATTCTAACAAAGAGGCATTCAAAGTGTACAGGGCTTTCACTTGCAATAATAAGTTCAGAAGATAGGTTTGTGGAAACATAAGTAGCAACTCCTCCACCACGACTGCCTCTGTCTGCTCTATATACATTATAGCCATCAAGACTTATTTCATCATCACGTACATTACTATTTAACCAAGTTTCCGAAAGAGTAATAACAGCAGGTTTGTTATATAAGAGCCATGCTCTGAGAAGATCAATTTTATGAGGTAGACTCCTAATATTTAAATGAATAACTAATAAGCCTTTAACCATGGTCATTCAGAAATAGATAAGAGAGTGGGACATATGATTGGATGGAAGAGCAACACACATATACACATCCACACACTAACAAACACAGACTGCCTGGTCCAAAGCATTGAAATTAAGAAGAAAAAAAAGAAAAAAGAAAGAAAAACAGACTATCTGCTAATATATGCTGAATATTGTATATACATCATTTACTTATTCAACTCACAATATAAACAAAACAAAAAAAAAGCCACTTCTAGTAGCATTATAAAATTAAACAAGTCCCACCATACAACTAAAGGGCATATGCTTCAACTTTTTAAGTAAAGTGATGTCGTTTATCATATAATCAATTCAAATAAATTCAGTTCAAGTCAAAGCCTTCAGAGAAAGTCAGCACCATTTGCACTAAGTTCCACCGAATGAAGTAAAGTCAAGTAAGACAGTTAACGTTTTACAGCGCTCTGTAAGAAACAGTTCGCTTCTGCTGGGGTTTTGAACAAAAGAGGTTTCCCATTAAAGATAATCCTGAGAGTGGCCGGATAAATCATTGTGTATTCCAGTTTACGTTGTTGGAGTTGTTTCTTAATATCATCGAATCGACGTCGCTTGCTAAGTAAAGCAGCACTAAAGTCAGGAAATATATGTATACGATCACCGTTGTACTCAAGTTGTTTTTTCTCCCGGGCAAGTCGGAGTATTTTGTGCCTATCAAGGAGACTTAAACACTTCGCCACAATCACCCTCGGCTTGCCACTGTCCTTGGTTCGATGCATTGGAGAACGGTGAGCCCTCTCAATAGCTGGGGGAGTAGTAAAACTTTCTCTCCCGAAAAGCTGCTGAATCAAACTGGAAACAAATCCACACGTGTCCTTGCCCTCCGACTCCTCGGGAACGTGAACAAAGCGTAGGTTGTAGATCCTGTTACGGTTCTCGGCATCATCAATCTTGTCCCGCAGGTAAATATTTTCACTCTCAAGTATATTAATACGCTTTCCAAAGTCAGTTATATTATCCTCATTGCCACTGACTCTTTGTTCAAGCTCCGATATATGTTCTCCCAGGTTTGATAAAGAAAGCTTTATTGTCTCTAAGTTCATCTGTAGATTGTCCATCTTTACATCAAAATGGGAGACCATTTCAGATTTTAATTGTTGTAGTGCGTCCAAAAGGAATTTGTTTGACGCGGTCTGCTCCATTATATCACTAGTACAAATCAAAGCTGACTGCTTCAGGAAGAGCTTGCTTAAGTCAATAATCAACGGAGACTTTTAATGCAGGCTTTCAAATTCAATATAATACTTATCGCAAAGTTAGTTGAAGACAAATAATTCCATAATTAGCAGACCAGTCTGCACCAGACACTCACGCCGCCGCCATCTTGGAATCGCACGTGAGTACTATTACTGTTTGATGAAGTCCTCCTCTGCTAATCTGAGCATCATTGGTTGTCCTGTTGTATGTCAAGTTGTATCGGAATTAAAACATTAAAGGTTACAAAAACATTTCTTGCAACATTCTGCTAACTTTCTCAGCCAAAATATAACGTTATTTGAATGTTTATTATTAATATTCGAACAAAATGTCACGTTTTCTTGTCGTGATTATAATGTTTACAAAAACATTTCTTACAGTGTTCTACTCATTTTATTTTCACCCAAAATATTACTTTATTTATTTTCACTATTCTAAGAATGTTTTCTCTCAACTTAATGAAAACGTTCACAAAATTTGTTCAAATGACAAATACCATTATGAGAATGTTGATCTCTGAATATTTTCTCTCAGCTTTATGAGAATATACAGTGGTGTGAAAAAGTGTTGGCCCCCTTCCTGATTTTTTTATTTTTTTGCATGTTTGTCACACTTTAATGTTTCAGATCATCAAACAAATTTAAATATTAATCAAAGATAACACAAGTAAACACAACATGCAGTTTTTGAATGAAGTTTTTTCTTATGAAGAGAAAACAAAATCCAAACGCACATGGCCCTGTGTGAAAAAGTGCTTGGCCCCTAAACCTAATAACTGGTTGGGCCACCCTTAGCAGCAACAACTGCAATCAAGCGTTTGCGATAACTTGCGCTTGGAGGAATTTTGGCCCACTCATCTTGGCAGAATTGTTGTAATTCAGCCACATTGTAGTAGTAGTAGTAGTAGCCCTTTATTGTCACTACTCACAAGTACCAGCGAAATTAGCCATCAACCTGTCCATACATACACAAACATACATACAATACAATATGACAAGGGGGTGGACAGGACAGGAAGACAGGGAATTTAAGAAGAAATACAGCTTAAACATGAGGAAGGAGGGGAGAAAAAAATAACCCCCAGACTATGCTCCTATGGGAGTACAGTGTGAGAACAGAAAAAACACCCCAGCAACAAAAGCACATAATCAATACACCATAGACACACGACTTGCAACAGGTGGGGGGTAATCCAGCTCCTACAAACAGCCATCCGGTCCAGCAGCTATTATCAGCGCCGATCGCAGACCCGCCTGTCGGACTGGCGGAACAAAGCGGCGAAGGCGAGGGATCGGGGGGGGGGGGGGTGAATGGAATGTCTGTATATATGGGTATGTGTGTGATGTGAGTTTGTGTATTTGTAGGTCTGGAAATCCGCCCCGCTGGTATCCAAAACAAGTTGTCTCAGTCCGCAGATTGTGATAGCGACACAGCAATTGCATTGCCATGGAAACGGCCTTGATCGGGACCCAGACGGAGTCGACAGACACCAGGTGTCTGTGGGAGGGGTCAGGAAGCAAGAGCAGTGCCCTTCCGGGGGAGTTGTTTCTAGAACGACCTTGTCCGAGGCAGTTCTGTTGTTTTGGGAAGCCGAAAGATGACAAGATTGTTTGGTCTTGGTGCGAGTGGCTGCATACCAATTTCACAGCTCTCTTTGTCCATTCTGGTCTCCAAGTCCATCAATTTTTCTCAGCACAGCCGTGAGCCGTGAATAGTCTTCTGAATTCTCTGATAACACAGGGCAAAGCCTAATCCAATCAGCAGAAAACCCGTTATCATGGTTCCGAATAGGTAGATGTATTCAATGTCCTCCACGGAAAGAGCCGCCAGACACACGACTCGCCATCTCTCCCATGCGTCCATCGTGTAGCCAGTAGCGAACGTCCCGTCTGGACAATTGGGCTCCCCAGGGTTTGAGAGCATGAACCGCCTTTTTAAGGTCAAGCCACAGCATCTCAATAGGATTCAGGTCAGGACTTTGACTAGGCCACTCCAAAGTCTTCATTTTGTTTTTCTTCAGCCATTCAGAGGTGGATTTGCTGGTGTGTTTTGGATCATTGTCCTGCTGCAGAACCCAAGTTCGCTTCAGCTTGAGGTCACAAACAGATGGCCGGACATTGTCCTTCAAGATTTTTTGGTAGAGAGCTGAATTCATGGTTCATTTATCACAGCAAGTCTTCCAGGTCCTGAAGCAGCAAAACAGCCCCAGACCATCACACTACCACCACCATATTTTACTGTTGGTATGATGCTCTTTTTCTGAAATGCTGTGTTACTTTTATTCCAGATGTAATGGGACACACACCTTCCTAAATGTTCAACTTTTGTCTCGTCAGTCCAGAGAGTATTTTCCCAAAAGTCTTGGGGATCATCAAGATGTTTTCTGGCAAAACTGAGATGAGCCTTTATGTTCTTTTTGCTCAGCAGCGGTTTTCGTCTTGGAGCTCTGCCATGCAGGCCATTTTTGCCCCGTCTCTTTCTTATGGTGGAGTCATGAACACTGACCTTAGCTGAGGCAAGTGAGGCCTGCAGTTCTTTAGATGTTGTTTTGGGGCTCTTGGATGAGTCGTCGCTGCGCTCTTTGGGTAATTTTGGTCAGCCGGCCACTTATTCCATGTTTTCTCCATTTGTGGATAATGGCTCTCACTGTGGTTCGCTGGAGTCCCGAAGCTTTAGAAATGGCTTTATGACCTTTTCCAGACTGATAGATCTCAATTACTTTCTTTCTCATTTGTTCCTGAATTTCTTTGGATCTCAACATGATGTGTAGCTTTTGAGGATCTTTTGGTCTACTTCACTTTGTCAGGCAGGTCCTATTTAAGTGATTTCTTGATTGTGAACAGGTGTGACAGTAATCAGGCCTGGGTGTGGCTAGAGAAACTGAACTCAGGTGTGATAAACCACAGTTATGTTTTAACGGGGGGGGGGGGGGGGGGGGGGGGGGGGGTTGGCCTTTTTTACACAGGGCCATGTGGGTTTGGATTTTGTTTTCCCTTCATAAAAAAACCCTTCATTTAAAAACTGCATGTTGTGTTTACTTGTGTTATCTTTGATTTATATTTAAATTTGTTTGATGATCTGAAACATTAAAGTGTGACAAACATGCAAAAAAATAAAATAAATCAGGAAGGGGGCCAACACTTTTTCACACCACTGTATATCAAATATTAAATTATATAATAGGTTTTAAGATCATTTCATAAACATTACTTTAAGAGTGTTTTTTCCTCAGACCTGATGAACGGCGATGGCTTCAGTCGTGATATTTTTTACCGCGGTAAAGGTGGTATATGTTCAGGTTCATCGTGTGATGGATGGCTGATGTTGTCTGTCAGTCGTTTGATGTCAGATTCATGGATCATTTGAGAGACTTATGGATGTTTCTGTGTTTTATGTGGAGGTTTAATGCAAATCCAGCAGGACTGAGAGCAGTGTAAAGCACAGATAAAGACAGAGCTGTGTTTGAATAAGATTATATTTCAGAGCTCTGACATCTCATTTACAGAAACGTTTGTGAAATACAATGTTTGAAGAAGTGATGCTCAGGATTTGATGTCAGTCGCAGCTCACAAAATATCTTCTGAGAAGGTTGCTGGCATTCACATTATTTATTATTAAACATTATTTCTGGATAACTCAAAATGTCCCGGTTTTTAAATGTTTTATGCACTTTTTTCAATATATATATATGGGGGCCATGTGAAAATTTTATTTAATTATTAAAATTTTCTGGATTCTGGAATTTTTTTTTTTTTATGGACAATAGTTTAATTAAATTTTTATTTTTACCAAATAGTTTTTTTTATTTGTTTTGGGGTTTTTTTCTTGTTTTTTTTTTGTTTTTTCCTTTTTAATTGTTCTGGATTCTATTTTAATGGTTTAATCAAATTTTAATAATCAAAAAGCTCGTCTGAAAAATCAATTTATAAAAACAAAGGGGTTTTAATTGTGATTATGCCTTATAATTGAATTATTATTATTATTAGTATTAGTATTGTTATTACTCTGAGACGTACATTCTACTGTACAATACTAATATATTTCTGTCACAGTTTCTTGAAGTTAAACTGATCTTTTATTTGAACAGGTTGTGCTGAAGATCTGTGAGTTTCTGTGTGTATCTGAAGATAATAGTTTCTCTCACTTTCACTGCATGTAAAACAGAAGCTCGTTATTCCAGGTGAGTAACTGATGACTGACTAGTAGTCCACTGTCTTTGTGAAGGTAAAAGTCTTCTAAAAATACTGTTGGAGTGATTCTTGAGCGTAATGAGTGTGTGTTTGACTGTTAAAGAGACGCTGCTCTAATTTCTGGGTCTGTTTTAGAGCAGAACGAGCAGGATCCCGCAGGGAGATGCTCACCGAGGACTAATGTTGTCTTTTGCTTCTATTATTGCCCTCAAATCAAAGTGATCTTTCATAGTCAGAGCTGTTTTCTCGCCGTGCTCCAGTTCATTCTGGGGGAAAAAAAACAAAAAAACGGGAAAAACAAGATAAAAGTGCATCAGATTTGACAGCTTTAGTTTGCAGCAATTAAGTTGACCGGTGGATCGATACTAAACAGCAGCTAAAATAAAGTTTTTAGACATTAAATCACACTTCAGAATGTTGTTCATTATATTTCAAGTGTCACTGATGGACATTGTCATGGACTTTAATGAACATTATACCATTCAGAGAGTTGCTGCTAGAAAATCGTGCAAAAAAAAAAAAAAAATTCTTTTCAAAAAAATTATTTTATTGTATTTTTTATTTTATTTTAGAATTGTTTATAATAATAATAATAATTGCATGTATTGATTTTATATTTTTTTTTTAAAAATGTGTAATGTTCTGATTCTCCTCATAGCTGCTTGGTTTGTTTCATGGCTTAAAACTTTTAAAAATCCTTTTATAATGAAATTTAAAAATATATATTATTTAAAAAAAGTAAAGTAAAGTCGTGACGTATTGTCAAGTATGGTGACCCATACTCGAAATTGGTGCTCTGCGTTTAACCCATCCAAGTACACACACAGCAGTGAGTAGTGAACAAATGCACACACACACACACACACACACACAGAGCAGTGGGCAGACTGCCAGTGAAAAAGGTTTATTATGGATGTGATTAATCGCGATTAATCATTTGACAGCACTAATTAAATATTACATATAAACATATATTAAAATTCATCTTTGTATAGTTTGATTTCTACTGTATGGCTACTATTTCCGCTATTTTCTATTTCTACTATTTTCTGTTTTGTTTTTTGTTTTGTTTTTGGCCCTTAAATATATTTTGAAATATATTTTTGACATGAAGGTTAAAACTTGTTTCGTATGGGAATTGAAAGGAAGAAATACTCTGCTGAATAAGTGGGCGGCTCTGATAAACTCCTCTATTGATTATGACGAGTTCTGCTTCTGAGAGCCCTGGAAATGTGGTAAAGGGCCATACTGTAAAGAAAGACGCATTAAAACATAAGATTAGTGTTGCAGCAGCAGTGGATCCTCATTAAGAGCTGTGCTGATGACCCTGTGTGTGATCCGCAGGATAATGATGATCCCCCCGGACTAAAGATCAGCCGAGAGTTCGGCGCGTCAAACTTTCATAAGAGCCATGCATTAATCACCGAAGAGATGAAGAGCGGTAAGAGTCGGTAAAGAGAGCGCGGCGCTCCTGAATAAATCATTTCCCATGATGCTCCAGTGACCGATGGGTTTCGCTGTGAGCTTATGTGGCGCTCGTTACCGAAGAATGCCCGATGAATGTCAATTAAATACTAAACTCTAACTTTAATGGGATTTCACTGCCTAAATCTGCAACAAATGAACAGTAATTTAACCAGCTGCTGTCTTTTATCACGAAAACAGTCACACAGTCACTAAATCCTTTATATCATTCAATATCATAAAGGTTTTTATTGGCTAGGCCTAACAGAACTACACAAAATCTCCAATTAACTACAGAAATGAAACATAAATAACGATTCGACAAGACAAAGCTCTGAACTGACTTCTGTTAGTCGTGATTTACGCGTTTCACTTTATTTCAGAGTAAACTTAGCTTTGTTTGTAATATTGTGAAACTAAGTGTACTGAGTACTGTATCATTTTTTGCAGCATGTAGTATTATCAAATATCAATACAATTACTTTGCAATTTCATGTAAAAATATATTAACTAAAAGTAAAGAAATACATGCAATAGATGAAGAGTGTCAAGTCATTAAATTAATTAGTCACAATTCTTTAAAAATCTGTGATTCTAGAATTTTCCAGAAGCAAGGAGAATATGATTTTAGTTCATATCTTAACAGATTATCTGTATTTATTTATTTATTCATTCATTCATTCGTTTATTTATTTTCGCATATATATAAATACATACAAACACTGAAAACTGCTTTATTTCTAAATGTTTTTAGTAAAACAAATTAAAAAAAAACCTGTGAATGTTGATTGTTCATACATTAGATTAATTATTCACAATTCCTTGTAACTCCATGATTACAGAAGTTTCCATACGGAGAATAAATATGATTTCAGTTTGTATCTTGATTTTATGTGTTTTTTTTACCATTTTAATTTAAATTAGAGATCATTTAGATCTCTAGATTAATAATAACATATTAATTTAGAAATGCTTTAGTCATCCTGAGGCCCTGCTCTGGAATCCAGCGCTTCTGTAACTTTATTTTATAAAAGACTGAGAGAAACTGTAGAGTTTGTGTGAGGAGAAAGGTGAAGTAGATAAGGTTGATTTGGAGCAGAGTGTAATCTGCTCTTGAACCCTGAGCAGGTCACAGGTCAGACAGTAGCACATGCTGTGAATACAGAGCAGTCTTATCTCCGGCCGTCTGCTCATCGCCTGCTGAATAAAACACAGACCCACGCTTCCTCTGGATCTGTTACAGCAGCTGCTGTCTGCATAGGGAGCTCCCTTATTAGACAGCACTGCCCTGCAGAGGATCTGAAACAGTATTCCAGTGCGCTTAATAATGCACAGGATTCAAAATATTCTAATTTAATATAGTCTGCTATGTATGTTTAAGTGTTTTTAATTGACTTTTCTGCAGCTTCAGGGACAAGACATTTATAAAGTTACAAAAAATCTGACATTTATAATGTTACAAAATCACTTATGTTACTTTTTTACATTTATAATGTTACAAAATCACTTATGTTACTTTTTTACATTTATAATGTTACAAAATCACTTATATTACTTTTTTACATTTATAATGTTACAAAATCACTTATGTTACTTTTTTACATTTATAATGTTACAAAATCACTTATGTTACTTTTTTACATTTATAATGTTACAAAATCACTTGTTACTTTTGACATTTATAATGTTACAAAATCACTTATATTACTTTTTACATTTATAATGTTACAAAATCACTTATGTTACTTTTTTACATTTATAATGTTACAAAATCACTTGTTACTTTTTTACATTTATAATGTTACAAAATCACTTGTTACTTTTTTACATTTATAATGTTACAAAATCACTTATGTTACTTTTTTACATTTATAATGTTACAAAATCACTTGTTACTTTTGACATTTATAATGTTACAAAATCACTTATATTACTTTTTTACATTTATAATGTTACAAAATCACTTATGTTACTTTTTTACATTTATAATGTTACAAAATCACTTGTTACTTTTGACATTTATAATGTTACAAAACAAATCTGACATTTATAATGTTACAAGACATTTACATTGTTACAAAAAATTCTGACATTTATAATGTTACTGTTACGGTGTAGGTGGTTGTAGTTAAAATAAAATAAAGGGTCAGGAGAACGGAGTAGCATCAACACACTTTAAACCTTTAATTAACATTAAATAACATTAAACTCAGGCCAAGACATAGGGAGAACTGAAGACTTATAAAAGGAACAAGAACAAAAGAGCAAACAAGATGATTAATACAAAACAGGTGAATGGAATAAACGATGATTAACTAAACTAGGACAGGAAAAACCAAGTAAGGGAAAGCAGGAACTAAACGGAGGAAACCGACACGTGACAGATACAAAAGACGTGTAATGTTTCAAAATCACTTGTAAAAAATTAGATTAATAATGTTACAAAAGACATTTGTAATGTTACAAGAAATTATTAAATTTATAATGTTACAAGATATTATTACAGGTATAATATTACATAAGACATTTATAATGTTACAAGAAATTCTGACATTTCTAATGTTACAAAAGACATTCAAAATGTTACAGAAATGACGTACTAAATTAGTTTCTACTGTATAGTACTAAAATAACTAACAGTAACATTAATCTTCATTTGTTAATATTAGGCCTTTTGTTTTTACAAATCAGCAGATTTTTGTTCAGGATGCAGGGCTGTTAATATTACACTGGCAGCAGGTTGTGGCGTGTCTCTCTCGGGCCGGAGAGGATCATGGGAGATCAACGCACAGATACTTAATGGAATCTGGCTCTCTGCACTTCTCCTCATTTATTTCCCGTCTCGTCCTGCTTGATGGATCGGGCCATCAGTGAGAAATAATTAACAGCGCTCAGGAGCCCCCTCTGACTGAATGCAGCATCAGTGAGGGGTCAAAGGTCGACTGCTCTTAGCAACATTGTTCTTCCGCAATGGTTCAAGTCTAATTGAAGTACATTCAGCCGTTAGAAAAGCGTTTACACCTCAGCAGAGAGTTCAGTCTGTGGTTACAGTCTGAGGAACGACTGAGGATTCAACACTGTTTCTTACCACACTTAATGCTCCTTAAACACATTAACCAATTAATTTAGAACTTAATTTATCTAAACTGTGTTACAATAAACATTCATGACAAAATTACATACCATTAAATAAAGACATTTATAATGTTACTAAAAAAAACTGATATTTGTGATACAAAAATTGACATTGATAATGTTACAAAAGATGTTTATAATGTTACAAAAATTGGCTATTATAATGTTACAAGACATTTATAATGTAACAAACATTTATAATGTTACAATAAAATTCTGAAATTTACAGTGTTACTTGTTATCTTACTTGGCATTTGTGTCTTGTTAAATAAACACACATTTACTTGAGTGGGAAATTAACTTAAGTTGTTAAGTCTTGTTTTCTATAAAAAATCCATACTTAGCCTGTTTATGTTTTAAAACAAGACACAAATCTGTCCATGGATGAAGTTCATTTTTCCTTCCACACTGGCAGATGTTTATTCTTGTTTTAAGCATAAACTCCATTTCTCAGAAAACAAGATTTCATATCTAACAGACCTATAATATTCTCTTAAAAGCATTAAAAGCATTAGATATTTGAACTGTATTGTAAAAAAAATTACAATTTTAATTATAAAAATCCTTCACAAAAATATTGTGCAGCACAACTGTGTTCAACGTTGATAATAATCAGAAATGTTTGTTGAGCAGTAAATCAGTATATATATATATATATAGAAAACAGCTGTTTTAAACTACAAAACTATTTCACAATTTTTACTGTATTGTTTGATCATATAAGCAGCATCACAAAGCTGTTTTTTTTCTAAAAGCCAAACTCTGAGCCGCTCAGCTCTGTAATCTCTGATGACTTTTGAAGTCTGACAATGAAACACATCTTGAACAAAAGCCCATTTCAGCTCACAAATGAAATATGAAATATAATTCCTCCTGTCCAGAGATTGTTTTTTATATTATTCTGCCACATGAGTCTCATATCAGAGCAGACCGGTTCAATTTAGACCGAGCATGATGGATTCTGAAGATTTGAGGAGATGCTTTTAACGCTGCGTTGTTTGTCAGGAGAACAGACAGAGTTCTTCTGGAAACCTGCAGGAGCTTTATATGATGATCATATTGATCAGATCAGAGCTGATCGATGAGCGACAGAAACTCCTCGAGCTCCACGGGAAAGAGCTGGGATGCATTTCATCAGCATACACAACAGAGATGAGACGCATTTATTTTACTATCAGTGCTGATAAATGATATTACAGAATTCATAGCAGATTCTTATCCGTTTCTGACTGATGTTTGCACAGCAGATGTATGAATATGGATGTATTTCCCATAAGCATACAAGAAAAGAATACTTTTTTTGTATTATAAGTATTATATATTGATGAATAAGATAATACTTATATATATTATATATATATATATATATATATATATATATATATATATATATATACTGTATATATATATACACACACTGCAGTCCAAAAGTTTGCAATCAGTAAGATTTTTAATGCTCTTTAAGGAAGATCTTTTTTATCATGAAGGCTGTATCTATTTGATCAAAAATACAGGAACAAAAAAAATCTGTAATTTTGTGAAATATTATTGCAATTTAAAATAACAGTTTTCTATTTGAATATACTTTAAACTGTAATATATTTCTGTGATCTGCAGCTGTATTTTCAGCATCATTACTGCAGTCTTCAGTGTCACATGATCTTCAGAAATCATAATAATATACTGATTTATTATCAATGTTAGAAACATTTGTGCTGCTTAATGTTTTTTGGACCTGTGATACTTTTTTCAGGATTCTTTGATTAATAAAAAGAACAGTGTTTGTTCAAAATAGAAATTTTGTGTTACAATATACAATACTATTCAAAAGTTGCAGTCAGTAAATTATTTATTTTTTTATTTTTTTTTAAGAAATTAATACTTTTATTCAACAAGGCTGTGTTATATGGATAAAAAGTGATAGGAAAGACTTCTGTTGTCACTAAAGGTTTTTATTTGGAATAAATGCTGTCGTTTTTCATTTTTCATTCATTGAAGAATCAAAGAAAAAAGTATCACAAGTTGCCTTTCAACGCTCATAATAAATCAGCATATTAGAATGATTTCTGAAGGATCATATGACAAAATTACTCTACTTATTTATAATTATGCCTAAACATTTTATATCAATTAATAAGTGTTGCATTGTTATGCATTACTATTATCATTATAAATAAAATTATATATAAATAATCAAATATAATATATATATATATATTTGCATATTTAATATTATGATAATAATTGTATTTAAAAAATTAACTTTTTTTTTTTATTTTAGGCAAAATCTTCTGCTAAATGATGTATGACAGATCATATATAAATCTGCTATCAGCAAACCTCTTTATCAAGACTCCTAATAGACTTTGGTAAGCTTCAGGTGGTTTTTGAATGAGAATATGAGTTTTATGATCTTGTTATGGAGATTTCTGAATGTGGAGCTGCTGAGAGAAATATCTGCTCTTATATTGCATCTCAGAGAAATCTGAGCTCAGTTTGAGACGCAAACGTGTTTCCTAAAGGCTTTCCATGAACGGATGGGATTTCACTCGTTATTTCAGTTCATCTAAAACTCCAAGCTTCTAATGAGTTTGTGCAGCAGGTCTGGTGAATGGAGAGTAATGAGTGATGCTTCTACACCTGACACAGCTCTCAGGGCTTTACGTCTCAGAAAACCTTTCATTGTTCAACCTGCTGCTCTTTAGAGAATCTGAATGCTTCATTTGCCAAGAAAGAGCTAATTACTGCAGGAAAACGGACCCACGCAAAGATCTTCATGCTGGACGATTGTGAGCTCTTCAGCAAAGAATCAGAGCAATTAGCTAGGTGTTTTGCACTTTTTAGGGAATATTCTTCACCAGGACTCGTCTAAACGTCTGACTTCTTTGAGAACATTGTTAAAGACCAGAGAATCAGAAGACTTGCACTCACAGAAAATAGCTTTTTCTGCCTCGCAAAATACAGAAACGAGGCACAGTTCATTAATAGCTGAAATCATTCATTATACTGATTAATGACAATTATCAGAGTTTAATGAAGAGGCAATAAATCTCCAGATTAGTAGGCTACGTTATTTAAAGATTACAAAAATGTTTCTGGCAACATTCTACTATTTTAGCCAAATAATTTTTCATATTCTTAGAACGTTAACATGTCAATTTTCCTTGTGATTATAATGCTATTGGAAGGTTACGAAAATGTTTCTTTTTACTATTTGAATGTGTATTTTTTAATATTCTAAGAGTGTTAAAATCTTGATTAGAACGTTATTTAAAGATTATAAAACATTTCTTACAACATTTTTAGCCAAATTATAAAGTTATTTATATATAAATATATCATTATATATAAATAATAAACATATGATTATAAGCTATTTGAATTTTATTTTTAATATTCTAAGAACGCTAAAATGTAATTATAATGCTATTTAAGGGTTACAAATATGTTTCTTACAGCGTTTTACTATTTTAACGTTTATTAACATTATAAATATAAAAAAGTAACATAAGTGATTTTGTAACATTATTAATATAAATTTCTTGTAACATGATAAATGTCAAAAAAGTAACAAGTGATTTTATAAGAGCATTAGAATGTTCAGCGTTAGTGTTGCAGTATTAACATTATTTAAAGGTTGAACATTTAAACATTATTTAAAAAATGTTTCTTACCGCGTTCAGTCAAGTACAACATCATAAAAATGTTTTCTCTCAATGTTATGAGAGCATCAAGTTTTAATAAAGGTATAAAATATGCTGTGATATAATTACTGATCACAGCACAGAATCAATTTCAACTTAAAAAGAAAATATTTGTGCTTGACTTAAACTAATAAATTCAGTTAACTTTTAGTGACCCTGGAGCACAAAACCAGTCATAAGGGTCCATTTTTCTGAAATTGGGATTTATACATCATCTGAAGCTGAATAAATAATCTTTCCATTGATGTATGGTTTGTTATGATAGGACAATATTTGTCTGAGATACAACTATTAGAAAATCTGGAATCTGAGGGAGCAAAAAAATCTAAATATTGAGAAAATCTCCTTTAAAGTTGTTCAAATGAAGTTCTTAGCAATGCATATTACTAATCAAAAATGAAGTTTTGATATATTTACAGTAGGAAATTTACTAAATATCTTCATGGAACATGATCTTAATATCCTAATGATTTTTGTCATAAAAGAGAAATGTATAATTGTGATCCATACAATGTATTGTTGGCTATTGCTACAGATATACCTGTGCTGCTGATGACACAAGCGTTAAGATCTCGTAACTAAGTTCAGGGATTTTTTCAGTAATTTTCACAAATCAGTTTAGAAGCAGTTCCCTCGCCGCTTACAAATGCAGAGTTATGACTATAAACATCAATCTTTTAGTTTTCCTGATGGTTTCTGAGGCTGTGAATGAATGCGTGGATCTGCTGTGGATCTACTGCCCTCCTGAGCACGCTACACACATTTACAGCCTTAGCTTGGAAAATAGAAAAATAAATATTTTGATAATTATAAATATTAGTATTAATTCAATTTATAACTATATTAATGGTTTTTATTTGCTATTCTTAAAATACTTCATACAGATTTTTGCTTTATTTGTTCAATTATTTTGTGGTAAATGAAGGAATATCAGAAAACAGCGTATAGAGTTAGTAGAGTTAAACTCCATTCCCCAAACATATCTGAATTATTCAAGTGTTTTCTGATTCATATAAATTACTATTTATATATATATATATATATATATATATATATATATATATACAATTTACTTTTTTAATGTTTTTGTCTGATTACATTAATTACTTTATCAAGTTTTAGCTTCATCTAAATTATTTTACAGTAAATGATTGGAAAACATTTATGATTATATATTTTACATTAAAATAAAATCTGAAGGAATATCAGAATACAATAGTTTGAAACTTAATTTATGTCTTCCAAACAAATTGGGAACTATAGTTGTTTAGTGATTAATAAGTTACTATTGAACAACATAATTAAGCTTTTTAATGTCTGTTTTCATAAATTAATACATTTTTGCTCCATCTGATCAATTATTTTGTCATAAATGATGTTTTGAACTTTTCATTTGTTTTGTGTTTAAATGACTGTTTTTAATTGCATTTTGTAGAACATTTACAGCATTTATGATTATATAATTTAAAATCTTTATTATTTTCTTTATTCTTTCATCTAAACACTGGTTCATACGGGTCACACATGCCTAACCTAGTTAACTCAGTCTTAACTAATTATGTCTTACATAAAGCAGAATCAGACACTAACAATCATTCTGATCTAAACAGACTCATGAAGAGATTTACATGCAAATAAATATCATATTAATGTCTCAAACAGATGATTTTCATATAAAACATCAAACAGATGTGAAGAAAGATTCAATTTTTTTTTTTATTGACAAAATCACAAAAAAAGCCATCAGAGCTTCTTCTGTCACCACAAAACTTAAGATATTAATACGCATTATTAATATTGTCTGGTCAGTCAAGTCAAGTCAAGTTGAGCTTTATTGTCATTCCACTACATGTTTTTACACTTTTTCTCTGATTTTTGCAGCCAAAAATGACTGATTTTGCTGACAGTAAAGCACTCACCCTAATCGCACATGTACATCTCGGAGATGTCTGTTTGATGTCTGCATTTACATATGCAAGACGTATTTTTTAGGGTGTTTGCTCATCTGCAACATACGTCTCCAAGACGTTTCCTGTCAGATGTCAAATAAACATTTATTAGAATGCATGTAAAACTGCTTCTGAGACGTTTATCAGATTACAAGGCAGATGTTTCCCAGATCTTTGTTCAAAAATTTTGGGGTGAATCTGGAAACAGACCTTAGTTTTAGTAGTCATGTCAAAGCAGTAACTAAATCAGCATACTATTATCTCAAAAACATTGCAAGAATTAGATGTTTTGTTTCTAGTCAAGACTTGGAGAAACTTGTTCATGCCTTTATCACCAGCAGGGTGGATTATTGTAATGGTCTCCTCACCGGCCTTCCCAAGAAGACCATTAGACAGCTGCAGCTCATCCAGAACGCTGCTGCCAGGATTCTGACTAGAACCAGAAAATATGAGCATATCACACCAGTCCTCAGGTCCTTACACTAGCTTCCAGTTACATTTAGGATTGATTTTAACTTTAATTTTTTTTTACTCATTTATAAGTCACTCAATGGCCTAGGACCCAAATACATTGCAGATATGCTCACTGAATATAAACCCAACAGACCACTCAGATCGAGTCAGTTAGAAATACCAAGGGTTCACACAAAACAAGGGGAGTCTGCTTTTAGCTATTATGCCACACACAGTTGGAACCAGCTTCCAGAAGAGATCAGACATGAGAAAACATTAGCCACATTTAAATCCAGACTCAAAACTCATCTGTTCAGCTGTGCATTTGTTGAATGAGCACTGTGCCATGTCCGAACTGACTGCATTGTATAATCATTTTCTCAACGGTTTTAAATTAATTTTAAAAAATCAATTTCTAAATCATCTTAAAATTCCTGGTTTTTATTTTTTAATTGCTTGTTTTTGCTGTGAGACCATTTCACTTTCGTTTATGTAAAGCACTTTGAATTACCGCTATATAAAGAATTGCGCCGAATTTGAAAGCTTCTCACAAGATTTGACCGATGTTACTGATTCTGGACGAATTAGACCACTTTCTTCACTGTATCTCCAGCGCCGTGTATAACGGTGTCGCGTGATCGAGAGCAGCCCGTGGCTCCGGCCTGAGCAGATTAACGGTCTGTGGCACGTAGCGCAGATTCATTCCGCTTTCAGGTTCGTTTGTCCAATGTAGCTCTTGTAAATCGGCATGAGAACCCAAGGCTGTTCATTCCATTTTTCAAACTGAGACACAACCTCTTTGAATGCGTGTTGCAATGACGTCACGGGACACATCTAAGCCCAAAATCCGTGGCAATTACGAAAATTTGTGAGCTCTTGCAAAACCCTGGAGGGACTGACTAGTAACCCAAAGGTCAAGGGTTCAAGTCTCAGTACCAGCAGGAATTATACATGCGAGTGAATGTATAACTCTACCTTCAATACCCACAGCTGAGGTGCCCTTGAACAAGACCCCAAACACCCAATTGCTCCCCAGCAAAATATGCACACTTGGATGGGGATAAATGCATGTTGGTTGGGCTAAACGTCCTGTTAACCAAAAGTTAATGATTAACCCTTAATTTGGTGCCCTATGCAGTGGCCCAGGTTAACAACTGGAGGTTGGATAAGAGTCATGGCTTGTACAGAAGCCTCGACTCAATGCATGACTTCACAAAAAGGTCGTGGAACCTTGGTTTCATAGTGTTAAAGAAAAAAAATAACCCACAAACAGACGGGGAAGAGGCATGGAACACCAGATTCTGCAAAGCCAAAACAAAACCAATAGACAAAGATCTTGGTGTTCTGCAAGGTTTATTAAAAACACTAGATTTACAGGACCAGAGTAACTTCTCCACTAGAAACCACAGTCTGCTCACTAGAGATAGCCTTGATAGGAGTGTCTCTTCCTGAAATAAATTTTAGAAGTGTGAACGCATTTATAAAATTCTCAGTTCCGCTAGTCAAGTTAAAGCAAGAACTCACGTTTCCTCGTGCAGCTTTGCTCACAAGAGCCAGATGATGGAAGGCACACCTCTGTGCTGCAGTGGATGAAGATCTGACAGGGAAGAGAGAGGAGCAAGTCATAGAATCCACAAGTAGTAAAAATGAAACCGTTCAAGTAATGGGGGCATACAGTTTCCTGCAGAGGAACCAGTGAGGCTGGGTCTACAAATGTGAACATTTTCACAACAAAGCGCTTGTAGTGGGTTGGGAACTGAAGACCAGACGATCCAGTCACTGGAACCAGTGTGGTCAGATAACGGTCGTCCTGGTAAGGGCATCTGAAGAGGAAAGAGGTGGTTAGAAAGTGCCTCCCAGTAGACAAACTGGATAAAGATTGGCTGTACACTCACCCATCAACCAGAAGGTCCCACTGGGGGAGACTGAGTGGACTGGGGGTTGAAGTCGCCCAACAACGTCCCAGCATCAGGACAATGTTGGGGTCAGTCCTCTCCATAATGCGCACCTCAACATACACAGGCTCCCGCAGGACTTTTGTGACGGGATAATCAGCGTCACTGTAGTAGGACGTGTAGGCCTCATCCCCTGAGGAACACTGGGGTTTAACCAGACTCATGTTTGAAAGGCTTGAGGAAGACACAGGACAAGACCTTACCTTCTGCGCACCCTTTGGTGACACATTGGCCATTGGCCAGTCTGAGCTCCACCCTGAGAGGTCCAGGAGCAGCTACTGGTGGAGGTGGAGGAACAGAGTTGACCTCCACAACCAGAGCTTCAACAGAAGTTCCAGAGTACCTACACTGAAAGAGAAGCCTGGACAACAGACGGTGAGCTTGTAGCATTTATCAAAGATTAAAATTCACACCAAGTCATAGATCACTTACTCAAAATGACTGTCCCTTGTGATGGAACCAAATGGTCCAATGCCAACTTCATAGGAGGAGGTCATTCTGTTCTCATACACCACATCTCCGCTGTCCTCCTGCGAATAGAAACACTGTTGGCATCCAGTCCATAAGCAAAGCAGAACTACACCAGAAGCAGCTGCTCACCATCATGCTCGTGCCACATGCGGTCACAGGGAACTGGTATATAGCAAAAGAAGGTGTGGACTCCACAGGACCGCAAGGTGGGTCGTTTCCACCCAGTAAACGGACCGAATCCAGACTCAGTCGAGGCAGAGTAACGTCTCTAGACACCACTACCACAAACTGACCATCTCTAATACACTGGACAGTCACTGGAACAAAGGTACAAGAGCAGGTTAATTCTGAGAATGTTTAACATGAACAGAATAAGATCGAGAAAGCTTACCTGCCCTCCCATAGTAACACTGCTGCCCATTAAAGCAGCAGTTAATAGCATCACACTCAGCACCACTGACCCCAGGTGATCCACATTGGATCTGCTCATAGTCAGCTACAGCACATTTATCAAGGGGCTCTGCCTGGGCCACTGGCTTCTGAAGCTGAAACTGCTGAGGAAACCGCTGGTCGGTTTGCTGTTGAACTGGCTTCTGAAACCCCTGGTCAGTTTGCCGTTGAACTGGCTTCTCAAACCCCTGGTCAGTTTGCCGTTGAACTGGCTTCTCAAACCCCTGGTCAGTTTGCCGTTGAACTGGCTGCCGAAACCGCTGGTCAGTTTGCTGTTGAACTGGCTGCCGAAACCGCTGGTCGGTTTGCTGTTGAACTGGCTGCCGAAACCGCTGGTCGGTTTGCTGTTGAACTGGCTGCCGAAACCGCTGGTCGGTTTGCTGTTGAACTGGCTGCCGAAACCGCTGGTCAGTTTGCTGTTGAACTGGCTGCCGAAACCGCTGGTCAGTTTGCTGTTGAACTGGCTGCCGAAACCGCTGGTCAGTTTGCTGTTGAACTGGCTTCTCAAACCGCTGGTCAGTTTGTTGTTGAACTGGCTGCCGAAACCGCTGGTCAGTTTGCTGTTGAACTAGCTTCTGAAACCGCTGGCCAGTTTGCTCTTGAACTGGCTTCTGAAACCGCTGGTCAGTTTGCCCTTGAACTGGCTTCTCAAACCACTGGTCAGTTTGCCCTTGAACTGGCTTCTCAAACCACTGGTCAGTTTGCCCTTGAACTGGCTGCCGAAACCGCTGGTCAGTTTGCTGTTGAGCTAACTTCTGAAACCGCTGGTCAGTTTGCTCTTGAACTGGCTTCTGAAACCGCTGGTCAGTTTGCCCTTGAACTGGCTTCTCAAACCACTGGTCAGTTTGCCCTTGAACTGGCTGCCGAAACCGCTGGTCAGTTTGCTCTTGAACTGGCTTCTCAAACCTCTTGTCAGTTTGCTGTTGAACTGGCTGCCGAAACCGCTGGTCAGTTTGCTGTTGAGCTAGCTGCCGAAACCGCTGGTCAGTTTGCTCTTGAACTGGCTTCTGAAACCGCTGGTCAGTTTGCCCTTGAACTGGCTTCTCAAACCACTGGTCAGTTTGCCCTTGAACTGGCTGCCGAAACCGCTGGTCAGTTTGCTCTTGAACTGGCTTCTCAAACCTCTTGTCAGTTTGCTCTTGAACTGGCTTCTGAAACCGCTGGTCAGTTTGCTGGAACAGAGCTTGAGGGTTCTGAGGCAAATTACTCCACTGTGGAACAGCATGACAGAAAGCACAAACTGCCAAAATCTGAAACAAACCCCAACTTCCAGCCATTGTTCAACAGCTAGTCACAAAATAGAGATGCAGCCTTTTGGTCTTTTTGTACTCTACAGATTTCAGCTAATTAATGATAGCTCCTCCCTCTTCATTAATCCTCACGATTCTCCAGACTTGCATGAGTTGGAGCTTATGCAACTGTGTGATTCAATTACCCTTGTTACATGCATGAAAAAACAAACTTGAGCATAATTAAAAATAGCATACTTGTATTAATTTCTGCCATTTTGAATTCGGCCTTGGTTTTATCCTGCATTAGCTGAATCCAACTGTTGACGTTTTGACAATTCTGGATTGTTTTATTCTTAAACCAGGCTCACACTACAGGACTTTTGGCTGGATTTTGCTGTCGCGGACAGATTCCATAGTCTGCCACAAAACCCCCGGATCGTGACCAAATCGGTGCTCGTTGCGGTTGCTGAAGCTCGTTAAGTATGAGCAGGTCAGCAATGTGATCCGAACCTGTCTTGAGCTATCACAGACGCTATGACATTTTCAAACCTGGGGCACGTTCAGGCCCAACATTTTGCTACTGTTTCCGGGTTGAACGACATGTTTCCTGGAAACGGTGTGCAACGGGGTTTGAGATATGTTTTCTCATGTTTGGTGGGTGTTCCAAAAATGTCAGCCCAATCAGCAGCAACATGTATATAAACCACGCGGTATTAAAGAGACAGCTCGCACTATGGGTCCAAGTTAAGTCGTTTACAAATGTGTCCGCTGCAGCTCAGTATACGCAACAATTGAAGATATTAGAAGACATGTTTGTCATAAGAGTTTTATAGTAACATAGCATATCAACATGATGATGGTGAATTTGTAAGTAAATGGAATTAACATCAAAATAAATTCACAAGACAAAATCTATTGTTTGCACATGTTTATTTACATTAAAGGCAAAATAACTGAAATAATAGCACAAGTATAAATAATAGCACAAGTATAAATCTGGAACTTCTTTAGGTCTGTCTACATATCATGTAGTAATTGCAATGTCTTCTGTTCTGGTCCGTATCCTTTCCTTAGGAAGGTGTGCTAGATACTGATTCATGTAATATAAAAATACTATACATATTTATATATTTTGCTGTTATATTTGTGGAGTGACACTTTCATAAACGTTTCTATGCTCCTCGGATTATATAATGGTAAATATTACAATATCATAGCACAACAACAGTGATCAGCAATAATGATAAGCCTAATACTCACAATAAAAATATTAAGGTCATATAGATCTTAGCACAGTCTCGGAGGTAAGAAGTGGATTATCCTTCATCTGAAATATTTGTCTTTTCATCCTGAAATGCGAGGCAAATGTTGGATCACAATAATTAGGAACCACAGTTTCAACAAATCCCTTCACTCGATTTGGATGTTCTCTTTTTTTCTGGACGGCAAGGGCAGTGACTGTAACATCGAGTGTATTTTGCAGTATTAAACATGTATTTACACCGATTTCATCAGGCTCTGAAAATTCTTCAAAAAGAACACAAAGAATGGCCTTCTCAGCTGCCATAGTTGCAACACTTACATCATCAGAACAGGGTGTTCAACACACCACCGTTTCCTTTTAATAAACGTTTTGCACCATTTTTTCGGGGCTGAACGCAGCCCTGTTTGATATTATCGCCAGGTGATCTGGTAATGTGTGTGACACAATGACAAGATGGAACTAATCCAGCCAATCACAGTGCAGATGGTATAATCGGTCTTATCATGGATCTTTATGAACAGAAACGAAACTCCACAAATTAATCAAATCAACTAACTAGAAATAAATTGAACAAATGCATAGATTGTGTATATAATAACACGTTTCATTGTACTGTTTAATTAACTCCAACTCTTTCTACAGTACTGACAGTTCTTGTTATCCACGTCTTCCAAGCCATTGTTTCTGCCATATTCTCTTTTGTCGTGGTTTCTTCTTTCTTTCGGATAAAATAACTGCACAGACCAATTGAAGGGCCAGTTGATCATCCATGCTTGAACATATGGCCTATAATCGTGAGAATTTATGTGAGAAAATCTTCCAGTACAGAAATACAAACATAGTGCAGACAACATATAGTTAAGGTAATAAAAACACTAATAATGAAGAGAATAGACAATAAATTATAAATAACAACAGCAATAAAAATACAAATATACAGAAAATGTGCATTTGTCCTATGTACGGATGAAGGTTTGATGAGTTATTTACAGATGTACAGTACTGGGGTGTGTTATGTGTTGTTCAGGTGGGATATGGCCTGGGGGGGAAACTGTTCTTGTGTCTGTCTGTTCTGGTGCTCAGTGATCTGTAGCGCCGGCCAGAGGGCAACAGTTCAAAGAGAGAGTGAGCTGGGTGTGAGGGGTCCAGAGTGACTTTCTTAGCCCTTTTCCTCACTCTGGAGATATAAAGATCTTGGAGGTTGGGTAGAGGGGCACCGATAATCCTCTCAGCAGTCCTGACTGTCCGTTGTAGTCTTCTGATGTATGTTTTGGTAGCTGAGCCAAACCAAATAGATATAGATGAACAAAGGACAGGCTCGATGATGGCAGAGTAGAACTGTTTCAGCAGCTCCTGTGGCAGGTTGAACTTCCTTAGCTGGCGGAGGAAATACAGCCTGTGTTGGGCCTTTTTCACAATAGAGTCAATGTGAATGTCCCACTTCAGGTCCTGGGAGATGGTGGTGCCCAGAAACCCGAATGACTCGCTGCAGCCACAGTGCTGTCCATGATGGTGAGTGGGGGGAGTGCAGGGGGTTTCCTCCTAAAGTCTACTATCATCTCCACAGTTTTGAACGTGTTGAGCTCCAAGTTGTTGTGACTGCACCAGACAGCCAGCTCCTCAACCTCCTGTCTGTAAGCAGACCCATATTGGCAACGTCATCCACAGACCTGTTTGCTCTGTAGGCAAACTGAAGAGGATCCAGCAAGGGTCCAGTGACGTCCATCAGGTAGGCCAGGACCAGTCGCTCAAATGACTTCATGATTCATCTTCATGTATTGAAATACATATGCATTGTAATTTGTTTCTTATTAGAGAAGGATTGGCTCCACCAGGTTGTCTCACAAATAAACATGCTAAGGAAATATTTTACTTGCCACCGTCACCTTTGTCTGGAGTGGGAAAGAAACGCTTATTCAAAATTGAAAAGATTTTAAAAACCAACGCTTTTTTTGACAGCGAACGCAAAGTATGGAGACCCATACTTGAAAATTGTCCTCTACATTTAACCCTCCCAAGTTGCTGCACACACATTAGAAGCAGTGAGTAGTTAACACACCCAGAGCAGTCGGCAACCAGTCGCTGTGGTGCCCGGGGAGCAACTGGGTGTATTGAAAGTGGAAGAGAGCACTGTTCATTCTCTCCCCAACCTACATTCCCTACTGCTATTGAGAATTAAACCTGCAAACTTCAGGTTACAAGTCTGACTCCAACCATTAGGCCACAACTGCCCAGCTTACAACTAAATCTTTCCCCATTTAAGCAGATAGTACTAGCAGGACTGACAAATGCATCACAAATGACCTACAAGTTGGGGGGGGGCAGTCATGGCCTAATGGTTAATGAGTCAGACTAGCAGTCTCCCCAGGATTTCGCAGTACTTTTTTTTTTTTTTTTGCAGCCAAAAATGACTGATTTTGCTGACAGTAAAGCACTCACCCTAATCGCACATGTACATCTCGGAGATGTCTGTTTGATGTCTGCATTTACATATGCAAGACATATTTTTTAGGGTGTTTGCTCATCTGCAACATACGTCTCCAAGACGTTTCCTGTCAGATGTCAAATAAACATTTATTAGAATGCATGTAAAACTGCTTCTGAGACGTTTATCAGATTACAAGGCAGATGTTTCCCAGATCTTTGTTCAAAAACATTGCAAGAATTAGATGTTTTGTTTCTAGTCAAGACTTGGAGAAACTTGTTCATGCCTTTATCACCAGCAGGGTGGATTATTGTAATGGTCTCCTCACCGGCCTTCCCAAGAAGACCATTAGACAGCTGCAGCTCATCCAGAACGCTGCTGCCAGGATTCTGACTAGAACCAGAAAATATGAGCATATCACACCAGTCCTCAGGTCCTTACACTAGCTTCCAGTTACATTTAGGATTGATTTTAAAGTACTTTTACTCATTTATAAGTCACTCAATGGCCTAGGACCCAAATACATTGCAGATATGCTCACTGAATATAAACCCAACAGACCACTCAGATCGAGTCAGTTAGAAATACCAAGGGTTCACACAAAACAAGGGGAGTCTGCTTTTAGCTATTATGCCACACACAGTTGGAACCAGCTTCCAGAAGAGATCAGACATGAGAAAACATTAGCCACATTTAAATCCAGACTCAAAACTCATCTGTTCAGCTGTGCATTTGTTGAATGAGCACTGTGCCATGTCCGAACTGACTGCATTGTTTTGTATAATCATTTTCTCAACGGTTTTAAATTCATTTTAAAATCAATTTCTAAATCATCTTAAAGTTCCTGGTTTTTATTTTTTAATTCCTTGTTTTTGCTGTGATTACTGTGTGACCAGTTCACTTTTGTTTATGTAAAGCACTTTGAATTGCCACTATATAAAGAACTGCAACAGAATTGTGCCGAATTTGAAAGCTTCTCACAAGATTTGACCGATGTTACTGATTCTGCGACGAATTAGACCACTTTCTTCACTGTATCTCCAGCGCCGTGTATAACGGTGTCGCGTGATCGAGAGCAGCCCGTGGCTCCGGCCTGAGCAGATTAACGGTCTGTGGCACGTAGCGCAGATTCATTCCGCTTTCAGGTTCGTTTGTCCAATGTAGCTCTTGTAAATCGGCATGAGAACCCAAGGCTGTTCATTCCATTTTTCAAACTGAGACACAACCTCTTTGAATGCGTGTTGCAATGACGTCACGGGACACATCTAAGCCCAAAATCCGTGGCAATTACGAAAATTTGTGAGCTCTTGCAAAACCCTGGAGGGACTGACTAGTAACCCAAAGGTCAAGGGTTCAAGTCTCAGTACCAGCAGGAATTATACATGCGAGTGAATGTATAACTCTACCTTCAATACCCACAGCTGAGGTGCCCTTGATCAAGACCCCAAACACCCAATTGCTCCCCAGCAAAATATGCACACTTGGATGGGGATAAATGCATGTTGGTTGGGCTAAACGTCCTGTTAACCAAAAGTTAATGATTAACCCTTAATTTGGTGCCCTATGCAGTGGCCCAGGTTAACAACTGGAGGTTGGATAAGAGTCATGGCTTGTACAGAAGCCTCGACTCAATGCATGACTTTACAAAAAGGTCGTGGAACCTTGGTTTAATAGTGTTAAAGAAAAAAAATAACCCACAAACAGGCGGGGAAGAGGCATGGAACACCAGATTCTGCAAAGCCAAAACAAAACCAATAGACAAAGATCTTGGTGTTCTGCAAGGTTTATTAAAAACACTAGATTTACAGGACCAGAGTAACTTCTCCACTAGAAACCACAGTCTGCTCACTAGAGATAGCCTTGATAGGAGTGTCTCTTCCTGAAATAAATTTTAGAAGTGTGAACGCACTTATAAAATTCTCAGTTCCGCTAGTCAAGTTAAAGCAAGAACTCACGTTTCCTCGTGCAGCTTTGCTCACAAGAGCCAGATGATGGAAGGCACACCTCTGTGCTGCAGTGGATGAAGATCTGACAGGGAAGAGAGAGGAGCAAGTCATAGAATCCACAAGTAGTAAAAATGAAACCGGTCAAGTAATGGGGGCATACAGTTTCCTGCAGAGGAACCAGTGAGGCTGGATCTACAAATGTGAACATTTTCACAACAAAGCGCTTGTAGTGGGTTGGGAACTGAAGACCAGACGATCCAGTCACTGGAACCAGTGTGGTCAGATAACGGTCGTCCTGGTAAGGGCATCTGAAGAGGAAAGAGGTGGTTAGAAAGTGCCTCCCAGTAGACAAACTGGATAAAGATTGGCTGTACACTCACCCATCAACCAGAAGGTCCCACTGGGGGAGACTGAGTGGACTGGGGGTTGAAGTCGCCCAACAACGTCCCAGCATCAGGACAATGTTGGGGTCAGTCCTCTCCATAATGCGCACCTCAACATACACAGGCTCCCGCAGGACTTTTGTGACGGGATAATCAGCGTCACTGTAGTAGGACGTGTAGGCCTCATCCCCTGAGGAACACTGGGGTTTAACCAGACTCATGTTTGAAAGGCTTGAGGAAGACACAGGACAAGACCTTACCTTCTGCGCACCCTTTGGTGACACATTGGCCATTGGCCAGTCTGAGCTCCACCCTGAGAGGTCCAGGAGCAGCTACTGGTGGAGGTGGAGGAACAGAGTTGACCTCCACAACCAGAGCTTCAACAGAAGTTCCAGAGTACCTACACTGAAAGAGAAGCCTGGACAACAGACGGTGAGCTTGTAGCATTTATCAAAGATTAAAATTCACACCAAGTCATAGATCACTTACTCAAAATGACTGTCCCTTGTGATAGAACCAAATGGTCCAATGCCAACTTCATATGAGGAGGTCATTCTGTTCTCATACACCACATCTCCGCTGTCCTCCTGCGAATAGAAACACTGTTGGCATCCAGTCCATTAGCAAAGCAGAACTACACCAGAAGCAGCTGCTCACCATCATGCTCGTGCCACATGCGGTCACAGGGAACTGGTATATAGCAAAAGAAGGTGTGGACTCCACAGGACGGCAAGGTGGGTCGTTTCCACCCAGTAAACTAACCGAATCCAGACTCAGTCGAGGCAGAGTAACGTCTCTAGACACCACTACCACAAACTGACCATCTCTAATACACTGGACAGTCACTGGAACAAAGGTACAAGAGCAGGTTAATGCTGAGAATGTTTAACATGAACAGAATAAGATCGAGAAAGCTTACCTGCCCTCCCATAGTAACACTGCTGCCCATTAAAGCAGCAGTTAATAGCTTCACACTCAGCACCACTGATCCCAGGTGGTCCACATTGGATCTGCTCATAGTCAGCTACAGCACATTTATCAAGGGGCTCTGCCTGGGCCACTGGCTTCTGAAGCTGAAACTGCTGAGGAAACCGCTGGTCGGTTTGCTGTTGAACTGGCTGCCGAAACCGCTGGTCGGTTTGCCGTTGAACTGGCTTCTCAAACCGCTGGTCAGTTTGCCCTTGAACTGGCTGCCGAAACCGCTGGTCAGTTTGCCGTTGAACTGGCTGCCGAAACCGCTGGTCAGTTTGCTGTTGAACTGGCTGCCGAAACCGCTGGTCAGTTTGCTGTTGAACTGGCTGCCGAAACCGCTGGTCAGTTTGCTGTTGAACTGGCTGCCGAAACCGCTGGCCAGTTTGCTGTTGAACTGGCTTCTGAAACCGCTGGTCAGTTTGCCCTTGAACTGGCTTCTCAAACCACTGGTCAGTTTGCCCTTGAACTGGCTGCCGAAACCGCTGGCCAGTTTGCTCTTGAACTGGCTTCTGAAACCGCTGGTCAGTTTGCCCTTGAACTGGCTTCTCAAACCACTGGTCAGTTTGCCCTTGAACTGGCTGCCGAAACCGCTGGTCAGTTTGCTCTTGAACTGGCTTCTCAAACCTCTTGTCAGTTTGCTGTTGAACTGGCTGCCGAAACCGCTGGTCAGTTTGCTGTTGAGCTAGCTTCTGAAACCGCTGGTCAGTTTGCTCTTGAACTGGCTTCTGAAACCGCTGGTCAGTTTGCCCTTGAACTGGCTGCCGAAACCGCTGGTCAGTTTGCTCTTGAACTGGCTTCTGAAACCGCTGGTCAGTTTGCTGTTGAGCTAGCTGCCGAAACCGCTGGTCAGTTTGCTCTTGAACTGGCTTCTGAAACCGCTGGTCAGTTTGCCCTTGAACTGGCTTCTCAAACCGCTGGTCAGTTTGCCCTTGAACTGGCTGCCGAAACCGCTGGTCAGTTTGCTCTTGAACTGGCTTCTCAAACCTCTTGTCAGTTTGCTCTTGAACTGGCTTCTGAAACCGCTGGTCAGTTTGCTGGAACAGAGCTTGAGGGTTCCGAGGCAAATTACTCCACTGTGGAACAGCATGACAGAAAGCACAAACTGCCAAAATCTGAAACAAACCCCAACTACCAGCCATTGTTCAACAGCTAGTCACAAAATAGAGATGCAGCCTTTTGGTCTTTTTGTACTCTACAGATTTCAGCTAATTAATGATAGCTCCTCCCTCTTCATTAATCCTCACGATTCTCCAGACTTGCATGAGTTGGAGCTTATGCAACTGTGTGATTCAATTACCCTTGTTACATGCATGAAAAAACTAACTTGAGCATAATTAAAAATAGCATACTTGTATTAATTTCTGCCAATTGACCAATTGAAGGGCCAGTTGATCATCCATGCTTGAACATATGGCCTATAATCGTGAGAATTTATGTGAGAAAACGTATTTTCGCTTTCCACTGAATGTTCTGTAGTGGGTGCACCTCGTTAGTGTTGTGTTGTGTAGTATGTGCGCAGCTATGACAAGACAGCGACAGATGAGAAGGAATCTTGTTGCGTAGTGTGAGCAACACAGTGACTCGACTAGTCTTTCAATCATGTAGTATGAGCTTGCCATTAGAAACACATCTTGGAATGTACAGGCCTCTATCTTCAGACTGTATCAAAAGAAAGTTGATTTAAACTGAAAGTGAAATTGACGTGACATGTGGCCAAGTATGGTGACCCATACTCGGAATTTGTGCTCTGCATTGAACCCATCCAAAGTGTACACACACACCGTGAACACACACCCGGAGCAGTGGGCAGCCATTTATGTTGTGGTGCCCAGGGAGCAGTTGGGGGTTCGGTGCCTTGCTCAAGGGCACCTCAGTCGTGGTATTGAGGGTGGAGAGAGCGCTGGAAATTCACTCCCCCCCACCTACAATCCCTGCCGGACCTGAGACTCAAACCCGCAACATTTCCCCTTTAACATACTCATGATTATGTTGAAGCTTTAAGTGTTACTTGAACCCTGTCCCAGCCATAGCTGCTCTATTCTTAAATGCTGCATTATAATTAAAATACAGTCATTCATATTATAAAGTGCTTTTAAAATCTTGCACACTGCAATATCAACATCCTTCTGTACAGCCCAAAATTGTATTTGTCGGGGTGCAGATTAGCCCTTCACTCAGGAAATAAAATGCTTCAAATTTATTTAATCAGAATCAGAAAGAGCTTTATTGCCAAGTGTGTTTGCACATACAAGGAATTTGTCTTGGTGTTAGGAGCTTCCAGTACAGAAATACAAACATAGTGCAGACAACATATAATTAAGGTAATAAAAACACTAATAATGAAGAGAATAGACAATAAATTATAAATAACAACAGCAATAAAAATACAAATATAGAGAAAATGTGCATTTGTCCTATGTACGGATGAAGGTTTGATGAGTTATTTACAGATGTACAGTACTGGGGTGTGTTATGTGTTGTTCAGGTGGGATATGGCCTGGGGGAAAAAAATGTTCTTGTGTCGGTCTGTTCTGGTGCTCAGTGATCTGTAGCGCCGGCCAGAGGGCAACAGTTCAAAGAGAGAGTGAGCTGGGTGTGAGGGGTCCAGAGTGACTTAGCCCTTTTCCTCACTCTGGAGATATAAAGATCTTGGAGGTTGGGTAGAGGGGCACCGATAATCTTCTCAGCAGTCCTAACTGTCCGTTGTAGTCTTCTGATGTATGTTTTGGTAGCTGAGCCAAACCAAATAGATATAGATGAACAAAGGACAGGCTCGATGATGGCAGAGTAGAACTGTTTCAGCAGCTCCTGTGGCAGGTTGAACTTCCTTAGCTGGCGGAGGAAATACAGCCTCTGCTGGGCCTTTTTCACAATAGAGTCAATGTGAATGTCCCACTTCAGGTCCTGGGAGATGGTGGTGCCCAGAAACCCGAATGACTCGCTGCAGCCACAATGCTGTCCATGATGGTGAGTGGGGGGAGTGCAGGGGGTTTCCTCCTAAAGTCTACTATCATCTCCACAGTTTTGAGCGTGTTGAGCTCCAAGTTGTTGTGACTGCACCAGACAGCCAGCTCCTCAACCTCCTGTCTGTAAGCAGACCCATATTGGCAACGTCATCCACAGACCTGTTTGCTCTGTAGGCAAACTGAAGAGGATCCAGCAAGGGTCCAGTGACGTCCATCAGGTAGGCCAGGACCAGTCGCTCAAATGACTTCATGATTCATCTTCATGTATTGAAATACATATGCATTGTAATTTGTTTCTTATTAGAGAAGGAGTCTGGAGTGGGAAAGAAACGCTTATTCAAAATGGAAAAGATTTTAAAAACCAACGCTTTTTTTGACAGCGAACGCAAAGTATGGATACCCATACTTGAAAATTGTCCTCTACATTTAACCCTCCCAAGTTGCTGCACACACATTAGAAGCAGTGAGTAGTTAACACACCCAGAGCAGTCGGCAACCAGTCGCTGTGGTGCCCGGGGAGCAACTGGGTGTATTGAAAGTGGAAGAGAGCACTGTTCATTCTCTCCCCAACCTACATTCCTACTGCTATTGAGAATTAAACCTGCAAACTTCAGGTTACAAGTCTGACTCCAACCATTAGGCCACAACTGCCCAGCTTACAACTAAATCTTTCCCCATTTAAGCAAATAGTACTAGCAGGACTGACAAATGCATCACAAATGACCTACAAGTTGGGGGGGGGGGGGGGGGGGGGGCAGTCATGGCCTAATGGTTAATGAGTCAGACTAGCAGTCTCCCCAGGATTTCGCAGTACTTTTTTTCTGATTTTTGCAGCCAAAAATGACTGATTTTGCTGACAGTAAAGCACTCACCCTAATCGCACATGTACATCTCGGAGATGTCTGTTTGATGTCTGCATTTACATATGCAAGACGTATTTTTTAGGGTGTTTGCTCATCTGCAACAAACGTCTCCAAGACGTTTCCTGTCAGATGTCAAATAAACATTTATTAGAATGCATGTAAAACTGCTTCTGAGACGTTTATCAGATTACAAGGCAGATGTTTCCCAGATCTTTGTTCAAAAACATTGCAAGAATTAGATGTTTTGTTTCTAGTCAAGACTTGGAGAAACTTGTTCATGCCTTTATCACCAGCAGGGTGGATTATTGTAATGGTCTCCTCACCGGCCTTCCCAAGAAGACCATTAGACAGCTGCAGCTCATCCAGAACGCTGCTGCCAGGATTCTGACTAGAACCAGAAAATATGAGCATATCACACCAGTCCTCAGGTCCTTACACTAGCTTCCAGTTACATTTAAAAAAAAAAAAAAAAAGTCGTGACGTATTGTCAAGTATGGTGACCCATACTCGAAATTGGTGCTCTGCGTTTAACCCATCCAAGTGCACACACACAGCAGTGAGTAGTGAACAAATGCACACACACACACACCGTGAACACACACCCGGAGCAGTGGGCAGCCATGCTGCAGCGCCCGGGGAGCAATTGGGGGTTCGGTGCCTTGCTCAAGGGCACCTCAGTCATGGTATTGAGGGTGGAGAGAGCGCTGGACATTCCCTCCCCCCACCTACAATTCCTGCCGGCCGGGGGCTCGAACTCGCAACCTTTTGATTACGAGTCCGACTCTCTAACCATTAGGCCACGACTTCCCCAGTTGGGAATTTAGGATTGATTTTAAAGTACTTTTACTCATTTATAAGTCACTCAATGGCCTAGGACCCAAATACATTGCAGATATGCTCACTGAATATAAACCCAACAGACCACTCAGATCGAGTCAGTTAGAAATACCAAGGGTTCACACAAAACAAGGGGAGTCTGCTTTTAGCTATTATGCCACACACAGTTGGAACCAGCTTCCAGAAGAGATCAGACATGAGAAAACATTAGCCACATTTAAATCCAGACTCAAAACTCATCTGTTCAGCTGTGCATTTGTTGAATGAGCACTGTGCCATGTCCGAACTGACTGCATTGTATAATCATTTTCTCAATGGTTTTAAATTCATTTTAAAATCAACTTAAAATTCCTGGTTTTTATTTTTTAATTCCTTGTTTTTGCTGTGATTACTGTGTGACCATTTCACTTTCGTTTATGTAAAGCACTTTGAATTACCACTATATAAAGAATTGCGCCGAATTTGAAAGCTTCTCACAAGATTTGACCGATGTTACTGATTCTGTGACGAATTAGACCACTTTCTTCACTGTATCTCCAGCGCCGTGTATAACGGTGTCGCGTGATCGAGAGCAGCCCGTGGCTCCGGCCTGAGCAGATTAACGGTCTGTGGCACGTAGCGCAGATTCATTCCGCTTTCAGGTTCGTTTGTCCAATGTAGCTCTTGTAAATCGGCATGAGAACCCAAGGCTGTTCATTCCATTTTTCAAACTGAGACACAACCTCTTTGAATGCGTGTTGCAATGACGTCACGGGACACATCTAAGCCCAAAATCCGTGGCAATTACGAAAATTTGTGAGCTCTTGCAAAACCCTGGAGGGACTGACTAGTAACCCAAAGGTCAAGGGTTCAAGTCTCAGTACCAGCAGGAATTATACATGCGAGTGAATGTATAACTCTACCTTCAATACCCACAGCTGAGGTGCCCTTGAACAAGACCCCAAACACCCAATTGCTCCCCAGCAAAATATGCACACTTGGATGGGGATAAATTCATGTTGGTTGGGCTAAACGTCCTGTTAACCAAAAGTTAATTAACCCTTAATTTGGTGCCCTATGCAGTGGCCCAGGTTAACAACTGAAGTGAAGTGAAGTGACATTCAGCCAAGTATGGTGACCCATACTCGGAATTCGTGCTCTGCATTTAACCCATCCAACGTGCACACACACAGCAGTGAACACACACCGTGAACACACACCCGGAGCAGTGGGCAGCCATTTATGCTGCGGCGCCCGGGGAGCAGTTGGGGGTTCGGTGCTTTGCTCAAGGGCACCTCAGTCGTGGTATTGAGGGTGGAGAGAGTGCTGGACATTCACTCCCCCCACCTACAATTCCTGCTGGCCGGGGACTCGAACCCGCAACCTTCGGATTACGAGTCCGACTCTCTAACCATTAGGCCACGACTTCCCCCACTGGAGGTTGGATAAGAGTCATGGCTTGTACAGAAGCCTCGACTCAATGCATGACTCTACAAAAAGGTCGTGGAACCTTGGTTTAATAGTGTTAAAGAAAAAAATAACCCACAAACAGGCGGGGAAGAGGCATGGAACACCAGATTCTGCAAAGCCAAAACAAAACCAATAGACAAAGATCTTGGTGTTCTGCAAGGTTTATTAAAAACACTAGATTTACAGGACCAGAGTAACTTCTCCACTAGAAACCACAGTCTGCTCACTAGAGATAGCCTTGATAGGAGTGTCTCTTCCTGAAATAAATTTTAGAAGTGTGAACGCACTTATAAAATTCTCAGTTCCGCTAGTCAAGTTAAAGCAAGAACTCACGTTTCCTCGTGCAGCTTTGCTCACAAGAGCCAGATGATGGAAGGCACACCTCTGTGCTGCAGTGGATGAAGATCTGACAGGGAAGAGAGAGGAGCAAGTCATAGAATCCACAAGTAGTAAAAATGAAACCGTTCAAGTAATGGGGGCATACAGTTTCCTGCAGAGGAACCAGTGAGGCTGGATCTACAAATGTGAACATTTTCACAACAAAGCGCTTGTAGTGGGTTGGGAACTGAAGACCAGACGATCCAGTCACTGGAACCAGTGTGGTCAGATAACGGTCGTCCTGGTAAGGGCATCTGAAGAGGAAAGAGGTGGTTAGAAAGTGCCTCCCAGTAGACAAACTGGATAAAGATTGGCTGTACACTCACCCATCAACCAGAAGGTCCCACTGGGGGAGACTGAGTGGACTGGGGGTTGAAGTCGCCCAACAACGTCCCAGCATCAGGACAATGTTGGGGTCAGTCCTCTCCATAATGCGCACCTCAACATACACAGGCTCCCGCAGGACTTTTGTGACGGGATAATCAGCGTCACTGTAGTAGGATGTGTAGGCCTCATCCCCTGAGGAACACTGGGGTTTAACCAGACTCATGTTTGAAAGGCTTGAGGAAGACACAGGACAAGACCTTACCTTCTGCGCACCCTTTGGTGACACATTGGCCATTGGCCAGTCTGAGCTCCACCCTGAGAGGTCCAGGAGCAGCTACTGGTGGAGGTGGAGGAACAGAGTTGACCTCCACAACCAGAGCTTCAACAGAAGTTCCAGAGTACCTACACTGAAAGAGAAGCCTGGACAACAGACGGTGAGCTTGTAGCATTTATCAAAGATTAAAATTCACACCAAGTCATAGATCACTTACTCAAAATGACTGTCCCTTGTGATGGAACCAAATGGTCCAATGCCAACTTCATATGAGGAGGTCATTCTGTTCTCATACACCACATCTCCGCTGTCCTCCTGCGAATAGAAACACTGTTGGCATCCAGTCCATAAGCAAAGCAGAACTACACCAGAAGCAGCTGCTCACCATCATGCTCGTGCCACATGCGGTCACAGGGAACTGGTATATAGCAAAAGAAGGTGTGGACTCCACAGGACGGCAAGGTGGGTCGTTTCCACCCAGTAAACTAACCGAATCCAGACTCAGTCGAGGCAGAGTAACGTCTCTAGACACCACTACCACAAACTGACCATCTCTAATACACTGGACAGTCACTGGAACAAAGGTACAAGAGCAGGTTAATTCTGAGAATGTTTAACATGAACAGAATAAGATCGAGAAAGCTTACCTGCCCTCCCATAGTAACACTGCTGCCCATTAAAGCAGCAGTTAATAGCTTCACACTCAGCACCACTGATCCCAGGTGGTCCACATTGGATCTGCTCATAGTCAGCTACAGCACATTTATCAAGGGGCTCTGCCTGGGCCACTGGCTTCTGAAGCTGAAACTGCTGAGGAAACCGCTGGTCGGTTTGCTGTTGAACTGGCTTCTCAAACCGCTGGTCAGTTTGCCGTTGAACTGGCTGCCGAAACCGCTGGTCAGTTTGCTCTTGAACTGGCTGCCGAAACCGCTGGTCAGTTTGCTGTTGAACTAGCTGCCGAAACCGCTGGTCAGTTTGCTGTTGAGCTAGCTTCTGAAACCGCTGGTCAGTTTGCGGTTGAACTAGCTGCCGAAACCGCTGGTCAGTTTGCCCTTGAACTGGCTGCCGAAACCGCTGGTCAGTTTGCTCTTGAACTGGCTTCTCAAACCTCTTGTCAGTTTGCTGTTGAACTGGCTGCCGAAACCGCTGGTCAGTTTGCCGTTGAACTGGCTTCTGAAACCGCTGGTCAGTTTGCTCTTGAACTGGCTTCTGAAACCGCTGGTCAGTTTGCTCTTGAACTGGCTTCTGAAACCACTGGTCAGTTTGCCCTTGAACTGGCTTCTGAAACCGCTGGTCAGTTTGCCGTTGAACTGGCTTCTCAAACCACTGGTCAGTTTGCCCTTGAATTGGCTTCTCAAACCACTGGTCAGTTTGCCCTTGAACTGGCTTCTGAAACCGCTGGTCAGTTTGCTCTTGAACTGGCTTCTGAAACCGCTGGTCAGTTTGCTCTTGAACTGGCTTCTGAAACCGCTGGTCAGTTTGCTGGAACAGACCTTGAGGGTTCTGAGGCAAATTACTCCACTGTGGAACAGCATGACAGAAAGCACAAACTGCCAAAATCTGAAACAAACCCCAACTTCCAGCCATTGTTCAACAGCTAGTCACAAAATAGAGATGCAGCCTTTTGGTCTTTTTGTACTCTACAGATTTCAGCTAATTAATGATAGCTCCTCCCTCTTCATTAATCCTCACGATTCTCCAGACTTGCATGAGTTGGAGTTTATGCAACTGTGTGATTCAATTACCCTTGTTACATGCATGAAAAAACTAACTTGAGCATAATTAAAAATAGCATACTTGTATTAATTTCTGCCATTTTGAATTCGGCCTTGGTTTTATCCTGCATTAGCTGAATCCAACTGTTGACGTTTTGACAATTCTGGATTGTTTTATTCTTAAACCAGGCTCACACTACAGGACTTTTGGCTGGATTTTGCTGTCGCGGACAGATTCCACAGTCTGCCACAAAACCCCCTGGAAACGGTGTGCAACGGGGTTTGAGATATGTTTTCTCATGTTTGGTGGGTGTTCCAAAAATGTCAGCCCAATCAGCAGCAACATGTATATAAACCACGCGGTATTAAAGAGACAGCTCGCACTATGGGTCCAAGTGAAGTCGTTTACAAATGTGTCCGCTGCAGCTCAGTATACGCAACAATTGAAGATATTAGAAGACATGTTTGTCATAAGAGTTTTATAGTAACATAGCATATCAACATGATGATGGTGAATTTGTAAGTAAATGGAATTAACATCAAAATAAATTCACAAGACAAAATCTATTGTTTGCACATGTTTATTTACATTAAAGGCAAAATAACTGAAATAATAGCACAAGTATAAATAATAGCACAAGTATAAATCTGGAACTTCTTTAGGTCTGTCTACATATCATGTAGTAATTGCAATGTCTTCTGTTCCGGTCCGTATCCTTTCCTTAGGAAGGTGTGCTAGATACTGATTCATGTAATATAAAAATACTATACATATTTATATATTTTGCTATTATATTTGTGGAGTGACACTTTCATAAACTTTTCTATGCTCCTCGGATTATATAATGGTAAATATTACAATATCATAGCACAACAACAGTGATCAGCAATAATGATAAGCCTAATACTCACAATAAAAATATTAAGGTCATATAGATCATAGCACAGTCTCGGAGGTAAGAAGTGGATTATCCTTCATCTGAAATGTTTGTCTTTTCAAGTCAAGTCAAGTCAAGTTGAGCTTTATTGTCATTCCGCTACATGTGGGGACATACAGTGGAACGAAATGTGTCTCGCAGGACCACGGTGCTACATAAATACAGACATACAACAATGAAGTAAAAAACACTATAAACCTATACACTACTAACCTACTGACAGATTTTAATATAAGTATACTATATATAAGTATTTACCCTATACAAACTAAAAGAATAAAGGATCAAAAATACAAACTATACGAATGCTTCACAAATACTCTACATGTGCAAAGAGAGACATTTGAGTCAGCAGCTGGTTGGGGAACAGTGCAGGATGATTTGTAGTGCATGAGCATGTAAACATACATATATTGCTGAGTCTTTTGTGGGATTGTGTTCACGCAGCAGTGTGTGTAAGTGTCCATAGTGCACATAGTGTAGAGTGTAAGTGTCCATAGTGCACATAGTGTAGAGTGTAAGTGTCCATAGTGCACATAGTGTAGAGTGTAAGTGTCCATAGTGCACATAGTGTAGAGTGTAAGTGTCCATAGTGCACATAGTGTAGAGTGTAAGTGTCCATAGTGCACATAGTGTAGAGTGTAAGTGTCCATAGTGCACATAGTGTAGAGTGTAAGTGTCCATAGTGCACATAGTGTAAAGTGTAAGTGTCCATAGTGTAAAGTGTCCATAGTGCACATAGAGGAGAGTATGTTACTACAGGTGGTTTGTACAGGCCCACTCACCTGTGTGTACCACACTTCCAAATTCACACAAAAAAGTTCCATACAGTTTTTCTTTGGTGTGGTAAGGTTTGGGGTGGGGGGGGGGGGGGGGTCCATGTTCAGGAGGTAGGGGTTTGCATGGGGTTTCGGGGGGGCGGGGTGGTTTGAGTTCAGGGCTCTCACAGCCTGGGGGAAAAAGCTGTTGAGCAGTCTGGTGGAGCGGGCTCTGATGCTCCGGTACCGTCTTCCTGATGGTAGGAGCTGGAAGAGACTGTGGGAGGGATGGGTGGAGTCCTTCACGATGCTGTTGGTTTTGCTGGAGCATCGTGTAAGGAAGATGTCCAGGATGGAGGGGAGAGGGGCACCGATGATCTTTGCAGCTGTGTTCACTGTCCGCTGGAGGGTCTTACGGTCAGCAGCACTGCAGTTCCCGTACCAGACAGTGATGCAGCTGGTCAGCACACTCTCAATGGTGCCTCTGTAGAATGTGGTGAGGAAGGGTGGAGGGAGACTTGCTCTTTTCAGCCGGCGGAGAAAGTGTAGGCGCTGTTGTGCCTTTTTGGAGAGTGACATGGTGTTGGTGGTCCAGGTGAGATCCTCTGTGATGTGCACCCCCAGGAATTTAGTGCTGCTGACTCTCTCCACAGTCGAGCTGTCGATGGTCAGTGGGGGGTGGTCAACGGAGTTTCTCCTGAAGTCCATCACAACCTCCTTTGTCTTCTCCACATTGAGGGACAGATTGTTTGTGCCACACCATTCAGCCAGCTGTGCCACTTCCTCTCTGTAGTGCGTTTCATCGTTGTTGCTGATGAGTCCTACCACTGTTGTGTCATCAGCAAACTTGATGATGTGGTTGGAGCTGAACTTGGCAGTGCAGTCGTGGGTCAGCAGTGTGAAGAGCAGCGGGCTAAGCACACAGCCTTGTGGGGCACCTGTGCTCAGTGTTGTAGTGCTCGAGGTGTTGTTGCCGACACGGACTGACTGAGGTCTTCCGGTTAGAAAGTCAGTGAGTCTCTTGCTGAAATACTGCAGTAAATAACCATGAAATAATCCCAGTTCATTCTTAAACAGGGAAAATGAACTCGCCTCACACACCTTATCACACACATATATTAATAAATGCATTTAAATAAAATTAAATAATGCATAAATTGATAAATTAATTAATTTATTTTATATTTATTTATATATTATTTTATATTATTATTATATATATATTATTAATATTATATTTATTTATTTATTTTTTATTAAATTTGTATTTTATTCCAGCACACACACACACACACACACACACATATATATATAAAATAAAATACAATAAATAAATTTAAGTATACAAATACATTTATATCTAAATATATATGTAATACATAAAATTTATATATTTTATTAATTAATATTTATTTCCATTCTAACTATTAACTACACTGCATAATTCAAATGTGTGTGTGAATTGAACCTGAGCTATGCCTGTTCCTTTAAGACGCGCTGAGTCCTGATTGGCTGTTATCAGGCACGAGGCTCGTTCATGATGGCGGCGGATCCAGCGCGAGCGTGGAGCGAGGAGCAGCTCAAGAGTGAAGAAGTGCCAAAGAAAGATCTGATCAAATTCATCCAGGACAACGCAGCGCACTCGGTAGTGTACACACTAGAGCCTGTAGAGCCAGACACTGTCAGTGTGCAGCGACAGACAAACACACAGAGTCACGCACCAAACATGCATCACATGATGCTAATATAGCATAGTCTCAATTATCCTTTATACAGGTACATTAACACAGCAGTTTAGATAAATATATACAATAACTAACACATGCATCTAAAGTAATACATACTTATATTACTATATTATATAATAGTGCATTTCTTTTGTAGAGAGACATTTGCATAGCAATGAAACCTGAGTATGCATAAAACAGAATTTGCATTTTGTGTGTAATATATATATATATATATATATATATATATATATAAACCTTTAAATTTTATTTATTTATAATTTAGCTATACATGTTCTATACGTTAGTTAATAAATATATTAATTAAATGCACAACTTAATATTCCCATAGTAATAAAATCTAAATCATAGTAATAAAGTCTTAAATTTCAAGTGCATTTAAGCAAGTCTGAATACTTATGTAAATGTGATATTTCAGTTTTTCTTTTTAATATGTAAATTATTAATGTAAATTAATGAGGAAAAATGATTTAAACAATTAGGCTGCAACATAATTGAAAAAAAGTGAAGGGGTCTGAATACTTTCTGAATGCACTGTGTGTGTTTTTATTAATCATATTTATTTGCAGTTTCTAGCTGAACACAAGCTTCTTGGAAACATCAAGAATGTGGCGAAGACAGCGAAGAAGGAGCAGCTTCTGGAGGCGTATGAGCAGCTGTTTGAGAGCAGGGTAACACACTCCGTCTGCGTCTCGCTGCTTTACTCAGAGATCTGGATTCTGACTCTTCTGCTTTCTCTCAGATGTTCAAGGGCTCAGAGCTGGACGTCGTGACGGAGCAGGTGCAAGCTGCTAAAATCAGCGACGCTCCCAAAGAAGCCAAGCTGGAGCCGGTGGACGAGGTACGAAATGCTTCTTCCTCATCTTCATCATCATCAGAACGATTCTCATGCTTGATTGGTGTTTCAGGGGCCTCCGAAGTTCACAAAGAGCGTCCTGAAGAAAGGAGACAAGACCAACTTCCCCAAGAAAGGAGACACTGTGAGCTGCTGGTACACAGGAACACTGGAGGACGGGAGTGTGTTCGACAGCAACATCCCCGCCAGTGAGACACACACACACACACACACACACCTCGAAGCATGCTTATAACACACTAATGCATGTGACATTCACAACACACTCCACTGCTGCAGTCAATAATCTTCATTCATTCTTCCTGTTGCACTTATATTTTAAAAGGGTCCTATTATGCTTTTTCTCTTGTTGAATGTTAGTCAGTGTGTGTGTGTAGTGTGTAGTGTGTGTGTAGTGTGTAGTGTGTAGTGTGTGTGTGTGTAGTGTGTGTTGTGTGTAGTGTGTGTGTGTAGTGTGTGTGTGTGTAGTGTGTAGTGTGTGTGTGTAGTGTGTATGTTTGGGCATAAAAAGATCTACAAAGTTACAAATCTCAAACTCCACTCTAAAGGGAGATACTTTGTTTTAAAAAAAATCCCTTTTCAAGAACTACAACGAACGGCTCGTTTGGACTACAGCATTGTTTTCCTGTATGTGTGACATCACAAAAATAAATCCCGCCTACAGAAAGTCGAATGGTTGGGGGGTGGAGAGAACGCTTGGTTGAGCACTGCACGTTTCAAAATCAAAACCCAGTGCTGATGTTTTTATATCACTGTATTTCTGAAGGAAACCAACTGTTTTCAGAACATTTTGGATGTCATTTTCATTTTATCTTGCATATAATGTTACCGTGGAAACCTCGCTCTCTGCCGCTCCAACAGCGCCTCCTGCTGGCAGAGAATTAATTTGCATATATATGAGCCACAAATAGTGCGAGTCTGTGGGATTATGGTATAAATAAATTCAACTGTATAACAGTTTCAGTGCAATTCATGTTATAATGTTAGAATTAAAGAATAATAAACATAATACATATTACCGGTGCACTTATCTGTACATAGTCATGCAGTTATTTTTAAGATGTGGTTGACATCCTATCTAATGTGATTTAGCCAAAAAAACAACAACTATATCGTTACCACTTTAATATGTCTGTGTAATATCTGTGCGTGCAAAGGTTCTGCGGTCTCCTCTTGTTCAATATTCTCGAGGTCTGAACCGATATGGCAATATTGACCAACTTGCTGATTTGGCAAGGGGCGGGGCAATACTGAAACACCGTCTAAGCTGTTGACCAATCACAACGCACTGGGACAGCTAACCAATCACAACACACTTAGTTTTTCTGAAGGCGGGTCCTCATCAAACCCGGAACTAATGGAGCCGTTTGTGTCAGGCTGGGGAGAGAGGTGTTGTAATAATGACCACTGAGCATGAGAACATGTTCTAGTACACCCCCAAAACTAAATCAACACTTTGTAAAAGAGCATAATAGGACCCCTGTAATTTCTATTCTCTATTTTCATTTTTATTTTAGTTTAAGTTTTTAGTAATTGTGTGTTTTGCCATTTTTATTAGCTTCTGTTTTTTTAATGTCTATATTTTTTATTAGTTATTAGATGTTCTTTTTACATTTTAATTTTAGTTGTAGTTATAGTAAATAGTTTTTTTATATATATATGTCTATATAGTTTTTCTTTTAATTAGATTAGTTTGTTTTAAAGGTTTAGTAATGTTGTTGTTATTGTAATTTCTAATATTATTCTTTTTTAAATGTGTGTGTATACATTTAATCATTTTTCTTGAACTATTGGGAAAACCCAAGAAGCATTAACCAAGTAATTGAGACCCTCGCGATGAACACAATCTGTAAAAATATTATAAAATATATATTAATTTATTATTAATATTAAATATTTATTTAATATTTTCCCAATTCAGTTTTGTTCAGTAATTTTGTTGTTTTTGCATTTTTTTTATTTTTTTAAATATGTATATGGAGTATTTATTACATTTCAGTTTAGTTTAAGTACATCATTAAATTAACTGAAACATATTGCATTGCAGCTTGCTAGTGTAATGTTTATGTTAGTTAACTTTTAATGGTTTTACACTTATAACTATATTAATCCATCACACAGGTTTCCTGGTTATCAAATGATAGTAGTTGGTACAAACCATCCTTTATTTCCAGCTGCAAAAAAGAAGAAACAGACCAAACCGCTGAGCTTCAAGGTGGGGATGGGAAAAGTGATCCGAGGGGTGAGCGTTACGCTGTATTTATACTTTACATCTTCATTTTAGTTCTACTTAAACTTTTAGTAGTTTGGCTTGTTTCTTAATGTTTAAATTTTTTTTTATACATTTTATAATTAGATTTTATTTTTATATTCTGTCTAAAATTTTTACTAATTTAGTATTGGTCTTTTTCTTTTTTAATGTGTGTGGCTCTATAGTTTATAAATTCTTTAACTTTAAAGTTTTCAATTTAATTAATGTATTTTTTTAATGTCTATATACTTTTTAATTCAGATTTTAGTTTCAGTTCCATTTGTAGTAATTGAGTAGTGTTTTTGGGAGCAGGCTGTGTTGGTTTAGTGAAGGGCTGTGGTGTATTGTGTTGTGTTGTGTTGTGCAGTGGGATGAAGGTCTGCTGGTGATGAGTAAAGGTGAGACGGCGCGGCTGGAGATTGAGGCTGAATGGGCGTATGGGAAGAAAGGGCTTCCTGACTCCAAGTATCCTTCCCTCTGCAGTCAGGGGTTCAGTTAGTAACTCATCAGAGGACTTTCCTCCTATAGTTTCAAGCACTTTACTCATTCGGTGTAGCTCTGAAATGAACCGAGTGTCTTCAGAAAAGTTTCGATTGCATTTCAAATGTTTCTGATAAAGTAGCATCAATGCTGTTTTGTTTACAGCCGTTGCCCGGGAAACCGCTATATTTCTGACGTTCCAAAAGCGCCTCCTGCTGGCAGAGAATCAAATTGGATTTTTAATAAGCCCCACATCCACCCATATAACCCCCGTAATTAATATAATCATTTATACTTCTGACTCTTTCCTTTAAAAAATGGTCAAAAGGCTGAAATGTGAGGGAATTTTTTTGTTTTTGTGAAAGCCTGTATCTAAACTGTAAATCACGTTTTTACAGTCATTTTACAGTTTAATATGTTGCTATAGACGTTGCATTACCCTGCTCATATATTGTTAATTTCTATTTTAAATACATTTTTGGCAGGTCTTAAATTTGTCTTTAATAAAGTCCTGCAGCTTTGCACACTGCCAGCATCTGAATGATTTCGATCAGCATGTTATAATAGAATCTCTCAGCTTGTTATATTTGACAGTTTGTCAGCTCATGTAAGCTGTTGTAGGCTCTGCATACACGTGAGCAGCCCTGGATGTTGTACAGATGACCTTAACCTTCATCCCCAGAATCCCACCGAACGCCAAGCTGATCTTTGAGGTGGAGCTCGTCTCCATCGATTGATCGATCATCAGCTGCTCAAGCACTGACGCCGTCTGGAGGAGAGGATGAAACGTTCACTATAACATGTTCTTCAGTCTCACAAAGAGTTTTCTGACTATTTTTGCATGATTGTGAAGTTCCAATAAAAGCAAACCCTGAGCAATGTCTTGTGCTCTTCTTACACATACAAATTAAGTTATTATATATTTACGGTAGGAAATTCACTAAATATCTTCATGGAACATGATCTTAATATCCTAATGATTTTTGGCATAAAAGAGAAATGTATAATTTTGATCCATACAATGTATTGTTGTCTATTGCTACAGATATACCTGTGTTACTCATGACTGCTTTTGTGCTGCAGGGACACAGTTATATATATATATATATATATATATATGCACACAATCTATTTATGAAATATTTATAAATGTCACGTTTATCTCTGTCTCGACTATGTAGATAGAGATTAGAAGTATATTACAATATCTGAAAATAAATGCATCTGAAAAACGTTACATTTTAAATATGCAAATCCTTACCTGTATTATGTGTAAATTATATAAAAATGATATAAACGTCATAAAATATAAAAGCACACATTTATGGCACTATGTATTTTTCTTGTGTGTGTATATATGTATATACTGTATATGTATATAAGAAAATATATAGATATACACAAAAAAATATATAGCGCCATAAAAGTTTAGATTTTTATTTTTTTATAACTAGAAATCATTGTATATTTACAAAATAATGTTGATACCTTTAAACCTATCAAATTATCAAGATACTATAGGATTAATTCAAGGTTGAGTTAATATTAAATGACAAATTCTTTTGTGTGTTAATGTTGAGATTTATATATCTTCAGGTTTGGTTTATCATGAGCCTCTCTTCAGCGACGCTTCATTATTCCAGTCTGGAGACCAACTTCCTGCATTTCTGACCAGCATCAGCATTAACGGTCACTTTTACGGTGCATTTCTAAAACACTGAAAATGCAGGAACAAAAAAAGCATCTGAACAGCATTGAATGTATTCAACTCATGTTTGTTTGACAAACTCATAGATCATATGTGACGTGCTCGTGTTGAAATTGTAACGTAAGAAGAGAAGAGCTCATTAGCTTTAATTTTTATTTTAATATTTAATATAAATTTTTCCTATATTTCCCAGACTTAAAAAAAACTTAAATTAGTAAGTTTTCTCTTATTGATGATTTACATCTTAGTTCTGAGTCAGTAATAGTTGAGCTTATTCTTCAAAGTACTGTTGCTTCATTTCATTTCTTATAAAGTACAGGTTCACAGCACAGTGGATATTAATTATTGAAAACCCATGGAACTGTTTGTGAAACTCTCTCTGAATGAATCAAAGCAGACAGACAGCGGATCAGGATGAGCGTTTATTCTGAACTCGTTTCTCCAGAGGAATCGCTCGTTAGGGCTCGTTTAGGAGTTGGCGTTGGGGCCCTTCTTCTTGCCGAAGGTGGGGACCACGTTCACGAAGCGCCGGTTGTACTGGATGCGACGCTTGGCGCGGCCCGTCTTCTTCTTCTTCTTCTCCTGTTTATCCACCTACAGACGGACAGAACCACAGTCAGCTAAACCTCGTCTGTCTTACACCGCAGCACATTTACATTTGATTAAATCATCGACTCACTTTGGGTGTCTGTCCTCTTACTTTACCGGCGCGAGCCAGAGATCCGTGGACTTTACCTGATCAACACAAACACATCAACTGATGAGAAAGATCCCACAAGAAACATTACCAGGGTGTCTGAGACCGTCAACATGAAGAAATATTCAGATTTGGGGCTTATTTTAACACTTAAAAATATATATATATAAAATTATATCAATAATTATATTTGATATTTAAAAAAATTATTCATAAATATAAAAAATATATTTAATATTAAATATTTACAAATATAGTGGTCAAATGATTAATGAATGTATATATATATATATACACATATACATACACACACAGTACTACATTATTCATTTAGAAAATATTTACATGTATATATTAATATTCATACAATTTATATATATTAGTGCTGTCAAACAGTTAATCGCATCCAAAACAAAAGTTTGTTTACATAATAAATATACACAGTACACATATTATGTATATATAAATACATAAGAAAAATATGTTATATAAATTATATGCATGTAAATATATACATGTAAATGTTTTCAAATATATACTGTATATGTATGTAGTTATATATACATAAATGTACACAAATACTTGAACAAATTTATTTTGGATGCGATTAATTATGATTAATCGTTTGACAGCACTAAAATTATAAAAATATATAATTTAATATTTTTTACATTTAATTATATATTTATACATTTTAAAATATATATATATTTTATAATTTAATCAATGTAATATTAAAAATTAATGATTAATTACATTATTCATGTTTTTGTTGTATAAAAAAAAGCAAAGCATAAATATAAAAGTAATATGAAATGACACAAATGTATAATTGTAGTTCATACCTCCCAGAAGTCTGGCGGTCACCTCGATGGTGCATTGCTCCGAGACGCCGCAGTCAAGCAGAGAGGCATCGTCCTCCAGAGGAGCTCCGGCCAGCAGAAGAACCTGGTCCTCCACAGACAGACCCTCCAGAGTCTGGACCTGAGCCTGCAGACAGAAGAACACAGATCTGAGATCAGAGCCCGCTCACGGACTCAACACGGCCTGCAGAGCGGAGCGGAGCGGCTCACCTTCAGGTCACGGATGCTCTCGTGTCCAGACACATGGAGCGTGTGCAGAGTCTGAGCGCGCAGGAACAGCTGCATGATGAGCGCTGAAACACACCACACATCAGCTCACTGCAGAACACACACTTAAACAGCACCAGTAACAGCACGAGTAACACTACCAGTAACACTACCAGTAACGCTACCAGTAACGCTACCAGTAACACTACGAGTAACGCTACCAGTAACGCTACCAGTAACGCTACCAGTAACAGCACGAGTAACACTACCAGTAACGCTACCAGTAACACTACGAGTAACACTACCAGTAACACTACCAGTAACACTACCAGTAACACTACCAGTAACGCTACGAGTAACGCTACGAGTAACAGCACGAGTAACACTACCAGTAACACTTCAGATACTCGTAATATTTTCAGATCTTAAGCAATTTAGAAGTCGCAAGCAATCATTTCTAAATGTAAACATTTAAGGTTACAAACTATATTAAAACTTAAAACTAAGCAACAGTTTTTAAAATGTTAAACGCAACAACTTTTTAAAAGCTAAAAACATTGTGTTTTAATTTTTACAGTTAAAAGGAACAATTTGTAAAAGTTAAAATCATTTTAAAATGTAAAAAACTATTTAAAGTTAAAACCAATTAAATTTTAAGTTAAAAAGCAACCATTTTAAATGCTAAACGCAACTATTTTAGAAGTTAAACCAGCAATCTTAAAAAATAAAAAGCAACCATTTTTATATATATATATATATATATATATATATTAAACAAGCAGTTATAAATAGTTTTTAAACGTTACATGCAACAATTTAAAATGTACTGTAATACTTTTAAAAACTATCATAAAGGTTAAATTCATGCAACACTTTTAAACGTTATTTGTAACTATTTTAAATATTAAATGTAACAATTACAGAAATCAACACCGAGAAAGACAAACACCCGCAAAACAGCTTGAAGATTTGACCATTTGATAAGTTTTTATTTATTTATATACACACATTTATATAATGTCATCGCAAAACAAATAAAGATACAGTACTGGGGTGTTTATTTTCTTCAGAAGCGCGTTTAATTGTGATTTTCTCGCGGAAATATTCGTCTTTACGCTAAATGATGAGTTTTCTTACAGTTGCTGTAACTGCATCCATCTCCTCACAGATCACAGCACGAGTTTAATAAGAGTAAATGAGGAGTAAATGAGGAGTAAATGAGGAGTAAGTGATGTCTGAGAGCGCGTGAGACGCGTGTGCGCGCCGGAGAGAAACACGCGGAGTAAATAAACGCGCTTTAACGCCTCATTCTGACGGATTTCTGCTCGAGGAGTGACTGTAAAACACGGGAACACTTAAGACAGCCATTCATGTATCGTTAAAGCACATTAAAGAACTCAAACGCGACAAATAAGTGATTTGATTAGCAGGCCTTACATTAGATGATGCTAGTCGATCCGCAACCGGGCGAGAAAAGGACAGCGCGCATGCGCGGAGCAAAGAACTCTGGGAAGCGCGCTGACCACGTGGCCGTCACGTGTCCGGTCAATCATTTTTATTTCAGAAAAAGTGAATATTAAACACGAATGATTTAAAATGATCTTGAGCCACTGAAACAATCTCTGATTTGTTTTGGCCCAGCATTTCTGGGAATAATGTGGCGGTTTTCATTCGTGTGATTTTGGGTTATTATATCAAGGATCGCTCTTGGTTTTATTATACATTTTATTTTATTTTGATGTAATTTTCACATTCATAAATGCAACTTTACAAAGGGCAAACCTGATTTATAGCGCTTGAAAAATAAAGTTAAATGTATATAGATGTGATGGCAAAGTCTAGAAATATTAAAGCCATTAAAACGATTAATATATGCTCCTTTAACATTTTCACATTAAAAAACATTCAGTGGTGTTTACCTGCAAAGCACATTTTATGTGTTAAAATTGCATTGTAAGATCTGTGGAAGTGTAAAATATATATTTCTTTAAATTTATCTCCTTTTGTTCTTGCTGAGGCATGAATTATTCTGTTATACTGGAGATGGCATTGCTATTTATTGACAATAAAGCATGAATTAATATATATATATATATATATATATATACACGAATTTGCCACTCGTGTAAATAATGCATTATGTAATTATTTTATTGTGAAAATACCATATTCACCAGAGTAAATGGGCAAAGAAAATGCCCTACCTTTTATAATAACAATGCTACTAATAATAATTTTAACTGATAAAATAATCATTGTAAAATGTATTTTAAGATGCTTTATTTAATTTGGTCTTTCAGAAGCTGCATGATATATTACATTAAAAAAAGTAAATAAAATAATAATAATCAAACTACATAAAGGAAATGGTATTCAGGATGGACTGCACATATTAATGTATTCTGACTGCTTCTAGATTACTTTTGACCTAAATCATAAGAAAATATTAGCATTCTTTGTCATCAACATCATGAAGTTACATTACACCAAGGCTTTCCAAACTGGGATTCATGAGGTGATGAAAAGCTAATAATTAAACGATTAACGTACAAATTAAACTAATTGTGCGGCCTGTTCGTTTTCTGAATTAGTCACCCGGCTTATTATTGTGTGCAGGTCCATAAAATTGGAAGACTTTGTGTTTATAAGCAGTAAGAGATTTTAGAGAGAAAAATTTATCTTCTGCTCATCAAGCCTGCATTTATTTGATCCAAAATACAGCAAAAGCAGTAATATTGTGAAATATTTTTACTGTTTAAAACAACTGCTTTCTATTTGAAACCATAATTTTAAACTAATTTATTTCTGTGATCAAAGCTGTATTTCCAGCATCATTACTCCAGTCTTCAGTGATCTTCAGAAATCATAATAATATACTGATCAACAAACATTTCTGATTAATGTTGAAAACGGCTGAGTAGAATTTTGTTCAGGTTGATTTGATGAATAGAAAGATTTTGATCAATTTAAAGCATCATTGCTAAATAAACGTATTAATTTCTATAATTTCTTTCCCCCAAAATAAAAAAAGCTTATTTCAGCTAAATGCTGATCTTTAGATCTATTCATCAAAGAATCCAGAAAAGACAAAAAAAAAAAAAAAAAAAAAAAAAAGTACTTAACTGTGTTCAACATTGATAATAATCAGAAATGTTTGTTGATCAGTAAATCAGTATATTATTATGATTTCTGAAGATCATGTGACACTGAAGACTGCAGTAATGATGCTGAAAATACAGCTGCAGATCACAGAAATACATTAGTTTAACAAATTATAATTTAAAAGTCGTTTTCTGTGAAAATTTCACAAAATGACTACTTTTGTTGCATTTTGCAGTAAAATAAATGCAGGCTTGGTGAGCAGAAGAGACTTCTGTAAAAAAAAAAAAAAAAAAAAATCCTACTGTTCAAAAACAACTGGTAGTGTATTTAAATTATTTTATATAGACAAAATATTTAAGTTATAAATTATTATTTATTCCTTTCTATATTTTTCTATAGCTACATTGATTTCTGCAGGTTTGGGCCTCTTTACTCCGTTACTAACTTCTCTCAAATTACTTCAAATCTGATTTGATTTAAAAGTTTAGTGATTATAGGGGATCTACAAACTAGCTTTTACCCAGATTCATATTTCAGTACACTGTCAGATTGCATAGACTTGATGTTTAGTCAAACTGCACCTGTGTTCTATAGATAGTATTATATAATTGTAAACTACTGCACAGTTCAAACAGAAGTAAATCAATCACTCAGACGTGGAGGATGTCAATCTCTTTATTATGAAACCAAAATAAAAAACATCTTCATGTTTCACGTTTCTCTGAAAACAGGATCACACTGAGGAGCAGAGATGAGGATCAAGTCTTCCAAACAAACGTCGATCTGTCAGAGAACACAACTAAACCAGCTCGGCTCATTAAAAACTCACTTGCACTAAGAGGGAAAAGAGCTCGTGCCAAAAAAGAAACAGTGTGTGATTGGAGACAGGGTGAATGCTGAAGCTGAAGGAGCAGTAGAAACGGCCGGCGCAGTCCGTTATGTCGGAGGTGGTGGGTAGTACTGGTTATACTGACCGTACTGACCATACTGACCCCAGGAGTTCTGACCGCCCCATGAGTTATACTGCTGCAACACAGAAAACACATACAGTCAAACCAGAAACCATTCAGACAGCAGATGTCATTCTTACAAGTGGGTGCAGGACACTATAGTTCATTTCTGTAAGTGAGGAGAGCAAAATAAAGTGATATATTATACCCAAAAATTCAATGTTAAATATTTATCATAGGTTAGTACTCAGGGTCTGCACTGTTTGTGATATTCCTGTTATACAGTATTTTACAGTAAACCGTAGAGATGCAACAATACAGTTAGCCCACGGTTCAATACATGCCTCGCTTTTAACCACAGTTTAGTTCTTTTTTGCTGTTTTTAATTGCTATTTAAAAATAAATAAAACTCCAGTACACTTCTGTATACTGTATAAAAACAGATTATCATACATCTACTTCAAATGTCTTTTGAGAGAAGTGTTATTTTTATGAATTAGCCATTATTTAGAGCTATAAACACACGTAATGTCTGCTTCATTCATATTGGACACCAGAGGGCGCCCTCGCACAAAAGCCACATGCATCACAGAAGACATAGAACTCCTGATGCTCCAGGAAATCCCTAACATGGACAAAAGCACCCAGCTATCGCCGTAACTGAATGAAAGATGACAAACGCTTTGAATGATGGCATTCATAGAGAACATTAAGACAATAAACACTCGACTGAGACGATGTTTATCTGTGTTCTTGAAACCACCTCAGGTATTTGAATTAATAATCCATTGCTAATCGATATAGCCTTTATTACTCTGTTGGTTTTTCAGATGCATGCGTTTCCTCAACTCAGCACGCACAAACAGAGCCAGCTTGGAGAGAAATAATTCACAGAAATGCAAAACAGGAAGGAAAAGAGAGCTCTGATTGGCTGAACCATCTTTTTCTGTTGCTTGTTTTGAATACTGCGTGTGGACGGAGGCGTCACCAGGGTTTTGACAAATCGTACCAGCATACTTTGAGGTCAAAATGCGTACAGGTTAGCAGGTCTGTAATAGTGTACTTTAATTTAACAGCTGACAGCTATTCAACCTAAAAGGGTTGAACCCTAACGATTAATCGATTCAAAGTAAAAGTGTGTTTATATACTATTTGTAACCCCTGGACCACAAAACCAGTCATAAGGGTATTTTTTTTAAATTGAGATTTATACATTATGAATAAATAATCTTTCCATTGATGTATGGTTTGTTATGATCGGACAATATTTGTCTGAGATAAAACTATTAGAAAATCTGGAATCTGAGGGAGCAAAAAAAATCTAAATATTGAGAAAATCTCCTTTAAAGTTGTTCAAATGAAGTTCTTAGCAATGCATATTACTAATCAAAAATGAAGTTTTGATATATTTACAGTAGGAAATTTACTAAATATCTTCATGGAACATGATCTTAATATCCTAATGATTTTTGGCATAAAAGAAAAACTGATAATTTTGACTCATACAATGTATTGTTGTCTATAGGGGTTGAGCCGATAGTCAGAGATATCACCTGTGGCTGATGCCTTTAACGATAGCAAGAACAATTATTATTATTATACTAATTAATATTAGGGCTTATGTTACGTTGTCTTTTTCCACGTTTTTACAGTGTTGCACGTTATAACCAATCACACACGATTATGCTGAGCTTATGATTGCAATAGCCAATCAGATGAGTCACTGAATAACTGAGGAAATTTAAGCATTATATAATTAGTAACTTACCATGTTTCTATTAATTTGTCATTATTAAATACAAATTCAGTCATATTAAAAACATTAGGCTGCTTGTAGCCTTACGCTGGAGTTGGTTCTTTGCGGCAATGAAACTAGGTAAATAATAAATTAGCATCGGCGATCTCACAGACTGATGATGGAACAATATCAAACTGAGTTTCTGAATGAATCAGCTGTTTGAACGAATCTGTTGAATAAATGACTAAGGCTGCATTTACACTGCAGGTCTTGATGACCAATTCCAATTTTGTGACTACATCCAATTTTTTGGACGACGTGCTGACATTTCTTTTAAAAGTGCCCCATATCTGATGTGCATTTTACACTGCACTCGGTGAAACAAGCCAGAAATAGCATACGTCACAAATCAATTTGAGTAGTACATTGAGTTTAATATCTTGACATGGAAAACGCTTTTAATGCAATAGTTACATCAGAATTAAATAGCCTAGTACAAATTCTCCAGGACAGTGATGTAGCTCCGCTGAAAGCTTGCGAGGGGAATAACACTCAGGTGGTAGATAATGTTAAGCATGTCACATCGGCTGTGTTATTAGTAATTAAAACCAAATGCGTTCATCAGTGATTGTATATCAAAGGGAAGGGACATGTTTGTGTGCAGTTTATTTTGTGGTTTCAATGGAACGAACAGGACTGTAGTGAGCCGGCAGCAACGAGCACGCAGCGTGATTTCAAAAGCAACACACATCAGATCGCCTTTTAATTAACAAACTAAATTAATACTCTGCTACTCAACTAGAGAGGTTTCATTTGTTACAGGTATGTCTGTACAGCTAAATGGTTCAAAGCTCACTTTTCAGTGACGTAGGAGTCGCGTTTACAGGGGAATATCTGAACTGACCGCTTACACGGCAGGCGCAAATGCATGTACCCGATTCATATCTGATTTAGGCCTGAAACCGATCGGAGAATATCAGAATCCATGTGACCTTTTCCTGCTTACACTGTCATGGGCCATATCCGCTCTGTGCCACATGGGAGGAAAACAAATAATAAAAAAAGGGAATTGGGTCAGTTGAACCATGCAGTGTAAATAAGGTACTCACTCATTTAAAGAGTCATTTACTGCCACCTACTGGTGGTTTGATTTCATATTTAAAACATCATTGCATTTTTTCCCAAAATTTCTTGTTTGTATGTTTAAAAATATTTAAACCATTAATCTTTAATAAACATTAACATTAAAACATTAATAAAAATATATATTTATGCATTTGAAATTTTGGGGTGTAAATGCATTTATGGCACCTCAGCTTCATCAAACAGTCTGTAAATACATCTAATGCCACTTCAGATGCTGCTGCTGTGTTTCCTGCAGTGGAAAGATGGAGTTTGATACGGATTTCACTTGAACGTAACAACTCTACAGTTTTATTAGTACTCTAACAGAATTCATTGAAACAAAGTAAGAATTTTATGTGAAAGATGACATTAAATAAGGTTAGGGGAGAGGAAAAAAAATAAATAAATCTGTATCGGCTGGTCATACTGACAGAAAATTCGGAATCAGCCAAGAAAATTGCAATAGGTGCAGCATCTCTTATATATATATATATATGATTAATATTAATAGATTAATCACGGCTAATCGTTTTGCAGCCCTAACCCTAACCATTAAATACCTTCCTAAACTGTGATGTGAGAAACATTGAAGGTGTCTGAATAAACGCATGTTTGATTGTATATGCGGTCGGAGGCAGGACTGACCTGGTACCAGTTGTTGTAGTTGTATCCGGCGTGATTGGCCTGCATGTCCTGCATCATCTGACCCGAGGCTGCTGATTGGTCGTCTGTCCGCTGTCTCTTCGAGTCCAGCTCCTCTGAGCTGCAGACGACAAACCAAACAAATCAGATTCAATGATTCGCATCGCTCAGCATTGATTCATTAAGTGAATCAATAAAGGAATTATTTTTAAACGATCATAAATGCAACAAATCCAATCATAAACTATAAACACTGTAAAAATGTTGCCACATCACTGCACTGTAAAAATTAATTTTCAAAGTTGTAAATAAAAAATTATTGGAGTACATTTTACAGGAGGATATTATTTCAATCTCAATTTTGTAGTTTAAAAATGTTTAATTCAAATGTGTTACTTGCCTTTTCTTTCTAGCTGTAAAATTTACTAGCAGTTTCTACATCTTTTTACTTTCATAGGCCTAAAGTGATTTTACAAAAGATGTACAGTAAACTGGACAGAGATGAAGATGTAGGGAATACAGAATACATTACTATAAAACATTTTGAAACCGTACCAGGAGAGATGATTGATGAACACATTTTGATTTAAAATTGACCCCTAAAAAGTTACAATAATCATAAGATTATGAGTATGTTTAACAAGAAAATACCATTTAGTCAGTTTTTTAGCTCAATTTCAAATTTCTTTTTTTTATTTTTTTATAAAATACAATTTCTGCAGAGGTTTTTTTAAATTACTTTTAAAGTTAAGAAATAAACAGATGATAACATTAAGAAATTAAAATTGGGTTTATGATTAAAACAAGAACAAATCTGGCAATGTGGTCAGAAAAATCAACTTTTCAAACTGACAAGGTTTTCATTCCCCACTGGCAGATATTTGTTCTTGTTTTAATTATAAACTCACTTCATTTTGATCAAGACTTCATATCTTCAATTTGCATCTCCAGCAAATGTATCTTTATGTATGTATAGTATATTTATACTGGAAAACAAGACGATTATTTAGGAAGAAATTCATTTATTGCAGTTCATGCAACATTTAGGAATTTAAGGCTTTCAGCTCCTATTTTTAAGACCTTCATTTGTGGAATTAAGAGTTTAAGAGACGCAGAAACCTGATAGCCGTGAAATAATCACAGATTGTCTGCAGTTTAATGGAGTCTCAGTGAATCTGGGTAACTCACCCGTTCTCTGCTTTCCTCTTCAGTGACTCCTGCTCCGATACGAGTCTCTGATGTAGTTCATACGCCGCCACCAGCCTGAGTGAAGAGAACGCCAGATGCATCTCAAAACATATTCAAAACACTTTTCCTAACAGTAGGGCGGGCCATTTCTCCCTCAAATAGCTAATCAGTTTCACATGAAGAGTGCTGTTTTTTTTCTCCAAAACTGACCATGATTACAAATGTGACTGATTTTTTACAACAGTTCACTAACACGCTCGTCATGGATAAAATCCCAAAAAATAAAGATTGTCAATATCGCACACCACTAGGTGGCATTCACACAGAATGTGTTTTCGTGTTGATAAAGATGCGCCGCGGCAGTGGAAGAGGAAACCCATGCAAGAAGATGGGAGTGAACTTTTTTTACTTGAGCGCAGTGTTTTTAGAATAGCGTTTCATGCAAGAGACACGAGCACAAGAGTCAAACACGTCTGTGTTTACATAGAAAAAACAATGCAAAAGCAGCTCAAGCAAATAAATCCCTGTGCAGAACTACTACTGTGTGTCTGATATTTGCATCACGGAGACAGACTGCTGTTCATTGTTTTTACAGAACATTTATAGTTAGTCTACTGCTGTTATACCTTCAGTCATTTTGAATTGCCTTGATTTTTAAGCATTATTTCTGAACATAAGTTTGTACAAGATGTAGTTGTAGTTCATTCATCTTTTTTGCTAAAATATTTAACATCTACATCTTCATGTGTGCTGCACTTGGAATATAATTTTCTTTAACTAGAGGATTAATAAAGAACAAGTTACTTGAATCATGTTGTAGTTATATTCTCAAGTTGACTAGTTAAAAATCGAGAATCGGTCAAACATTAAAAAAACCCCAAGATGTTAATTTCTTGCCATATAGCCCAGCCCTACATAAAGCGAGCGCTCTGACTGAGTTTCCTAACTCACACATTGATGTCGCTCCCGAAGTCCTCCAGGAACTCGAGCTTGCGCTGGGAGAAGGTGACGCGCTGCTCCAGCGGCATCGAGCTGTTTAGCGCTCGGTCGAAGCAGGCGATGATCTCGGCCTCGTTCTGCTGCACATCGCCGCTGTACTCCAGCTCCAGCAGGTTCAGGTAAAGCTTCGGGTTCGTCTGCAGGCAGAAAAACATTTAAAAAAAACCTGAGGCATGAAATAACCCTCACAACTGCTAGAGCTCAAATCATTTCTGTGAATCAATTTAAATAGTTCATTGCAAACTAACTCTTCACATCACATAAAAATAGGAATGTAACAATATCAAAACCTCACGATACGATATGAAGTCCACGATACGATATTTATTGCAATATAAAAAATTAAAAAAACGAGAATTGGAAAAATAATTTTGTACATTTTAAGTTAAATCATTCTAATGCACTTTGAGAGTTGAACATTAAGAGCTCCTCCAACATGTTCTTAACTAAGAAAACTTGAATCTGAAAACAGTCTGAATTGAGTTGTAGCTGAACTTTAAAGGGGACTCGAGCCTCTTTATTTGTGATCTACTGTCTCAGTCTAAATTACATTCACACTGCTGTTTTAGGAAGCCAAACTAATTAGAATGTAATAATGACAGTAATAGCCATATATTGTAAAAAAAGAAAATGAATATTTCATAGGTATATAATTTTTGCTTTACACTACAGTAGGGAAATGACAATACTCATAATTTCTACACTTGAAAGTTTGAGTTTGGACTGCATTTAAACTAGGGCTGTCACGATTCGATTTTAGTCGACTAATTGATTTTAAATCATTAACTTCATTTTGCTTGCGTCGACTAACCGGCAAAATACAGGAAGTGGCGCATTTCACGGACGAGAATCCAAGTATTTAGACTATTTTCCAAGGCTGCATGATATATTAAATGATAATTAAGCATAATTGTGAATTCACAACCGCTATGATTTAATTAATGATATGCGATGCAGTTCACACACAGTATATGGTCTTTAATTATTTCATGCGTGTAGTTAAGCTCGTGCGTCTCACAGCGGCTCCGTTCACAGTAGCTCCACAGAAACTGTGATTATTTACATGAGGAGCGTCTCAAACTCATCTCTGCATGTTGTTCTGAGTTTGGGTTTATTATAACCTTCATCTGGGAACACAACATACGCCATTTCATCAGATGTGTGAGGTAAATCATTTATAAATCTACACAAACACAGGAGAATACATCGAGATTTCAAAATAAAAGCTCAACCCCTCAGTCTGAGTTACACGGATAGATCTCCACATGTTCATTTAATTACAGCAGCTGTAGCATTTCTGTCCTAAACAGATGGACAAATATTAAAGATTAAGTGTATGTTTGAATTAAATGGTGCTGGGTCAATATTAAACAGTAATGTGTAAAAATAATCGTCAGGTCGTCGGCACCGCATGAAGGCCTTTGTTGTGATGCGTAATCTACATTAGCTCTATTATGCATTTTAACAGTTATGTTCAATAAAACCATACGATTTCTTGCTTTTGATACTATATTTGAACTAATTATTGCATAATTGCTATTATATATGTATTTTAAGTCATTTTAAAAGCTATTGTTCACTTTCATCTATTTTTATTACCACAAAAATAATTATTATAATTACAAAGCCCTATGAAATCAGTTTTATTTCCAATTCAGTTTTTTCCATACTGGTTTAATGGTTAAATTACATTTTATTAATCAAATAGCCTGTTTAATTAATTGAGTTTTACAGTTTTATCTTTACCAAATTCTGTTTTACATTATTTTCTGGATTCCATTTTAATGGTTCCATTAAATTAATAAATCAAAAGCATCTCCAATGAATTGATTTTATATTTTTAAAAAAAGTTAAAAAAAATTTTTTCAGAAATACTGCACATTTACATTTTTCACCTAAATAAATTGTGGTAAATACTCCTTTAAAAGTGTTTTGATTCTAATTGTATTATTAGATTAGAACACGTGGATGATGTCTCTCTCACTATAATACTGAACTGATTTCAGTGATCTGGACTGAGATGGACACTTGCTTCTTGCACTCTGCTGCACTTTACTTCTGCTTTAAAAAAAAAAAAAAAAAGATTTCATAGACATTTGGATTTCATTTGGTTTAATAAAATATTGTTAAGTAATTGTTGATTTTTTGTGGTAAATTAATAGTTTAGATTAATCGAAATAAAAAGTCAGTGGCAGCCCTACTTTAAACCGCTAGCAATTCATGCTGCACTTAAGCTTTTATTTTGACGGAAACGGCAGCAGAGCTTTTATTTTGAAGGAAAGCTCCAGCTTCAGTGAAAACATTACAAACACGTCTCACTACAACTCTAGTGAAATGCTGCAATCATCTGGCGCTGAAATGAAGCAGAACTGGTGGCTGTTGTTCCCAGACGTGTGCTAAACTCACAGCAGTGTAATAAAGGAGTTAACTGCATTCATTCAGTGTGAACGGAGCCGCTCTGAGACGCAGAAAACACCGGATCACCAGCTGATCGTCTGAATTCGCTTGAAAACACACTTGATGAAGGCATTAAGCATATTGTGCTTTCGGTTTGAGCTCGTTTGACAGATACTGTGCCAAAACATAATGGGCCAAAACAAATTTAAAGACCTTTTGTGTTAGAATAAGACGTTTAAATACATCTACACTTTTTGTCTGGAAGACCTATTGTTTCATATAGTCATGGGACCACGATATTTTTGATATTGCGATATCACGCTATTGATAATATCGTTAGTATCCCTACATAATCTCTTGAAAGGTTTGTGGGATGATGTTGTTTTGGTCATTTTGACCCAGGGAGAATTTATTTTTCTAGAAAATGCTAGTTAATGTTATTGCATTGGACTAAAATACTGAGTTTGCTCACACAGAACAACTTCCTGCAATAATTTGTACTTTTTTGGGATTTTTCCCCCCAACTTTGTTCCCACTCAAAAATGGCCTGCTTACAAAAACTGCTTCATTAACAAATATTGGATTAAATCTTCTTTTCTTTGAATCAGCACAGGTTTCGTTTCTTTATGGGACTGACTGATCTTTGGCTTCATTGATCTGACCTCATGCATCTCATGTTTTTAAGTGAACATTGCCAAAGTTATTCCCACTAATGTTTTTTCACTCAAAAACTGAGATTCATGAGCTCAGATCAATGAAGCCAAAGATCAATCAGTTCCATAAAGAAATGCAAAAGCTCTGCTGATTGAAAACAAGTTCATACAAAGATTGAATATAAGATTTGGTGATAATATAGCATAAAGACGGATTTACACAATTTTTAACCTTTTTTACAAGCCGTTCATTTCTGACCATGAACACCAAATAAAATAAAGGATTTCAACAGTTAGGATAGGATAGTTTATTAGGATAGACAAATATTGTCCTGAGATACAACTATTAGAAAATCTGGAATCTGAGGGAGCAAAAAAATCTAAATATTGAGAAAATCTCCTTTAAAGTTGTTCAAATGAAGTTCTTAGCAATGCATATTACTAATCAAAAATGAAGTTGAGATATATTTACGGTAGGTAATTTACTAAATATCTTCATGGAACATGATCTTAATATCCTAATGATTTTTGTCATAAAAGAGAAATGTATAATTTTGATCCATACAATGTATTGTTGTCTATTGCTACAGATATACCTGTGTTACTCATGACTGCTGTTGTACTGCAGGGACACAGACACACATAAGTCTATTTATATATTTAATGATACATGTAAAAAATTAATAAAATATACAATTGAACAATTTTTCTGGATAAAATATAAATCTAAAATGTTTTTATTATAATTACTGAAACTGAATATCTGTAAGTTGCATGTTCATTTAGTGAAAGTTAATCTGTACCTCATCCTTTTCGACGGCCTCCAGCAGCACTTTCTTGGCCTTTCCGATGCTCTTCTGCACTTTGACCAGCTGTCGGGCCAGTTTGACAGCGTAGAAGGACGACTCGCTGCTGTTCTTCCCGTTGGTGATGCCATCTCTCAGCAGGGCCTCGGCTTCTTCCATGTTCCCGTGCCGGCGCTCCAGACTCACCCTCCTCAGCCTCACCATGGCCAGCCCAGGAACAGCCTCCTCCATCGCCTTCAGGATCTGTCGCGCTTCATCCATGTTGCCTGTAGGGACGTCCATACAGATTCCAACGTCAAACTTCAGAAAACACAATTATACACATACAGTACACGGACAGCAAACTATGTGCTTTTTTCACAGTTTTTCCTTCTGGAGCATCAGTGAGTGTTTGAATCTTCTGTAATAGCTGCATATGAGTCCCTCAGTGGTCCTCAGTGTGGAAAGATGCATCTCAAAATCATACAGTCAGTATTTCCCTACAGCTGCTAATGAACCGGAAGCCTCGCACACAGGCTTACTTCTGCGTTTAGGAATAACGTGGATCAATAAAAGTTTCAGCACATTTTAGACTACAAATACAACCTATATTCTGGAAAGCGCAATGTGTTACCAATTGGACAGCATGCCTGATATTTTACCTTGCTGCTCCTCAAACGCGGCCCAGAGCAGGTGAACGGTGGGTTTCTTGGGCAGGTGGATGGTGCAGGCCTTCTTGAAGATATGTCGGACGCCTTCGACGCTGTAGCTCTCCAGATACTTGGCGTACTTCACAGCACAAGAGAGAGAAAGAGAGAGCGACAGAGAGAGATAACAGGAGGAGAAGATGGGAAAAGAGCACATAAAAATTGAGTTTTCGTTTCACATCCCCGCACTGCTGAATTTCCATTGACAAGATCGTTTTGAGAATTTCTGTTTTAAACCCATCAGCACCTTCATGGAACCAATAAGATAAGTTTCTGTAAGGTAGAAGGAGACGGAGAGGTGCAACGTAGTTGGCAAATGCTGCGGTCAAATCTTGTGTGGCAAGCAGGCCATCCCCTAATATAACAGATACAGTCAAATATCAACGTTACACGCAAAGAGTGCAGCAAGTTTTACTGTGGAAGTGATGATATCGTTGATTGGGAAGCAAAGGGGTGGACAGAGGGAGTGAGGCATGAGTGGCAGAAGCGTCTAGCTACCTTGATCCAGAACTCCTCGTAGAGTGCACAGGCGATCAGGCAGCGCTCGAACAGAACCACCACACGCTCCGGAGTCCCGTTCTCCAGCTCGAAGTCCAGGTACTCCCTCCAGTTGTTCAGCTGGGTCTTCTCCAAGGCTTTGACGTGGAAGTACGGCCGCTTTATCTGCAGAGGGAAATCGGCGTTCGTTAATATGGCTAAAACGACACGGACCATCGTCGATTTCCGGGCAGGTACTCTTCAGATTTTGGTAGCCCGAAAATTAAATTTAACTAGCCCAAAAAAAAAAATACACACACACATTTTTTTTTAAATATAGAAAATCAGATAAGAGTCTAAATGTCAAAAATATTTTCAATACACAAATATGAAGGAATGAATTTTATTTAACTATTTACACGGTATCTGCAGAATTTTTAAAAATAAAATTAAGGCAATTTATGACCCATTTTAAGAGTTGCACAAGTAAAATGAACAGTATGAGCGGGGTTGGACAAGGTCTATGGTAACAGTATTAATAAAATGACATGATTTACAATTCAGATACAGGTTTCACAAAAACAAATCTTACACAACAGCATTTCAGCCTTTAGACCATTTTTATGAAAGGGGATAAATCAAGCTTATAATTATATTAATTTAAAACGAATATATATTAAATATCTTAATTGTTTAGGTTTTTAGAAGGCACATTAACTTCTCTCTCATTTACAATGTGTTTGCTGCTTAAAAACATGGGTCGATATTTGCATTGACCTGACCATAAGCAGCAAGAAAGGCTTATTGGAAATGAACTCATTTTCTGCTTTAGGAGCGGCTTAATATAACGGTTATTTCCCTCAGGGAACTTCCCTGTTAGCAACTGTACACAATGCAGCACTGTCTGCGCTCATAAACGCTGCTTTATCAGGCATTATAGGCAAGATGAAATAAAAATGCCAACGACACGTTTCTGGGGACAGTCGGTTCCCTTCAGATACTTTGAAACGTGCAGCGCTTATATTTATTCAATGACATCATTGCCTTTTGAAGTTTAATCCAGCCTATCGCGATTCTTGTCTTTCCATCCCCAACTGTAAGACCTTTTGAAATTATAGATAAGACATTTCTTATACCATGTAACGCATTTAAAACTTGTTATGGCCTTAAGTTTGATACAGCTAAATTGAAGAGTTGTTAAGGACCCGTGGGAGCCCTGTATTTAAGGTAGCCGGTTGGGCAGGGAGGTGAATTCATTTTGGTAGCCCGACTGGAAAACATAATAGCCCCATAAAACATCCGATTTGATAGTTAAACATGTTAATGAATTCTAATCACTAGTAAATAGGCATAAATTAGCATAATCCCCGCCTATGAATTACAGCTACACAAATTGCGTGTCCAGGAACACAGTGGAATATCTGCTCTACTTTCTCAGGTTTGGCTCCAGTATAATATAATATATATATATATATATATATATATATATATATATATATATATATATATAAATAATAGGCCATATCCCTAACAATAAATATTCAATAATGTGTGTCCACCAAAGAGTTTTTGGCCAGCTGAGACACTTTAGTTGCTATGAGTTGGAATATCAAAGGCGGCAACATATAACTAGCATCTCATTTTTAAGAATTGTACTAAATATAAAAAGCAGTAACCAGTAATATTGACTTCATTGTTGTAGGCAGTCGTTGTACAAGTAGAATGAATGAGGCCCAATGTACCCACCCTTCAACTGGCTGCAACAAACACTTTACACGCAGCGTATTTTAGGTGTTATAATTATATGACTGAAGAAAATGACAATTATAAAGTTATGTTTTATTTTCTCTCACCATATATTTTATTGTTACAAAATTGTGTTGTAGCATGTCTAATTTTTTGAATGCATAAAGTCAACTTTATTAAATTTTATTCTTAAAATATGAAATGAAATGTTTTCTTTTTCCTCAAATTCTGCGTTGTGTATCTGGTTATCAAATGAAGGCATAACATTTTTATTCATCTTTAAATTGAAAATTAAACTTTTGGCAAACAAATGGGATTTACTATTCAAATTAAAACATGGAAGAAATGTTGTGATCATTACTTAAATTAAGTTTTCATAATTTTAGTAGTAGTATGTATATTTTGCTGAACAGTAGTAATATTTTTCTGCTGCAATGTCTTCAAGTTAAACTGAAATTTTATTTTGATGGGCTGCCGTGAAAACCTTTAAATTTGTGTAAATTCTCAATTTCTGCTTTAAAAAAACTAAAATTACATTATAATTAGTTCTCCCGTAATAAAGGATAAGCTAAATTATTTATGACCAATTTATTTAGATACAAAAAGTAGACTAGATTTAATGTTTCTGATCCAAAGATGTAGTATAGCCAGATATAGTTTGTGTCAATACCAATAATAACCAGAATAAATTCTGTTCTTCATAATGTGGGACTTTTAGGCTGCATTATTTCAAATGACACAGATTTTTTTTCTCCCATGTAGCACAGATTGGATATGGCCCATGAGCGTGTAAGCAGGGAGGGAAAAAAAAATAAAATAAATGAAAAAACAACATGGATTCCAATTTTCTCAGATCGGTTTCAGGACTCATTCATGTGTGGAAATAAATTTAGATGTGAATCGGATAAGTGCATTTGTGCCTGCCGTGTAAGCAGATATTCCCCCTGTAAATGTGATTCCTACATCACTGAAAAGGGAGTTGTTTTGTAAACATTTCACGGAACAGACATACCTGTAAACCAATGAAACATCTCTAGTTCAGTAGCAGAGTATTCCATCTTTATTGACCCTCTAACACAACCTCTAATTCTATTCTTTAAAAAAAAAAAAAAAAAAAAAAAAACACTAGCTTTGCTATTCTTTTTGTATTCTGTGTTTTCTTTAATTTATTATACAATTAAAAAGCAAAAAAAAAAAAAAAAAAAAAACACAAAAAAAAGGCATCTAACACTAGCTTGCTCTATTGTTTTCCTATTCCGTTTTCCTTTTTATTATATAATAAAAAAAAACACCTTGTGTACTGCGTTAAGCTAACTGAGACTTGTCACAGCATTAGCATACCATTGCAGTGTAAAATGCACACATTGGATACGGGTCACTTAAAACAAATGCAAGAACGTGGTCCAAAAAAAAAGATGATAATCACCAAATCGGAAATTGGTCATCAAGGCCTGCAGTGTAAACGCGGCCTTAACTATAAACAAGCCTAAAATACTCCAGGACTCTTATTTTGGAATGCCTTTACTACCAGCTGCACATTTGTAGAGACGAGGAGGATAAAATATATTTCAATACAAACAACAAAGTAAACACTGTTATAATCCATCAACAGTGAATCAAACAATCTATTACCATAGACCTCTGAAAATGATAATCAAGGCTTTTATTGACCATTCAGGGAATTTAAGACTTTGATTACCTTTAATTTGATCAAACTGAATTTAAGACTTCAGGACAGTTCACCCAAACTACAAAATTTTTTGCTTCTGAGTTTCTTTCTTCTGTCGAATATAAATGAAGATATTTTGAGGAACGTTGGTAATCAAACAGTTGCCGTACCCATTAAATTCCATAGTATTTTTCCCTACTATGGAAATCGATGGCTACCGTCAACTCTTTAGTCATCAACATTATTCAAAATATCTTGTGTGTTCAACAGAAAGAAAAAAAACTCAAACATCACTCATTCATTTAAACGTCAGCTTTTTAAGTTTAATCACCACATTAGAGCATATTGCAATTCCTGTTTTTTTTCCGTCCCCAACTTTAAGACCTCCTAACATGATAATGAAGACTTCAGTTATACTTTTCAAAATGTTTTACCACCTTTAAATTTTCATTAAACAGAATTTAAGACTTTTTAGGAGCCCTGAAGGAATCAGCAGATGAAATAAAGGCTAATCCAATCACTAACCCCCCCCTAAGAAGAGTAACGATGCTCATAATCAGACCAGGAGTTCTTCAGAAACACTCACCCCTTCCTCGAAGGCCCAGCGCTTGCTGACTTCATGCTCGTTGTGGTTAAACACCTCCTGGCGGGTCTCGGTCACCTTATGCCTCATGTTCTCGATCTCCGTCACTCTCTGGAGGGCAAAACACAGCATCCTGAGCATCATATTGGAAGGCGCAAACATTTTATCTCGTCTGATGTCCAGCTACGCAAAAGGTCTACGTCACCATGAGTTTGACAGAAACAGTACGGTTTGCACACCCAGTGAATCAGCTCTGGCCGGTGCTGGGACGGTGGCATTTCATCACGAGCCCGTCCCACTTTTAGCCCAAGTCCCTGATTGGATGCCAACCTGGACCCTCAGGTTTTCATTGGCTGCTAACGGAAAGACACCTCTTCAAACCTGCACACGTGTCCAGGATCAGACGCCCTTGCCTACCTCTGCCATGATTAGAAGCCCCGGAAGACAGACGGTGCTCTTACCTTAGCAGGATCCGGCAGGTCGTCCGTCCCTGGCGGAAGCTCTTCGCCCGGCGCGTCGTCTCCAATGGGCTTGTTAGCGTTAGCCAGCTCCACTCTCAGCTGCACAAACTCCTCCTCAGACAGGAAGTGCTTGGGGTTGTTGCTCTGGACGTGTTCTTTGAACCTAAAGAAAGAGCGATGATGTTTTAATAACATTACTGACATCAGAAGCAGATCTAAAGTAGGGATGGGCGATATGGGCTTAAAAAATATATCACGATATTTCTGGTATTTATTGCGATAACGATATCAATGACGATAATTCAGGGAATCTGTTTCTTTAGAGTAAAGTATTATCGTTCCTATTTTTACCCAAAATAGAGTGTTGTGAGCATTACAGAGTACGTAAAGACTGTCTAATTCATACTAGAAGCCGGAGGGCGCTCTTGCGCAGAAACTCCACATGCGTCGCAGAAGTAACAGCACTGACGACGCTCAATTAAATCCCTAATATAGACAAAGGTATCCAGTTATCGCTGAATAAAACGCACAGAGAGAAATTTCAACTGATGAAATTTGAAGACAATAAACATAAGCGTTCAAGCAATCTTGGGTAATTTTATAAGGAAAGTATATTTATAATGCAATGCTAATCAACATTACGCGATGTCACTCCGCACGGTCGCACACAGAAATGTGTCAACAACTAGACTTTATCATTATTATCACAGGAAGACATTCTTATCGTGGGGAGAATTTTTACCGGTATATCGCAATCGATAAGATATCGTCCATCCCTAAAATAAAAAGGGACTAAATCAAGGCGGTCAGACGCTCACTTCTGGAAATGCTGTGAGTACAGCTGGGTGGGAATGCAGAGGATGCGGTCGTAGACGGCCGTGACGTTGGCCAGCTTGCCCTGCTCCGTCTCCCATGCGATGTAAGTCTCCCACAGACGATCCGAACGGAAATCTGTTCCACAGGCCAGAACGGCGTGTTCATAGGACCTGAAAGAACACAAGCAAGTCATTTAATCCAATTTGTAATTTCAATAAATAAAGGACTTTTAGGACATGCACAAATAAAATTAATAAAAGCCCCACTCACGCTCTGATGCGATTTTCAGCCTCTCCATCACTAGTGTCTTGGTTTTCTCGCAGGAAAGTGATATAATGCAGCCACAGGTCGACGCTGAGCGGAATAGCCTGCAGACCTCGACGGTAAACCTGAGGAAAAAAAATAAAAAATTCAAATCGATTCATTTGTGCGTTGCATTTTAACAAAACATGCTGAGAAGAAAACTTTAAAGTGTGAATCTCATGAAACATGTCAGATGTCACTCCAAAATCGCAAAAATTAAAATAGTATTAAAAAGGTAATTTTTTGAGACTGACGACAAAAATGGATGATTCTCACAGGGTTCGCCTACGTTAAGATGTTTTGGCAACTTTTAACAACAAAAAAATCTGATTCTCATGAGTTTTGCTTATTTTATTGTTTCAGTAACTGAACTCATGAGATTCATCCTTTGTCTTGCCCACTTCAAAAAATTGTTAGCTTTAAAAACAAAAACAAAGTTTATTTCAATACGTCTTTGTGACTTGACTTAAACAACTCTCTTCAGTTCTGCCTGATTACAACAACAAAAATCAATCATTTGCATGAGCTTTGCATATTTGAAATTGTTTTGGTGACTTAATGTGATTATTCCCATGAGTTTCGTCCGGAAGTCATTCAGACTCACCTCATCGGCCACATGTATGTAGCCGTGTTTCTTCTCAATATCTGCATACTTCTTCCAGTAGCCGTAACAGTAGGGGTAATGCAGGAAAAAGGCATCAAACGCCTTCCTTGAAGCCACCAGGTGGTTCTGAAATAAAAGAAAAGCTCATAAACCAATAGCTATGTTTCCATCCACCTATTATGTGCATTTTGGGATATTGCATAAATTTTTTTTTTTTTTAAATGCTGGATTGAAACGCCAAGATGCGCACAAATTCTAAAAGTGCACATAAAAGAAAACTTATGCGCTCAACTAAGTAGGATCAATTTCTCAGCCGGTAAGAAAACATGCACAAACCACAATGGAAACTTTTACTGAATAAATTCCTTGATGCGCATTAAAAAAAAGACATGTGACTTTGTGATGGGAAAAGCATAAAACTGGACCAAACAATGGACCGATCTCATTTCACAGCATCTGAAATGCTTGAGCAAAGTCTCGTCAAAGTGCTTCGTTATAATTAACTCCCAGAACTGCGTTCCCAAACAGCACACTCTGAAAATAAGATAACGTGACCGCGTTTCGTCTGCAAGCTCTGAAGCTCGTCATTTATTGTACACACAAATTACAAACAGTGCCTTCTACTATATTGCAGCAAATTGAGTTTTTCTTCATGATATTTAGCGCAAGTTAATCAGGAAGTGACGATTTTGTTCTCTTCAACTCACTGGATGGAAACGGCGCTTTATTCACAAATATTTTATGTGACATTCCAATTTTGCACTTAGGTTTAATTCGTAACTTTGGATGGAAACATAGCTAATGATGAGTGGTTTACAAATACAATAAAAACCAGCAAACAAAAACAAGATTTTTTACATTAACATAAGTGACCCTGGAGCACAGGTATATTTATAGCAATAGCCAACAATACACTGTATGGGTCAAAATTATCAGTTTTTCTTTTATGACAAAAATCATTAGAATATTAAGTAAAGATCATGTTCCATGAAGATATTTAGTAAATTTCCTACTGCAAATATAATTTGATTAGTAATATGCATTGCTAAGAACTTCATTTGAACAACTTTAAAGGAGATTTTCTCAATATTTAGATTTTTTTGCTCCCTCAGATTCCAGATTTTCAAATAGTTGTATCTCAGACAAATATTGTCCTATCATGACAAACCAAACACCAATGGAAAGATTATTTATTCAGCTTCAGATGATGTATACATCTCAATTATGAAAAATTGACACTTATGACTGGTTTTGTGCTCCAGGGTCACATATTACAAATTCTAAAACGTTTTCTGGCTAAATTAGCCTATACTAAACTCTTTAAGTGAATTCTAGCTAATGATGACCGTCTGCACGTTCAATGCTTTAGTGTTAAAAACACTCACCTCCTGTTCAACATACTGCAGAAGGTAGACCCAGCCGTTGAAGTCTTCAGGATTATCCTCCACAACTTTAAAGAGCCGCTCGTAATCTGCAGGAAACTCAGGTTCTTGTGCGGCGGCTGCATCTGCCGCTGGTTCCACCGCTTCTGCTGTTTCTTTGGGAGCATCTTCCAGCTCCATATTGGAAGGGCTCTCCGAGTCGCCTGCTTCGGCCGGCTTTGCCTCATCCTGCTGTCCGTTTGACTCTGCCTGCTGTCCGTTTGGCTCCGCCTGCTGCCCGAGGCTCTCTGCACCGGGGTCTGAAGGACTGGCCGTGTGGTCGATGTTCTCCGCTGCAGATTTCAGATGCTCCACGGAGTACAGCTGGAATTGTTCTAATGCAGACGGCTGCTGGATCTGCTCGTACTCGTTGCTTTCCGGATTCTCCAGAGGAGCCTGTGGAGGAGCCGGTGTCCAGTCGGTCGCGGGCGGGTCTGTGCCATAATCGGCCCCGGTGACCTCCATATCAGGAGCGTCCCCGTTATCAGGGGCATTCGTGTCCAACATCCCGGTCATGGGCTCACCTGAAACAAACACATGTAAGCCTGAAGATAACATGATCGTCTCATTACAGTTAAGATGGCAATGTAAAATCAATCAACATTGCGACTGCTGAAACTATTTAAAGGGTTTCTGCTGGCTTTATGAAAGTAAAATTTAAGGAATACAATGTTCAACCCATTTAATCCCACACAATAGTGACTGTAAAAAAAGGTTTATTTATAAAGCTCTTAAAAACCTTACTGACTGATGTTTTAGTGCACTTCCTGCAAATGTAAAAAATGAAAGTCTCAATTAAATGTGCAGTTTCACATGTTTAGTGCAAATTGTCACATGACCAGAGTTGTTTATTTCCTGTTTGCACCTTGAGATGAGCAGCTCCAAAACGAAATGCTAGTAAAGTATGTTAACATAGCTAAGATTTTTGGTTCACATTATCTTTAAGGTGTCTAGTATTAATATATGAATTCACATTTATTCAGTTTTAATGAGTGTGGTCATAAAATGAGTAAACATCTTGATGGTCACAGTGACCGGTGGGATTTAGGTATACAATATAAATCAAATTGCAGTTGTTAGTGAAAATAGCACTGAAATATTGCACTCAATTAACAGTTCAAATGTAACAAATAAGTAACAACGTTGATGTTATAATACTGGTAGTACTAATATAAAATTTTATGATAGATCAGTAACAGTTTTGAAATGGTAGATAGTTAGTAAATGGTAGATACAGTTATGGTAGATAGTTGTATTCTTTGGTCTCTTATCTCAGTATTCGTATTTATGTTGTATAAGAGTTTATGCATAATAGTAACCCTAGAATGTAATCAAACAGTATAAAATAGCTGGGCTAAAATATACCATTTTTATGACTGCAGAAATGTGTTAATTCAGTACACACCTTATCCCACCTGTGATTAAAATAATTTATACACTTTTCCCAAAACTATTTTAAAGGGTTACTAATGAGACATCATTTGGATGTGTTCACGCCTGGGAAAAGTTTGGGATTAAACGGGTTACTTGTAAATGTCTAAAGAGCACAGTAGCTGTGTTTCCATCACCCTGTTTTTGAAGTAGGTATGGCATCAGAAACAAGTGATTTTCAAATAAAAATCCCTTAATTCGCAAAAGAGGTGGTGGTTTTTGACTCGTGCGAAAAAGGGTTAATGCAAATAATGGCAGATTGAAACACATTTGCCAAATAAATTCCTCCCTGCGCATCAAAAATGTGACTTTGCTTTATGGGACGGCAAAACCTGACTAACCAATTAAATTGAGTGCATTTACTGTGTTTGTCTGCTCGCTCTGAGACGCAAGCAGTTTATCATAAGATAATCATCATGCATGTTGATCTGAGAATGATTTGTACTGGAAAACAAGGCAAAATACCGAGGAAGGGTTTTTTACTCATGCAACATTCAATACCACTTTATGAATTTAAGACTTGTTGCTCTGATTTAAGATCTTAATTTGCAGAAGGCCTATTTAACCATAAACACAAGGCTATGATCTAGACTACACAGAACATGATGCAAAAGCATATTATTAGGCCTAATTAGCATATAAGCTCTGCACAGCTATACTCGTGTTTCGACAATTTCGGTCAGTTTTAATAAACCTGCAAACTCTGTAACTTACAAACGACTGCTTTAAAGATGCCCACGGAAACACACATGAACGGAGAAATAACGAAGGGGTTATATGAAAAGTTAGTATCGTGTTTCCTGTTAAAACGACACGCGATGATTCGTCGAAGTTAGTTAGCGAACGCGTGCGAGAAACACGCTTTACAACGCGTTCGGTGGCATTTCAAAGGTGAATTAGATTCAAAACCAGCACAAGGTGTTATTAAACAGTGAAAACGGCCTGGTTTTGGCCTGCTCTCTTCACATGCTAAGTTAGCTAAACTGCTAACAATCCGTCGCCGCTCATTTACCTCAGAGCTTTCTAGAAACAAACGCGCGCGAATCGCGGGAAATCTACGACGGGAGGGATACTTACCAGAATCTTCCATGAAACTGGGTTTAAACGGCGGCTATTTTCACAACTTCTTCGAAGTTTTATGCGGTTGATAACATGTGGTTAAACGACAACGTTATAACGCATTCAACACCCGTTGCATCTCGCGAGGAGAGAAGGACGAGACGGTTTCGCGCATGCGCACTGAGCCAAGACACGCACAACACTAGTGACGTCATTCCCTGCTTACCGATAGGCCCACACAAATCATACGTGTCAATAATTTGATATTTATTTGAAATACCTTACGTCAGCGTATAGTTATGAAAGCCATGAGATAAAAAAAATGCGTGAGTTTATATCTCACAATTCTCTCTTGTCCTTTCCCAATTCTGAAAATCAGCACTGCAAGAAATAAACTCACAATTACGAGATCAGTTCTGACAAGAGAAGCTGAATAAACTGCGAGAAAAACAATAAACATCTGAATTGTGAGATAAAAGGTCACATTTTTATTTTACTTTTAACTACGAAAACAACCAGAACTGAAAGAAACTCAGAATTCAGAGGAAAGAAATCTGAACTGCGAGAAAAAAAGTCAGTTTATAGGCCTATCTTTTATTTCTTTCTCAAAACTGAGAATTGTTTTCTGAATTGTGAGGTCTTTTTATCCCGTAGCTTCCATAAGTGACAGTATTTCATTACTATAAAGATCATATTCCCATGTAAACTAATTATGAAACAATATAACCAAACTGTGTTGAATCATTTCAATTCAAACTGTTAAATAACTAGAACCTAAAGCTTCTCAAGAGGCTAATTGGAAATGCATTTTGGGTATTTCAGTTTCTGGGTTTTATGGATGTGAAATGTATTTTAGAGTTCAGGGTATATAATATAAAGGAACAAATGTAAAGGCAAAACTATATCTGAGTTCTCTTTTATGTTAATTCTTTCCAAATATATATTTTTTTTTCAAAATTTGCATTTTTTTTCAGAAGTCAGTTCTTCTGCATGTATTTATAGGTTCGTCTGGTGTTTATTTAAACGAGGCATTTTTTGAACTCGATGTGACGTCACGAGCCCCGCCCCTTCGACGTCATATGATGCCACTGAGACGCAAAACTCGTGGCGAACATTAAAAACGTTTCAGAACACTGCAAAGATCACATCTGAACGGTATTTTAAACAAAATAGCCTCTAAAAAACCGCCACAATTATATTCTTCCGAGTCTCAATGGGTCTATTTCATTCAGATCGGGCTTGACTCGTCTACTACGGCGAAGGACCACACGCCCATCTTATGAATATTAATGAGCTCGTGCGTCCGTTGCTGGAATCATAAAAAAATTGCCTTGTTATATCAGTTTTATTTGACAACAAATTAGAAAACTAGCTAGAGAAGAGTAGAAATGCAAAGAAAAATAAATTTACATTTAAGCATTTTGTAGATGCTTTTATTCAAAGTGACTTACAAATGAAGACGGAAGCAATCAAAACAACAAAAGAGCAATAATATAAGTGTTGTAATAAGTCTCAGTTAGCGTCTCACATTAAATCCTTCAATGTTTATATATATATATATATATATATTTGATGTATGTTCATTTATAACACTATACTTTGTATTATATCACCTTTGCATCAAATTACAAAAAAAAAAAAAAATTAGTTAACGCTTCTGCGAGGGCATCTATCTCAATTTTTTCCTTTTTTTTTTTTTTTTGAAAGTCATGAAAACACTTTTGTGGAGTTTTTCTTTTGCTATTTGAGCAAAAGTGGGAATGCAAAAAATATATTTGTGGTATTTTCCCATTCACTGCTCTTGAGAAACCTGGGAATGTGAAGAAGGTTAGTGTTAGAGGGTCTGTTTTTAAATCAAAAGAAAGCAAGTATTGTAAAGAGTGTGTTTTTAGTTTATTTTTAATAGAGAGTGCTAGCGGGTCAAGTGTAGAAAATAAAAGTTATTATTAAGGCGAATTATTTAATGCATGAATATGTGATCCCACTGTATCAAAGGCTAGTCTACTGAATATTAACTACACCCTTGCTGACGCAGCCGCCGTCTGTCCAATGGCAGGCACTCGCGTCATGAATATTAATGAGGAGCCTTCGCTGTAGTAGGATCCGAGCGCTCGAGTGGCGCAGTGCGCCTGAGCAAGAAACAGAGGAAGTGGCGGCTGAAGCAGCTCCGCACCTTTTCCGGTAACACCGACAGCAGCACGAGCGGGACCGAAAGAGCAACCGAAGAGGAACAGAAGGGACCGAACCGAGCCGGGGCGCGCGAGAGGGGCTGTTATATGAGGTAAAGCGCTTATTACGAGTCGCCCGCGAAGCGAAACTACGAGAATAAAGTTGTGTTTGACACCCCTCCCTTTTCTCATCCGCTTTCTCTTGTGTTTCAGGGACGGAAGAGAGAACCGAAGGATGAATGACTGGCGTTTGGAGCTGTTTTTGTGACGAGCGAAGGATCTGAAGGGAATGAGGACAGAAAGGCGGCCCGGCAGCAGAAGCAGCTCTGAGGAGATCAGAAAGGCCTGTCTCAGACCCAAACACACCACTGTTCCTCATCTCTCTCTCATCTAAGCTGCTCCAGCACTGTAGCCAAACCTACAAAGTTCAAGTGTGTTTCTGAGTGATTGGCGCTCGCCAAAGCTGCGAAACCAAAAACTTGCCTTCCTCTTCCTGCAATAAACTTAATATATGCACAGCCTACAAGATGGGGAAGATGCTTTCGAAGATCTTTGGCAACAAGGAGATGAGGATATTGATGCTTGGACTTGACGCGGCGGGAAAGACCACAATCCTCTACAAACTCAAACTGGGTCAGTCGGTCACCACCATCCCGACGGTGGGATTCAACGTAGAGACCGTTACGTACAAGAACGTCAAGTTTAACGTCTGGGACGTGGGCGGTCAGGATAAGATCCGTCCGCTTTGGCGGCACTATTACACCGGCACCCAAGGCTTGATCTTCGTCGTGGACTGTGCGGATCGCGACCGGATCGACGAGGCTAGACAGGAGCTGCATCGCATTATTAACGACCGCGAGATGCGCGACGCGATCATCTTGATCTTCGCCAACAAGCAAGACCTGCCGGATGCCATGAAGCCGCACGAGATCCAGGAGAAGCTGGGTTTGACTCGGATCAGAGATCGTAACTGGTACGTTCAGCCGTCCTGCGCTGCGACGGGCGACGGACTCTACGAAGGGCTCACCTGGCTCACGTCCAATTACAAATCATAACTAGAACCAATTCACCAATAACTCTGGCTTCTGTCTGTAAAGTTCGGTTTTCTTCTCTCTTACATGTAACCCGACTTTTCTTTCGTACACCCGTTCTGTAGTCCTCCTGTTACCTTGTAATGTCCATAAAGTATTCCTTTCAGAAGCTGTTGGGGTCGTTTCCCAGAAAAAAGGGTTTTTGTGTCTGAAGATCTGGTTTGTCAGTCCAAGAATGGCAGCTTGTTTGTTTACCTCTGTGCCATCACGAATGTATGGAGAAAATCTCTTTAAATAAACTGAGCAGTCCAAGCAGAACGATCTGATTGTGTTCATGAAGAAACTGTGCTGGAAGCAGCGCTTGATTCAGTATCCTTCCATATTCACACTGTTTTTGGCCTTTTCTGGAGGTGCTCCTCAGAACCGGGTGAGAAGCCAGGAGCGAGTGATTTGAGCAACGAACCCTGCTTCATCTTCAGTGTTTCTGATCGATCACAGTTCTCCTCAAACCGCACAAATCACACCAAGCCTCTTTTTCTCTTACTAAATTAATGCTTTTTATTATTTTGACATTTGTTATGCTGAAGAAATAATAAAATCTCTATATATATATATATATATATATCCAGTATTATGTGATTGCATCTTCTTGATGTGGAGGAATGTGGTTTCTGCGGGTCTTAAAGTGTTAATTTCACAAATTAAGGCCTAAAAAGGTCCAAAAGTCATGAGGTTGCATGCACTGAAAAAACAAGAATATCATCTCAGTATTTTTGTCTTGTTTTTCAGAACAAACATCCTTAAATCTGGATTGTTTTCTGAGAAACTGAACAAAATGAAGTGAGTTCATGATTAAAACAAGAACAAATATCTGCCAGCGGAGAAGGAAAATTAAGCTGAGTCCATTGGCCGGATTTGTTCTTGTGTTAATTATAAACTCATTTCATTTTGATCAGTTTCTCAGAAAACAAGACTTTATTTTATGTCATTTTGATTCTCCAATAAGTCTAAATCTTGATTTAAGAATCTTTAGTCATTTGCACTGGAAAACAAGACAAAATACTAACGAAGAGCATCAGTTAAACAACTTATTTCCCTTGTGTTTGCCCTTTTTTGGTCTTCAAAAGCCTGAGATTTCCTGCAGAGCTCTGTTCGAGCAGATGCAGACTGTGGTGTGTTTCCACAGATATCTGAGTCAGTGATGCCGTCTCTGGTTTGAGGGACGAATGACCTGCTGCTTCTCTGTTTTCACTCACACCGGAGCGATGGAAGATCTGTGATGTTCTGCTGTTGATGCTGTGAGGTCCATCTCATGATGGTGTTGAAGCTGATTTCATCACAAGAGTTTCTGTAATGCTGCTTTATATATTTGAATAACAAACATCTTTAACTTCACTTCAATTCAGCTTCCAAACATGTCAGCAATTTTCATATCTCATATTTGAGTTTTTAATGCATTTCTGTGAATGAATCTCATGAAAACATTCAGCTCATATTTAACCCTTTAAATCAAAGGATGTTTCACTTCATGAAAACAATCTAATTTACATAAACACTTTGTACTGTGACATTATTTTCATAAACACATTTCTCCCACTATAATTCAAAAAATAAATAAATTGGAGATAAATTTAATAAAAAAATAAATGCAGTGCAATAAATGTTCCCAAGATGCATAAATACTTTTAAATTATTATAATTATTTTTTATTTATTTGCTTGCATTTTTCACTGAAAGAAATTGGTGAGGAAACTATTTTCACTCAGAAATTGCTGGTAAATTTCACACATAATTATAAAGGAATGGCAAGTTCCATTGCATAGCTCCAATGTACTTTATTTTTCCTGTGCAGGTGTCACCTTTCACAGTGCAAAGCAATGTTAATAGACCTAAAATAGGTTAATTATCCTAATGCATCACCTCATATGCAGTGAAACGTGAGCTAGAAATATTATGTATATTAATGCTAAAATAAAAATAATTTAATTGAATAATGCAGCACAACAAATATTAACCAAGATGGATAAATACTTTACTAATTTATTTATTTAATTTATTTATTGTTTTTGCATTATTCACTGAAAGAAACTGATAGTGAAAAATTTTCATTCAAAAATGGAGAATTTCACCAAACAATTACGAAGAATCAGTGAAATTCTGAAGTAGAAAAACTGAAATACTTTGTAAAACACACTCCAATGATGTTCATTTTAATATAACTTAGAAAACTTCTTTATGCATATATTGTATATTTTGCATGCATTATAACATTTCTGTATCACTATTACCTGCATAGCAATGTTTGTGTTGATCTAAGGGTTGATCCTTTCAGGGTTAATGTTTGAACATCTGCTTGTTTCTGAGGATTTTCTTCTCTAAACACTTCAGACGGTATGGAATCTGTGGCTGGATGCTGACGGTCTGTTTGCTGGTTTTGACGCCACAGTTTTTAATCAGGTTCAGCCTTGTAAACAGAAAACACTTCAGATTCATGCCTTTTTTTAGTGTTTCTTGAGTTGCTTTCTCCACCTGAAACATTGCAGCACTGGTCTCTGCCATATTTCGGTAGCAATAAAACTAAATCATAAAGTTTTCTCCCACACAACAGGTTTATCAGCTGTGATGAAGCTGAGTCAGAGACGCTCATCAATCATAGACTCACTCAGGACACTATAAGTGTGTGTTCATACACACATCACACACATTACAGGCTGATTCAAATCAATGGGTTTTAAAAGAATAGTTCAGCCAAAAATGAATTCTGCGGTAAATATCCTCACCCTCAGGATCATCCCAGATCAGGATGAGTGTGTTTCTTCATCAGGTTTGTATAAATGTGTCTCTGCATCAGTGTCTCAGCAATGGATGCTCTGCAGTGAATGGGTGCCGTCAGAATGAGAGTCCAAACAGCTGATAAAACATCACCATAATCCACACCACTCCAGTCCATCAGTTAACATCTGGAGAAGACTAAAGATGAAACACATCCAGCATTAAGATGTTATTAACTTAAATAGGAGTCTGTAATCCAAAATAACTCTTCCTCCAGTGATGGATTTGACATGTTTTCTTTGGGTTTTTTTTGCTTATTTGTTTGTCATTTTTATTCATTTTTTTAAATGTGTCTATCGTTTCCATTAATCTTTGTTTCAGTTTTAGTTTTCGTTATTTTAGTACATCTAGCTAAACCAATGAAATGAAAATGAAAAATGTTGCCTTGGCAAATAGCTGAAATAAAATTAGTTTTTCATATTTTTTTTTAACAAGTCAGTTTGATATAAGTATATTGAGTATTTAGTATGAGTATTTGATATTGCGTTTTTAAGTAACAATTTGAATTATTTTGTATTTTTATATTTTCAATTTTAATTTTAATAAAAGCTATAGTAATTTAGTTTTTTATTATTTTAATTGTATTAATTTTTATTTCAGTTTTAGTTTTATTTATTTTTGTACATCAAGTGAAACTAAATGAAAATGTGAAATGCAAAAAAAAATTATATTTGTTTTCTATCTATCTATGTGTGTGTGTATATATATATATATATATATACAGTCATGGCCAAAAATATCGGCACCCTTGGTAAATATGATCAAAGAAGGCTGTGAAAATTAATCTGCATTGTTAATCCTTTTGATCTTTTATAATAAGAATTTAAAATGGGGGAAATCTCATTATGAAATAAATGTTTTTTTCTCAAATACACGTTGGACACAATTATTGGCACCCCTTGAAATTCTTATGAGTAAAATATCTCTGAAGTATATTCCCATTCATATTCACAATTTTGAGCACTCCAGGGTGATTATGAACATGAAATTATCCAGCCATGGCTTCCTGTTTCACAGAAATATAAATAGGAGGGAAAACAAAGCCCAAATTCCCTTAATCATCATCACAATGAGAAAAAACAAAGAATATATTTCTGATGTGCAGCAAAAGATAATTGAGCTTCACAAATTAGTGAAGTGGCTTTAAGAAAAGAGCTAGAGCAGAGAAAATCCCCATTTCCACCATCAGGGCAATAATTAATCATTTCAAATCAACATAAAATGTTGTGAATCTGCCTGGAAGAGGACGTGTGTCTATATCGTCCTAATGCACGGTGAGGAGGAGCGTTTGAGTGGCTAAAGACTCTTCAAGGACCACAGCTGGGTTGAGTCTTGGGGTCAGAATACCTTAAAAAAAATTGTCAAACAGCCCCTACATCAGCACATGTTGTTTGGGAGGATTTCAAGAAAAATTCTCCTAGCTCATCCAAAAACAATCTCCAGCATATTCAGTTATCAGACAGGACTGGAGCTTCAGATGGGACTGGCTTCTATGGTCAGATGAAACTAAACAATGAGCTTTTTAGCAGCAAACACTCAAGATGGGTTTGGTGAACACAGGGATAAAAAGTACCCCATGTGTACAATGAAATATACTGCTGTATTTGTGATGTTGTGGGCCTATATTTCTGCTGAAGGTCCTGGACATCTCGTTCAGACACATGGCATCATGGATTCTATCAAATACCAGCAGATAAAAAATCAATAAGTGACTGACTCTGTTAGAAATCTTATAATGGGCCATGTTTGGATCTTCCAACCGGACAATAATCCAAACACAAACCTCAAAAACAACACAAAAATGGGTCACTGAGCACAAAACCAAGCTTCTGCTGGCCATTCCAGTCCTCTGACCTGAACCCTGTAGAAGATGAGTGAGGTGAACTGAAGAGAAGAAGCTGTGAATCTGAAGGATCTGGAGAGATTCTGGATGAAGGAATGGTCTCTGATCTCTCATCAGGTGTTCTCTCCTCATCAGGCATATATATAGATAGATACTGTATATATTTGTTTTTTTTGAGGACCAAAAATGCCTTTTTAATGGTTCTATTTTTAGTAAATTATAATAACCCTTCAAGACAAGTCTAGCAGTCCTGTCTGTCATTTCTTGGTGTTTCTTCAGATTATTAACATCATTTACTGTCATCTGCAGTGTTTCTGAAAACTGAATCCCATCAGAGACATCGAGAGAGAGACACTGCTGCTGGTTTCCTAGGGACCCTCAGTAGTGGACGAGCCGCTCTACAGCACAGGAAGTGTTTCTTCTGTTTCCGTGGCGATGAACTGCTGTTTATTCTGTTCTAAAGCAGCAAACAATTAGACAGGAAGTCGTCCTGAGCTGTACTTCCTTCCTTCCTGCTGATGGAAAGCTGCAAACATGCTATAGTTTATTATTCTGTATGAACTGAACCAGAATAAGACGCTGTTTTGATGATCTTTGCTCACATACTTGTCCAAATGTTCTCCTGACTTTCCAAATGGAGTCATTTCAACAAACACTTTTACCTTCCCATCATGCACTGGAACTTTAAAACATATATGGCAACTATTATCATAAAAAAAGATCATTGCTTTAATGGCCTGACTTGGTTTCTGTTGCGTCTGTGAGTCAAACATGAGTGTTTTCATGTGTTTATGCCTGAAGCCATGAAGAAAAGACGCTCTGTTTACTTTTCTGCATATGCAATAAATCTGAAACATAATGCCTTCCATACGCTCATAACCCGTCCGTCACAGCAACTTAACTCTCGTGATGAATATAAAACGAGCTCATCTGTTCTGATGCGTGTTCACCTGTCAGTATTTATTCACATGCACTTTGTTCCAAACTCGTATAATAGATTGTCAGTGGAACACAGAATGAGTTATTATGGATTATGGACTCAGATTTGAGTTAAAATCGTCTTAATGCTGGATGTGTTTCATCTTTTGTGTTCTCCAGATGTTAACTGATGGACTGGAGTGGTGTGGATTATTGTGATGTTTTTATCAGACTCTCATTCTGACGGCACCCATTCACTGCAGAGCATCCAGGAACAGAGACAGTCTATTAAAACAAGTCTGAATGATTTAAAGAAACACTGAAGAGGCATTAAACGCTCACTATCACTGGCTATCAAACAGTGACTTTAAACACAACGACCAGAGAAATAACAACAACAACAGCCAAAAGAACTCAAACATATATTAATTCTTATCCTATTTCAGTAAGTTAAGCTCATATGCTTTGATTGAGCAAAATAAAGTGGTGTAATTATTAGCACGAGGTCCTCTGGGTTTTTCAGTTCTGTAACTAATCATTTTCAGTTATTAATACTTCAAATGTAATTAGAGCCACTTGATGTTTTATATTAACGATAAAGCAGGATTGAGGTAACTTAAAAAAAATAATTCCTTGAAATGAACATTAAAAAACATTTTATTTCCGCTAGCTGTCAAGGCAGCATTTCTATTATATATATATATATAAACAAAAACTACAAAAAATGAGAAAACACACACCAAAAACACCAAAACTTTAACTAAAATCAAAATGAAAACAGAAAATAACAGAAAATATAAAAATAAAAACTGATTTAAAATATCAATAGAAAAATATAAACAAATAGGCTATAGTGATAATAAAATAACACTAGTGGTAACTTAATTAAAACTAGCAAAAATAAGTTTAATTTTCAGATAACAAGCATATTATTCTACATATTATGACACTTTATTTTTTATACCCAAATGAAAATAAAAACCACACAGAAAAATGTTTACATGGTTTCAATAATGCAAACACTAACATAAAATTACCTTTTATGAAGTAAAAAAAACTGGTTTAGATATTTCCTCTTTAACTGAAATAAGCATTTGGACATTTTTATTCTATTGTGTGATCCCATGACTACTGAAGTATTTAATTGCATCACTTCCATCACTTCTAAAGCTGTTTAGCGTCTCGTTTATGATCCATATTCGATTATGTTGGACTCCAGCATCTGTTTTACACTGACGTAATGCTCAAAGACAATCCGGGACACGTGACTGAGCGCAACGCGGGGGGGGGGGGGGGGGATCACAGATTCGTGAATGAAAACATAAACTTCACTTTAATCCTTCAAGGCTTTCAGCTAAAGACGTAAATCCATCATATGTCACCAAATCAATAATCTACATTCAGCTTGCACGCGGAGAGAAAGTGATGTGAAAGACGTGTTACTGCGGGTCTCCCCCGCTGCGCTCATGGTACGGTCCACTCCGCCGCGAGCCGTTCTTTCATCCGCCGCCGCTCAGTTCTGGAGCAGATGAACGGATTCGGTCCGGATTTTCACGTTTTACGAGTCACGGAAGAGCCATGCGCTCGCGACAGCCGCTGTGCGGAGATTGACGCGCGTTTTCCGTCTAAACCAGCGCTCGGTGTGTTTGAGAGACTCGCGCGGATTCCAGGGCTCGATCCGCGGACCGGAGTAACGGAGCGCCGGTCCCATGTTGCAGCCGAACCAACACGACCGTGACCGCTCCAAAGATCCGGTGAAATACGGAGAACTGGTGATTCTCGGGTGAGTGCTTCGCGTTTACTACGGATCCTCGTTTACCGAGTATTTCAACGCGAGCTTGAGTTGAGCTTCCCGTAAAACCGATTATTGAGCATATTTCCATCACAGTTACATGAAATACTAGGCTATAAATGATTTGTGTTGTTATTCAGATCATTAGTCATCGTGGTGCTGGTTAACCAGGCATTAGTGTTTAGAACTGAACCTGTCAGTAAAGTTAACTAGTACTAGTAGTCCACCGATATTCACATCAAAAATATATTTAATGATAGAAAACTAGACGTATAACATATCGAATGCTGTTTATGCCGTATTTATTAGAAAAGCACTTGTAGTCAACCGATATTTAAATTAAAATTAACAATATTTAACGATAATGAAAACCAAACATGTCCTTAAATTGTAAATAAATTGAAAAATAAATCAATAAAATCTTATATTTATTATGGCATATTTACATCACATTTACATTATTACTATTATTATAACAAAAATGATTGGAGTATGTTTTACAAGAAAACACAATTTGATTCTTTCAATATTTCACATTCAATTCAATGCGTTACTTGCAGTTTCTATGCAATTATTTTCGAAATTTACCAGCAATTTCTGATTGAAAATTTCACATTTAATTAATTAATACAAAATAATAAAAATGTATGCTGTAAAAATTATTTTGTGTGTTATAAATAAAACAGAATAATGAAGTATATTTTACAAGAAAATAGCATTTCAGTTTTTCTACTTTCACATTTATTTCAGTGGATTACATGCCGTTTCTCTATAATTCTTTGTAAACATTTACTGGCAATTTCTGATGGAAAATTTCATGTTTAATTAAGAAAATATAAAATTACACCATAAAAAATGATTTTTGATGTTGTAAATAAAGCAAGTACATTCTACAAGAAAACACTATTTCAGTTTTTCTACTTTTTTAAATTTCATATTTTCTTCAATGTGCCATTTCTTTGTGATAAATTAATAATTTCTGAGCGAATATAGTGTCTTTTTCAATGTAGATTCTGGAAATTAAGCAGATAATCTCAGAATGGATGCACTAATTCTTTTAGCAGATGCTTTATCCAGAGCAAATAGAGGATTATTCATAGTTCGGTCTCACAAATTTATTGGCATTGATTGTTCTGTGGCTCATTTTGGAACTTTTCACTGAAAGCAGGAACCAAAAGTGGCATTGCTGTGAAAAACCCTTTTAAGAGTATAACAATGTCAGCTTTGTTAGAAAGATGGATTAGGAAGTGTTTTATTTGGGTTGATGAATCAGCCAATCAGGTGCCAGCATCAGCCAAATATCCCGGATTCACGACTCAGTCTGATTTATGAGCGTGTTATTAAGCGGAGCGCAGCTGTGAGCGCGTGACAGGATCAGGAAACGAGAGCGTAACATGTTTCCACCCACATGTGTTTGTCATATCAGGAACTCCTCTGATCTGCACACGCTCAAATCATGCGCCATCAACATGCAATTACAACATAATCTGCATTCCCCTGCTCTAAAACCAGATCTGCATCAGGAACACTTCATACGGCTGCATGCATCATGGATTTAGCTGTTGTTATGCTTTGTTTTTCTATTAATATTAATTAATAATGCCACTTGAGAGCAGTTTGAAGTGAAACAGGCTATAAAATATCATTAGTGGTGTTTGCTACAGCATGCATCTGTATTATTATTACTTTATTAAGTGATCAGACGCAGCATTAAACAGATGCACAAACTGAACCACATCTACACTCTTCAAAATAAAGCTTCTTCATTGGCACTGATGGTTCAGTGAAGAACCTTTAACAGCTGTAGAACCTTAAAAGGTTCTCTATAGTGGAAAAAGATGATTAAATGATTCAAATGTTCCTCACACTAAGAATAAAAGTGGTTGTTTTTAAGAATTGCACTCTGAAAATCCATAGAAAAGATACATTTTTGGTTTCCCACAGAACCTTTCAGTGATCGGTTCTTAAAAGAAACCCTTTATTTGAAGAGTTTAAAAATCTAAAGAACCTTTTTTTCACTGTATAGAGATTCCGTGGATGTTAAAGGTTCTTAATGGAATCATCGAAGCCAATAAAGAAGCATTATTAATAAAAGTGTAAGCACTGAAAGGTTCTTTGAGAACCAAAAAATGGTTATTCTATGACATCACTGTAAAAAATCACTTTTGAAACCTTTATTTTTAAGAGTTTAGAACTTAGATCAATTATTTTGACACAGTTATTGAACTGAATTTAATCAACGCTGAACTGAATTCACAATGAACTGCATTGAATAATGACACTTTTGTCAGTTTTGTAGAGCTGAAATTGAATTCATTTCATATTTGATGAATTTACAACATTAGCACTAGCTGTGTTTTCATCCCCAATTTTGTGATATTGCACAAAAAATGCTGGATGGAAATGACAAAATGCACAAAAATGTGCATACAAACCTTATGCACTCAATTGAGAAGTCGTCATCCATGTAAACTATGATGGAAGCACATTTACTTAATCAATTCTTTGATGTGCATCAAAAATCATGTGATTTTGCCTCAACCAGTGGGCCGATCACATTAAACATGCATATGAGACGTTGGTTTAATCGTTCTGACATGCCTGAGCCAAAGTCGGTGTAATGACATCCCAGACTATCCCACCCTCCAAATACAAGATAACATGTTTATTACGTTTCATCTGCAATTTATTATGCATGAGAAAGGAGCCAAAACTTCAATTTTTCTTTCTGATATTTGGCTCCAGTTTCACAGGAAGTGGCTGTTTTGTTCTCTCAAACTCATTGAAGGCTTTATTTGAGGTGTTTTATGCATTAAATTTGGGATGGAAACTTTGTTTTATTATTGTGAAGCTGCTTTGAATCAATCTGTATTAGGGATGCAAGATATTTTCAGCACGATATCGGAATCAGCCGATAATGGCTTTAAATGTAAACATCTGCATTTCTTTTTTTCAAACCGATTATGAGCTCTGAAAGATTTTGTTTACAACTTTTTTTCTTTAGACCATCTACAAATGTTAAATCTTTACATAAAATGTTAAAGGTTACCACTGCATCCGTCTGAAAAAAAGTGATTGATTTTTAGTTGATTTATAATTATTTTCAAAGCTTTCAATGTACTCTCATTATAAAAAGAACTTAATTATTGTTTATTATTGTATGTAATTCTAACAAATAAGTTTTTGTTAAAAACTAACCAAAATGTAAAAAAAAAGTTTAGAATTTCTGCACATGAGAGACTTGGTGTTGTTTAAAAACAAAAGGAAATATATCGGTATCGGCAAAATGAGTTTAAAAATATCGGCATATCGGATATCGGCAAAAATCCAGTATCGTGCATCCCTTATATGTATTGTATAAAGCGCCATATTAGTGACTTGACTTTTGGTCCAGAGATTGAGAACACCCTAGCAACCACATAGCAATGCCCTGGCATGTCATTGTTCTGTGCATTGTGGCTCAACATGAACACATGCATTGGTGCATCTCAACAGAAACCCACTGTCAGGTCAGAATGCCACTATATAGAGGAAGAAGATGCGTTTGAATATGTCATTGTGTGTGTGTGTGAGTGTGAGTGTGTGTGTGTGTGTGTGTGAGTGTGAGTGTGTGTGTGTGTGCAGTGCTGAAGTGGCACTTTGACCGCTGTGCATGCAGTCGATGTGTTTGCAGCACTCGCTCCTCTGGACGCTCCGGCTCGTTTAACAGCAGAATCAGTGAGGTATATGTGAACATTCACCTGTGCATGCACTAAAATGCACTAAAGCGCTGGGGTTTCTGCAAACGAGCGTCAGTGCAAGTGCAGCTGTGAGTGAACAAAAGCGCCTTTCTCCGGCGCGCCGTCTCCTGGACTTATTATGGACGTCACATGCATGCGATTTCCTCTCGATATCCTCAAATGTCTAGAGTTTCCAGCGCTTCCAGCCCTAATCTGGCACCTTGGTGTCTGAGGGTTTGATCTGGGTTCGTTCTGCGCTCCGCTCACAATCTGGAGTGAATTTCTGATGATTTATTAGTGAATCTGTTCATGACGACTCTTTATTCAATCATAATTGAGCAATCTGTCATTTACTCACCCTCGTGTTGTTCTTTCCTCTATAGAGCTTGAAAAGAGATGCTGCTGTTTTCTGTGCCATCGATGTAGACAGACATGGTTGAGCTCTGAAAAACACCGTAAAACATCATATCAGAGTTTAAATGACTGTGATTTAGTAAAAAACAGAGAGGGCAATAATACCCTAAAAATATGTCAAATATAAAATATACATGCAGATGTACATAAAATACAGGAAAATCAGTTTTTGTTTGGTTGCACCATGAATAATGAAAATAAAAATATAAATGAAAAAATGTATATGTAAATATGCAAAATATAAAAATACAGCACAGTTATGTTTGGTCGCACCACGAATAGCAAAATTAAAAATAAAATGTATGTAAAATATACATGCACATGTACATAAAATACAGCAAATTCAATTTAGTTTTCTTGCACCATGAATAACAAAAATAAACATATAAAGGAAAAATAAATAAAAAAATCTCTAAAATTATGTATAAATTTAAACAATGTAGAAATACGATGCAATTCATATAACATGAACAGTAAAAATAAAGAAAATAATTGTAAAATAATTTAATAATAATTAATGGTATGTTCTACAAACAATGAGTGTGAGTGTGTACGCTGTAATGACATATTATTAGCCAAAAGCAACAGTAGAGAAATGTTTATGAATCCCTCGAAGCTGCTGGGACAGAAAACTAGATGCTCGTGAGAAGCCTGACATCATCAGAAGCGTTCGTTATCATTGATGGTGACAGAAGTTGTGATACTAATGTTGTTTTTCAGAGTATAAACATGATTTACACAGCAGAACGATGCAGAAATATAGACTGGGATGTTATGTCTCAAAACTCAAAACTAGAAGAACTAAGAGATATTTGTGAGACATTAGCCCGATTCGGACGGTAATTGTTACTCATATGGATGTCTGATTCATTTACATATGACCTCAGTGATAAAACTCATGGATTCGGAGGATGATTTATTCTCAGAGGAGTGAGTTCAGTGATTCTGCGAACTGTAAATAAAATAATTCTTATTGTGTAAAATGTATTATTATTCCAAGCATATTTTATAATGTATAATCCTATTTATTATTTGATTATTTAATCTCCTGTAATAAAGACCCATTCGAATGTCTCTTTCTGCTCTCTCTCGCTGTGCTGGAGCAGGTCTGAAGTGTTGTTCTTTTAAATACTTTCCAGCATTTCAGAAATAAATATGTATGCAAATTACACCGAAGTACAACAGTTACCGTACGGTGTTCAGGAGGGTTCAAAAAGGGTTTTAATGCTGAATTTTGAATCGATTTCTTCTCGTGAACTCAGAGATGTGCTACCCGCTGTATATGATGAAAATCACTTGCGTCCCTGAGAAACAATTACCGTCCGAATCGGGCTATTGTGTGATATGAAGTTTGGAGACTTACTGTAAATTCACTATATAAATCTAGAAAAGTGGCATTTTAATATTATTTATAAACTATTGTAGTTTTTAATTTTTAATTCAATTATTACCTTTACACTCCAGTTTGCATTTTAATTTTATATATTTATTCGTGCTGTCAAATGATCAATCGCATCCAAAAATAATAATCTTTGTTTACATAATATTTGTGTATACTGTATATATAAATGCACACACATACAGTATATATTTTGAAAGTGTTTACATGCATATGTTTATATTCATATAATTTATGTCATATATAAATATATTTAATATATAAATGTAAACATGCATGTGTGTGTATTTATATATGCATCATAAATAAACAGTAAACACGCATATATTAATGAAAACACAACTTTTATTTTGGATGCGACTAATAGTTTGTTATTAGTGATGCTGATGATGTCATTTTGATCTGTGTTAATTTTCTTTTTGTTGTAATTTTTGTTTCATTTTAGTTTTAATTATTTTATTTCCAGTTAGTCATTTTAGTGATTAATTGTAAATCACAAATGTTGCTTTTGGCAACTAATAAAAACAGATTTCTCCAGATATTAATTAATTAATTTTTTTCTATTTTTCGTTTTAGTTTTATTTCCAGTTAGTAATTATACATCTTACACTAAATGAACATTAAAAATGTTGCTCTGGCAACTAAGTGAAATAATGTTTCATCTTATATAAAATTTCAGCTTTATATACATAGGCCTACACATATATATATATATATATATATATATATATATATATATATATATATATATATATATATATATATATATATATATATATATATATATATATATATATATATATATATAAGCAAAATAAATAAATAAACAATTGATTAAAATTTCAGCTTTATTTCAATTAACAAAAAGTTTTTTTTTTTCTTTTTGTAGGTTTTTTGTTATTTTGTTTTAGATGATAAAAACCTGTGCAAACCATCTCATCCGATCAGAATCAGACTCTGAATTATTCATTTTTTATAGTATTAATTTGTCTGTTTTGAGTCTTTAATTTGTTCATAATGTGAATCACACTGATTGTAATTGATTCATTCATTTGATCAATGAATGAATCGTGTGATATTTGATTTGAGTCCACATAAGAAAAGGGAAAATAATCAAGTGGCATGAATCAACTTTCATCTGTGAAGCAGTTAATTTACTGATTATTAAATATAACCAGTTTTTGCACCATTTTTGAAGGAAAACAATATCTTTATTGTGCTATATGGTTACTCATTCTATGATATAATGTCTGATGTGCTGTAAAGCATGTTGTACTGCAGTCTTTAGCGTCTGTGCTGCTGTGTTGCAGGTATAATGGCTCTCTGCCCGGAGGAGACCGCGGTCGCAAGAGGAGCCGCTTCGCTCTTTACAGAAGGGCCAAAGCGAACGGCGTCAAGCCCAGCGCCGTGCACATCCTCAGCAACCCACAGGACAGCAAGGTGCATGCTTCCTTCACGCTTTAGTGCATTGCACGCGGTGCATTGTGGGATCGTGACGCTGCGTCTGACCTTTCGTTGCAGGCGGTTAACAGCAGGGGGCAGCACAGCATCTCCTTCACGCTCTCCAGGAACCAGACCGTGGTGGTGGAGTACTGCCATGATAACGACACGGACATGTTCCAGGTCAAACTCACCCATCAATTCAGTAAATGTTCAAATACTATTTCAGTTGCACAAAAATCAGTTTTAAATTAACATTAACGGTCCTTGCACACTGAGTCAACGATTAATCGCGATTAATCACATCCAAAATAAAAGTTTATATATATAAACTTTTTATATATATCCATATTCTTATATTTTGTGTTATATATAAATATATTTAATATAACCGTAACATATTTTTCTAAAATATATATATGCTTGTGCTTGTATTTATATATACATAATAAATATACACATTATACACACATATATCATGTAAACAAAAACGTTTATTTTGTATGCGATTACGGTCACGGTCAGTGATTAATTAATTATTTTTATTAATTGTAATCAGTTACTGAGAAACAGTGTGTAGATAAATTACAGTTAATTATGAAAATATTAATGATTATAAAGAGGGTAATCTGAATATTTTCACACACAAACAGATTTGATTGATTTCTTTCATAAATGTCATTGACTGCTTTAAAATATGAGACAGCAATGTTTCAGGAGTTTAGGACACAGAACTGTTTTATTTCCTGTTTGGGTTTATGTTTATGCTTTATTTTTTAAGATGAACGGTGTTTTTCAAGGCATTGTTAGATGCCAGTGTTTCTGTCATAACTACACAAAGATTTGATTTCAGAAACAGTATCATAGCTATTAAACTATTTCTTATGATTTTAAATCTGTATTAACCTCAGAACGATCTGAAAGTAATAAGAGGAGCTAAAGTCTGGTTTTGTGGCGGCTGTGTTTAAAACTAAATTGATCCTTCAAGTGATGAAGGATTTTGACAGTAATCAGTGTTGAGCACTACTTTAAGGTTACCTCTGCCTGCTTTAAATGTTTGAAAATGATTAATAGTTGAAAACAATTTAAATTTGTAATCAGTTTAACAAAAATTAATTGAAATAGTTACACTACGTATTATATTTTAGATAGTGTAACTTGTTACATGTCCCAAGTAAGCGTCCCATCACTGACTCACGGGTCAAACGGAGCAGCCCATAATCTAAAGGTGAGATGTGATGTGTGTGATTGATGTTCTGCAGATCGGCCGCTCCACAGAGAGCCCCATAGACTTCGTGGTGACAGACACTCCAGGAGGATCCAAGGAGAGCGAAGACTCGTCCTCGGCGCCCAGCACCATCTCCCGCCTCGCCTGCAGGATCGTCTGCGACCGAAACCCGCCCTACACCGCCCGCATCTACGCCGCCGGCTTCGACTCCTCCAAGAACATCTTCCTCGGGGTCAGTGTGACAGCAGGGGGCCGCCAATTAAAATAATGTAAACATGACCCTGCAGCACAAAAGCAGTCTTAAGTCGCTTAAGTAAACTTTAATTTTTGATTAGTAATATGCATTGCTAAGAACTTCATTTGAACAACTTTAAAGGAGATTTTCTCAATATTTAGATTTTTTTGCTCCCTCAGATTCCAGATTTTCTAATAGTTGTATCTCAGACAAATATTGTCCGATCATAACAAACCATACATCAATGGAAAGATTATTTATTCAGCTCATCTCAATAATACAAAAAGAGAAAAACTGAGAGGTTTGGAAATTTGAATCTGGAATATATAGAACTTTGAACTGGAAAATGTGTTGGAACCCTGATTCAGACTTTTTTTTTATCACAATTTATCACAGAGCAGCCTTAACTGTTGCATTCGGGAAATACATTTGATCAGTTCATGCACTTTCTAACTGATGCATCTGTCACGCAGGAGAAAGCAACTAAATGGAAGAACCCGGACGGTCACATGGATGGACTGACGACTAACGGTGTTCTGGTGATGCATCCTGTGGGTTTCCCAGAAGAGCCCAAGCAGGGCTTGTGGAGAGAGATCTCGGTGTGTGGAGACGTCTACGCTCTCAGAGAGACCCGATCCGGGCCCACCCGCGGCCAGCTGGTAAACACCACAACTAACTAACCTCTTAACCACAAGCGGCCAGATTCAGGGCTCACGATGGAACTAAATTAGAGCTGCACGATGAATCGTTAAAAGATCTCTGTTCAAACACCCACACAGTCTAATTTCTAAATGACAGCGATTCACCTGTGTCTATTAAACCTTTGAATAAAATCATCCCGGAGCATTCAGATCTGCCGCTGACACAGAGAGCAGATATTTACCATGTTTGGGTAAGAAACAGCTTCATAAACAGTCTTTTTAACTACACGGTATTATTTCTGTCTTACAATCATTCATATCATCACAGAAATACTGGGATCAAAGATCAAACAGAGCTTTAAATCCTGAGTGTTTCTAAGCACACGTGTTATAATGCAGTTAAATGATGTGTTGGCCTAATAACAACCACATCCACTCATTACTCCCAATCACTACTGCTCTTCATTACTCTGTGAAGCACACAAACGCTCTGATCGCTGGCCTGCGCGTCTGCACTCTTAATGTGATTCACATCTGCAGTGAGAGCTTCTGAACGATGGGAGACCTGTGAAAGCCTCAGTCAGCAGCTGATTACTTCCTCTTTATATCCACAGATTGAGTTAAAGACCTGCAGTGAACTGAGAGAGGCAGATTTTGGAGAAATAAGTTGTTTAAAAGAACATTGTTGTCAGGCTGCATGATGTGGAGGGAAATGTAACTGCGGTTTTTCTGATAAAAATTAATTATTAATAAGCTGTAAAAAAGTTTTAATGAATAAAAAAAGTAATTGTGATTTCCACTGGAAAAAAAAAAAAACTCCCAAGTTTTGGCCAAACTTTATATATCAATATAATAATACTAATAATAATAATTATTATATTAATAAATTATTATTATTATTATTAATATGAAAATATTAATTTTTATTACTATTTAATATTATTGTACTATTTCATAATTGTTACGGGGCTGACGAGACGTGAGACGTGCGGATCCATATGCAAAGCTTTATTATAGAACATGGTCAGAAACAGGCAGGGTCGGACAGTGGCAAACAGGTATGGCAAGGGCAAGACAGAGCAATCCGTGGAGCAAGCGTGGGTCAACGATCAGCGAGCAATATCCAAAGGGGCAGACAGTGAGTTCAAGAACGGCCTCCGTGGCTGTGACAGGGCAGACCATGAGGTCAGGAACGGCCTCCGTGGCCGTGACAGGGCCGACAGCGAGTTCAGGGACAGGTGCCACCACTTCGGGAGGTTCTGCAGCGGAAGCCGCCACCTCTGGAGGCACTGGCGCAGACTCGTGGACAGGAGAGGCCTCAGCAGCACAGTGTGCAGCCCACACACTCAAAATGGCAACCGCCATAACGGGAAGCACTGAGGTCAGGGGAACAGTCTCTGTAACAGCCAAGGTTGAGGCCCTGGGAATGCCAGCTAATCGCACCGACATCAGTGGTGGGTCCATCACACTGGATATCAGAACTCGACGGACTGACCTTGAATCTGTGGTAACAGACTCTGGCTGGAGCACTGAGACGTGGTGTGACTCTGGCTTGGCTGGCTTGACGGGAGCAGACTCTGGCTTGACGGGAGCAGACTCTGGCTTGACGGGAGCAGACTCTGGCTTGACGGGAGCAGACTCTGGCTTGACGGGAGCAGACTCTGGCTTGGCAGGCATGACGTGAAGGGGTGCTGTTGCTGCCGCCATTTTGTGAGTGAGTGAGGTGTCGCGTTCCTCCGCGACACCCACAGTAAAAGAGGAGCCCACACACAGTAAAGCATAGTCCATAAATTGACTGAGAGATGAACGGGGACCCTCGCGGATTAACCTTGACCGGAGCGGCTGATTAATGCCTTCACAAAAAAAGTCAATAAGTGCGTAGTCCGGCAGATCAGAAAAATAGGCGAGGTCTAAGTACTCCTGAATATAATCCTCGAGCGGTCGCGAGCCCTGCTCGAGGGTTAATAACAGTCGTGCACAGTCCATACCTGGCCAATGTCCTCTTGAAAAGCCGCTGGATCCTTGTGTGGCCGAGTATTGTTAGCGTATATCACTCATCTAGAGATAGCAACTTTACAGAGCCATTCTTATATTCTTAGTCTTGCCTTGTTTTCCTGCCGTGTTTGACCCTGCCTTTGTTTCCTGGATTTACCCCTTTGCCTTGCCGTTTGGACTCTGTTCGCTCCCCGTTTGGATTATTGCTCTCGTCTCTGGATTATCTCTCTGCCTTGCCCCTTTGGATATTGTTCGCTGATCGTTGACCCACGCTTGCTCCACGGATTGCTCTGTCTTGCCTCCACCATACCTGTTTGCCGATGTCTGACCCTGCCTGTTTCTGACCATGTTTTATAATAAAGCCTTGCATATGGATCCGCACGTCTCACGTCTCGTCAGCCCCGTAACAATAATATTAGTAGTAGTATTTAAGAAAATAATAATACATTGATAATAATACATAATATATTAAGAAATTAAGCCATAAACATTAGTATTATAATTTTACAGTTGTACTTTAAAATAAAATCATTATATTATTTTTCTTTTTTTTCCTTTTAGAATTTTACAGTGAAATTACTATTTATGATTTTTTGTTAATTAGGTAATTTCTGTTTTTATTTACTTATTATTGTTATCATTATTATTATTATTACAACATTACAATTTTACAGTTCAACTGTAAATTGTTTAAATGAAAACAGCCGTAAGCATTAGTAATTTAACTGTTGTACTAAAATTATATTATATTCAATTAAATCAGTTAACTATTATTTTTTATATTTTTTTATTTTAATTTTACAGTGAAATATTACAATAGTAATATGTAATTTTTTTATTTATTCATTTGTTTTTTTAGCTATTATTAATATTAGTATTATTATGAAAATGTTAAACAGAATAATGAATATTGCTATTTTAATATTTCATAGTGTTCAATATTTATTATCATTTTATAGCAATATTGATGTAAATAATCAGACAAATTTGGCCAAATTGTGCAGCCCTTTAAATATTTATTTATATAGTTCTATTGTATGTTTTGGGGGGGGTTGTATTTAATAATTTAGTTATTTTATTAATTTATTATTGCATTATTTATCATAATTTTGTTAGCAATATTGATGTAAATAATCTGACAAATTGTAAAAAAAGAACTATAAAAAACTATTTTTTATAAGTCTATTGTATTTTTTGTATTTATTTATTAATTTAGTTTAGTTATTTTTATTGAATTATTATTGTATTTATTTGTTCTATTGTATTTTAGTTTTTGTATAAATTAATTGTTATTATTTATTTATTTATTATTGTATTATGTATTATTATTTTTATTTTTATTTAATTTTTGTATTTAATACTTTTATATTTATTTATTATTGTAGTATTTATTATTATAGCATTTTGTTTTTTTGTATTTAATTTAGTTATTTGGTTGTTTTTATTTATTGAATTATTTATTTTATTGTATTTTTTGTTTTTACTAATTTTCTATATTTATTATTATTGTATTATTTATAATTATCTCATAGCAGTATTGATGTAAATAGTCAGAAGATTTGAGCCGGCACTCAGCCGGCATGTTCAGTGAGAGTTGTGTTGTGTTGCTGTTGTTGCAGGCGCAGGGTGAGAGCAGCGCTCTGCAGGACGGTTCTCTGGTGGATCTGTGCGGAGCGACGCTGCTCTGGAGAACGGTGGACGGTCTGCTGAAGGCCCCGACCCTGCGGCACCTGGATGCCCTGCGTCTGGAGCTGAACGCAGCGCGGCCGCAGTGTCCGGTGGGCCTGAGCACGCTGGCCTTCCCCAGCCTCCCGCGGAGCCACAGCCTGGAGGAGCACCAGCCCTGGGCCTACCTGAGCTGCGGACATGTGCATGGCCGGCACGACTGGGGCCAGCGGCCCGAGGGCCACCGCGAGCGCAGCGAGGGCCCCGGCGGCCGCGAATGCCCGCTCTGCCGGAGCCTAGGGCCCTATGTGCCGCTGTGGCTGGGGGCCGAGCCGGGCTTCTACACGGACGCCGGGGCCCCGACTCATACCTTTGTGCCCTGCGGTCACGTGTGCTCCGAGAACACGGCTCGATACTGGGCCGAGACGCCGCTGCCTCACGGGACACACGCCTTCAGACCCACCTGTCCCTTCTGCTCGGCCCCGCTGGCCGCCGGCCCCGGGGTCACACGCCTCATCTTCCAGGGCCCCATCGATTGATGAGGGGGCCAAACGAGGGCCGAAAGGAGTCTGTGTTAGAAATATGCTGCCTTCAAGTCACATCAGTGTCGTTTATATCTTATTAGATATCTTATATGATATGAGACCCTGGAGCACAAAATCAGTCATAATCAGTCAATTTTGTGAAACTGAGATTTACACATCATCTGAGAGCTGAATAACTAATATTTCCATTGATGTATGGTTTGTTAGGATAGGACAATATTTGTCTGAGATACAACTATCTGAAAATCTGGAATCTGAGGGAGCAAAAAAATCTAAATATTGAGAAAATCTCCTTTAAAGTTGTTCAAATGAAGTTCTTAGCAATGCATATTACTAATCAAAAATTAAGTTTTGATATATTTATGGTAGGAAATGTACTAAATATCTTCATGGAACATGATCTTAATATCCTAATGATTTTTGGGATAAAAGAGAAATGTATAATTTTGATCCATACAATGTATTGTTGGTAGGGGTGTGCGATATTGAAAAAAAAATATCTCAATACATATATATTTTTTTTCAGTAACGATAATTAGACTTAGATATTTTGCCGAGTGTGTTATTGTGCTGATATCTGACTACCGTGGACAGCTGCGGTTTTTGATATTCTTCCTTTTCTGTGTGGTCCGTTCACATCAGTGATTAATTAATTGATTTTTTTATCTTTTGAGTCAAATTATTACATTTAATCAGTCAATTAAGATAATACACATTTAGACCGTTACCAAACAAATGAAACCAGTATCATCAAAATTAATCTTTGCAGAAGTTGCGTCTGAATGGCATTTAGATGTATTTACATATCATTTCTCATTTTAAACACAAAACATTGAATACTGATATGTAAAATTATTTAAAAAATGAAAAGACTTTAAATGTGAAATTAAAACCACCAGTAAGTGGCAGAAAGTCACTGTTCATAAGTGAGTCATTGCGACTGAACCGAATCATTTAAACGGTTGATTGATTCAGGAACGAATCACTGTCATGTTGCTCAGAGACACTAAACAGTGCTGTCGCTGTTTGGACTCATTTTTTAAGTAAAACAGCCAATATGGTGTCTAAAACGTCTAAAAAGTCTCTTAATATTAACTTATTGTTTATTGAACTGTTCTATAAAATCAATATCACATTTATTTTTGAAGAAAAAACGGCATGAAACATAAATATATAAATGTTCTGCCCCCATATCTTGAATTTTGCGGTCATTCTTAATGCATTTGAATAGACTGAATGATGCAGTGAAAGAACACACTGTAAATGTGCATCATTTAACCCGCTTCATCATCACGTAGGCTGATGTAAACATGCACTCCTTAGGTGCTTTGTTTGGTTTTTGCTAAATACTCGTTATTGTCAAATTGCACATCGTTAAAACAACAATTACGATATTATCGCAGATGATATATATCGCACACCACTAATTGTTGGCTGTTGCTACAAATACACCTGTGCTACTGATGACTGCTTAAGTGCTGCAGGGTCACAGAGGATTCTTTAGGGGCTTAATGAAAAGTCTATAACATGCTTACGTTACAATTTCTCAATAGCTGTTTCCATCCACCTATTTTATGCGCATTTTGGAATATCGCATAAAAAAATGCTGAACGGAAATGCAAAGATGTGCATAAATGCTAAAAATATTTATGCATTTTTTCTAAGAACTTATGCACACAAATAAGTAGGTTAAACTTTTTATACGATAAGAAAACATGCGCATAAACTACAATGGGAACACATTTACTGAATAAATTCCACTATGCGTATCAAAATAGATCATATAATTAATATAGGTAGAAATATGCTGCCTTCAAGTCTCATAATTTATATCTTTAAGTGCCAACTCGATGAATACTAATGTGATGGTTTAGCCAAAAATCATAATTCTGTCATCATTTACTCATGTCAGTCAAACTTGCATGAGTTTCTTTCTTCAGTGAAACAATATTTCAATGTTTGGAACCAAACTGTTGCTGCCAGCCACTGACTTCTATAGTACGACAAAAAAAATACTATGGAATTAAATGACGACCGTCAGCTATTTGGTTCCCAGCATTCTGCGAAATATCTTCTTTTGTGTTCAATGTAAGAAAAGAACTCATGTCTTGAACAACATGAGGAACGTAAATGGGGACAGAATGGTCTTTTCCGGGTAACTGTCCCTTTAACTAGGTTTCAGTAGTGTGACCTTTATTGTTCCACTAACAATCTAATGTTGCCAAAAATATGTGGTGTAAATCACTGCATCAGCTGCGATTGCAGATCTCCTCTCTCTTATGTGTAGCGTTGATTCACTTTAGTGAATCAGTGTATCACGGTTTCCACAGAAATATTGTGCAGCACAACTGTGTTCAACATTGATAATAGTCAGAAATGTTTGTTGAGCAGTAAATCAGTATATTATTATGATTTCTGAAGATCATGTGACACTGAAGACTGCAGTAATGATGCTGAAAATACAGCTGCAGATCACAGAAATACATTACAGTTTAACACATATTCACATAGAAAACACTTATTAAATTGTAATAATATTTCACAATTTTTACTGTATTTTTGATCAAATAAATGCAGTCCTGGTGAGCAGAAGAGACTTTATGAAAAATCCTCCCGAATGCTAGTGCTAATGTGGCGAATCCCGTGTTGTTTTGTTGCATTAGTGCTAAAAAGCTTCAGGAATGAATGCATTTGGACCAGACAACAGTCACTGATTGTGATTTCCATCAGCAGCACTTGAAGGCAGCATTGGTTTGTAATACAGTCCCAAACCACCAAAATGGGACTGAAGCGAACTAGATTGACTCCTTTCGCTCCTCCACGGCCTCCAGCGCTCTCAGTACACGGACCGAACCTCAACATCTCACACCGCACACACTAGAAAATCCTTTATTACAACTCTTGTTTTCAGCAATAAACCCTGTAGAATGAAGCGACTAGGACACGAAGCGGTTCGAGCCGAGTACTTCCCTTCCTTCAGCTCAAACATGGCTCGACCTGGCCTTGTGATTCAGTTTGTTTTCTTCTTTTCTTTTGGTTTTAGATTCTTCTTCTGTTTCTTCTTCTGATTGTTTTAGCATTTAATGACAGTTGTAGCTGCAGTATATGCCGTAGTTGTTTGGGATTGTCAAGATGTCATATTTTTCTACATGACTGTGTTACTAAACTTTTGACTTAAGGTCAGATTGTTTTATATACAAGTGTTTCACATATAGCAGTATATAGATTATATATAACTCTCTCTCTCTCTATATATATATATATATATATATATATATATATTATTTTCTGTACATGATATGATTTGAGTCCAGGAGAGCTTGCTGAAGACAGAATTCTCCGACGCGACAGCAAACCATGAAAAAATGCAAGAAATTATTCTCTTACTTAGTATTTTTATCCTGTTTTCTAGTTTAAATATTCTAAAGATTCTTGAATCAAGATGCATTTACTTGACAAGTGAAATATTAAGTCTGAAAAATGATTAAAATGTTGTTAGTTTTTGCTTAAAACAAGCAAAAATATCTGTCAATGGTGTAAGAAAAATAATCTTGTTTAGTCTTTGAATTAAGATTATTTTTCTTACACCATTGACAGATATTTTTGCTTGTTTTAAGCAAAAACTAACAACATTTTAATCATTAATATTTCACTCGTCAAGTAAATGCATCTTGATTCAAGAATCTTTAGAATATTTAAACTAGAAAACAGGATAAAAATACTAAGACAGTCATTTTTTGCAGCGAGCGCTCAATCCGTGTGATGAATGTACGGCGCTTAGTTACCGTCTCCAATCTCCCTGGTGCTAACGATGATTTTAAACACTGATTTTAATTGTGATTGTTCTGCGCTGAACTTCACTGCACTGCTGGAAAATCTTTGATTGTTTCGCTTCTAAAAGGCTGGTAGTGCTTTATGATGAATTTGATCACGAATGAACACTTTATGATGCGCTTATACGTTCAGAAAATGACTAATGATCTGTTATGCATATTAGTGCACTGTAGAAAATTGTTGCAGTTAGCTGTCACAACTTTGAAAGGAATGTTTCTCCCCAAAATTTAAGTGTGCTCACCCTCAGATCATCCCAGATTTAGTTTCTTCATCAGGTTTGTAGAATTGTGTCTCTGCATCAGTGTCTCAGCAATGGATGCTCTGCAGTGAATGGGTGCCGTCAGAATGAGAGTCCAAACAGCTGATAAAAACACCACAATAATCCACACCACTCCAGTCCATCAGTAAACATCTGGAGAAGATAAAAGCTGAAACTAATCCAGCATTAAGATGTTTTTAACTAAAACACAAGTTCATAATCCATAATAACGCTTCCTCCAGTGATAAAGTGTTCTGGTCTGAATCAGGAGAGAAATCTGAACAGATCAAAACAGCTCTAAACAAATATGTGGCTGGATTTTGATGCGAGAGACAACAGCAGATGCACTTTTTCACTGGAGGAAGAGTTTTTATGGATTATGGACTTGTATTTTAGTTAAAAACATCTTAATGCTGGATTAGTTTGATCTTTTGTCTTCTCCAGATGTTAACTGATGGACTGGAGTGGTGTGGATTATTGTGATGTTTTTATCAGCTGTTTGGACTCTCATTCTGACGGCACCCATTCACTGCAGAGCATCCATTGCTGAGACACTGATGCAGAGACACATTTCTACAAACCTGATGAAGAAACACACTCATCCTGATCTTGATGGTGAATTTTCAGCACATTTTCATTTTTGGGTGAACTACTTTTAATTAAAATTCCAGTGTAAAAATGTTATTGATGAAAGTTATATTTCTAAAGCGTCACCAGAACAATGACACGGGCTGGTATTTGGATGATAATCGTTACACGTATGCCTGCACACCTCGCACTGTGCATCTCTGAGCATTATAAGCTAAGCACTTGACAAAGCTTTGTATTGCAGGGTTTAGAGACAGAATAGCTCTACTTTACCTCACAAGCTGTAGAACAGACCTCAGTTCATGACCGTATTTTTTACAGGCCGATAAAGCGTTTGGATTACTTTTCGCTCGTTCTAAATTGTGTTTACGAGATGCGGCGCGTGCTTGATTGTTTGCTTTCTAGGACGCTAGAAACAGGGCTTCGTTGCAGTAGCCAGTTCCTTGCATTCTCAAATCTCTGCAACAGATTACCTAAAAATGAACGAGCATTTACGGTATGTGTGGGGAAAACAACAAAAGGAACCTTTTGAAGAATCTTGATGCAGCTCTTTTCATGCAAAGAGAAAAAGACATAAAATATGTTACAAAAAATAAATATGCACTATATTTCAAATGATATGATGCTTTAAATCACTATGCACTGAATCTCCACCACAGATCATATTCATATTAAAAATGCTGCATTGGTGCATTGCACCACATTTAACGTCATTAACACTAAAATGCCACTGATTTTAAGAGAAAAGAGCTGCATGAAGACTGCATTCATACGGGTTTGGATCGGAATAATGGTAGGGATGTGACTAATTGGATGATGCAATACGATTCACAACACTAATAACATGGTATCATCTTCTCAATTTGTTTTTTAACAACAAAATTATAATTGATAAGGTCTCCTTTTATTATTGCTTGGACAAAATGCTGCACATTTCTTTGTGAAACTGAAATATGTCAAATAACAAAACTAAATTGAATTAAAAAAACAACACAAATAAAACATATGTTCATATAAACAAATCAAGGCTTTGTGCTCTTTCCATTTAAAATTAGAGGCAAAAACTGTGTTTTAATCACAATCCAAACAAAGAAGCTGCAAACATTTTTAATCTAAATCAAATTCTGAAATTTGAACAAAAAGAGAAAGGTCTGACTTTAGTTTTGTGAAAGTATACTACATAAAACATGTAAACGAAACAGAAACAGCCGACGAGCTGATTTAAAGCCAGCAGGGGGCGCTTATGGGACAGCAGCGATAGTGTTTTCTTGATTATTGCTGTAAACAAAGCAGCGCAAACACATTATACAGAGGCTAAATGAACAGAAAATACCATCTAAACTTTTCTAAAGACAGTCAGTTCTCCTCAGAGATACATACATCGCGATTCGTTTAACATCTCAACAGATTTGAATTGATTTTCAACCGGCTACATAACGGTCATGCTTTCATTTTTGGGTGATCTGTTGCTTTCCTCTGGAATTGCTGCTTCCCTTAAACTACAAGAGTCAACATTTGAAGTGGATCGAAGCCGTTCATCAAGACAAGACCGCATTTTAGTTTTAGGACAACTTTGATGAAAGGTTTTGATCCACTTCAAATGTTGGCTACTCTAGTTCTCTGAGACTGAGAAAGGGGTCGTTGACAGCCTGTGTTCCTTAGACATCACAATCTATGCTTGAAACGGAGAATCCGTGGCGTTTTGTAGCAGAAAATCCAACTCTGTGTCTCTACGTCTTCCAAACGAGCTCCAGTAAATGCTGTTCCACTCATTCTCGACCTGGCGACGGGTCAGCTCAGGTTTACACTAGTCCAAGTTTACAAGCGTGGTTAGCAGGGTTAGGATTGTCGAATATGTGCCTGCATCGCCGTCCACAGGGTTTTCTCTCTCAGAGGTCAACGGGAATGGCATTTCCAGCGCAAACGCGTGTGTGTTTCAGTAAACCGCAGACGGGATCGGTCGTGTTTGCTTTTGTATGATGTAGTCCCACACTGGATGGCGTGAAAAACTGTTGGATTGTTGTTGTTTTTGTCCCTTTGGAATGAGATGTGAAGATGCTGCACCTTGTGTTTGACCCACTGAATAAAACCTCGATCTCAGTCAAGAGTCCTGACCTTTGACCTTACCACTGCCACAATGCACTTAAACCTGTACGAGCGGCTGCTTTCTCACAGCGGACCGATCCAAACCGATGCTTAAACTCAAGGTGCACTGACAATCACAAATCATGACATGAATAAAAGTGATCTTTGCATACAGACAGACTGTTTCGCTTCAATTCTTTACATTTGTATTCATTTATATTTACATTCACAAAATGAAAAAGGTCCAAAGTCTTAGTCATTGCATTAAATGTTGCATGCACTACAAAAAAATGCATTGCATGAATGCTTTATTGTGTGCTTTTGTCTTGTTTTCCAGAAAAACAACAAAAAACATCCTTAAATCAAGATGCATTTATTGGAGATGCAACATGAAGATATGCAGTCTTGTTTTCTGAGAAACTCAACAAAATGAGTTTTTGCTTAAAATGAGAACAAAATATCTGTAAATAGCCATTTTCTCTTTAAATCAAGATGATTTTTCTGAACGCATTGGCAGATTTTTGTTTTAATTGTAAACTCACTTCATTTTGATCAGTTTCTCATAAAGCAAGACTTCTTGTGTCCTTTTGCTTTTCCAGTAAATGTATATTGATTTGAAGATGTTCAGATAAAATACTGAGGAAGAACAGCACTTTTTTGCGGAGTGATCAAGGTACAGTAAAAGTAGTTTTCATGTTATAGTGTTTGGAAGCACACATATTCAATCCATGCATTTGTTTTATTGATTTTTTTTTTTTTTTTTGCAAAATGAATGAAAAAGTAATGGAGATGCATTGGAAGTGGTGTCTTTTTAAAACTTTAAAGCATTGATTATACCTTTGGAGAAAATATTGACATTGTGTTACATTCGGTTTACTTCTTAAAAAGTTTTAGTTTTACCTTCATAACGCCTGCAGAACCCCTGTATATTAGTTGAGGCTAATACATAATACTGTGTCAATCTGAATTAGAATGAGATCGCATGAGTTCACCACTAGAGGCCGCTGGATTTATTATTATTTAAGAATGGATGTGTTAATCCAGGGCTGTCCAAACTCAGTCCTGGAGGGCCGGTGTCCTGAGTTTAGCTCCAGCTTGCCTCAACACACCTGCTGGGAAGTTTGTAGTAATGCTTAGTAAGAGCTAGATTAGGGTGTTTGATTAGGGTTGGAGCTAAACTCTACATACAGCAGCACTCCAGGACCGATGTTGCCTACCCCTGGACTACAGTGAATAAAGCACAGAAGCCACATGAAGCTGTGTTACAGCGATTTAAGCACAACCCCACTGTAATGCATGACATTAAGCAGCTTTTATTGCTTTTTACAGCTTTAGTGAATAATAGCGCGCCTGGTTTAATGACACAGACGAAACTCTTATTACTGTGTGAATCCTGAAGTTAAATACAGCTGCCAAAGCTCTGCTCAGATTCATGTCTGCATTTGTGTATCATAGTTAAAAATTATTTTATAAAACTGAAATCAAATAAAATATAATACAAATAAATCAAATTGAGAAATGTTGCCTTTGCAACTAACAGAAATAAGTTTGTTTAAAACTGAAGAAAAAATGAATTAAACTCAATGGTAAAAAAAAAATACCAATAAAAATGACAAAAGCATGGAACAGAATTGCTGCAAATGTAAATAAAGACTCAAGAGACAGATAGAAATTAAATTATTTAAATATATAAAATAATGTTTTTTTTCAAGGATGCATGATATATATGTGTGCATTGTATTATTCAGACTGTAGTACTGTGCAAAGTTTTCCAGTCCTGTTGTCATGTCGAGTGTGAAATGAAAAGAGGAATATTGGATTGTTGCAAACATAATTGTTTTGTATAGACTGAATCAGAATTACAGCACCAACAGCGCCACCTGTGTGTGTTTAGCAGTATCTCTTTCACTGTATTAGCATATTTAAGAATATATTTCCTATTTTTTAATATCGATAATGAAAAAGATGCATTAGGATCAGCATTCATAGACATTCTGAACTCTATTGGGGTTAGACAACACGTGCCAGGACCTACTCATTGTGGAAATCATAATACTGTCACATGGAATTGATGTTAATGGTGTTGAAATTCTGCAGCAAAGCGATGATATCTCAGATCATTATCTAGTCTTGTGTAAACTCCATATAGCTAAAACTGTAAATTCTACTCCTTGTTACAAGTATGGTAAGAACCATCACTTCTACCACAAAAGACTGCTTTGTAAGTAATCTTCCTGATTTATCTCAATTCCTCAGCATATCCAACAGCGCAGAAAAACTTGATGATGTAACAGAAGCTATGGACTCTCTCTTTTCTAGCACTTTAGATACAGTTGCTCCTTTACGCTTAAGGAAGATCAAATAAAACAGTCTGACTCCGTGGTATAATGAGCACACTCGCACCTTAAAGAGAGCAGCCCGGAAAATGGAGCGCAGATGGAGGAAAACAAAACTAGAGGTATTTCGTATAGCCTGGTGGGAAAATACCCTATCCTACAGAAAAGCATTAAAAACAGCCAGATCTGCTTACTTTTCATCTCTTCTAGAAGAAAACAAACATAACCTCCAGTATTTATTCAATACAGTCACTAAATTAACGAAAAATAAAGCATCAACAGGTGTTGGCATTTCCCAAAAGCACAGCAGTAATCACTTTATGAACTACTTCTAAGATCGATTCAATCAGAGATCAAATTGTAACCATGCAGCCGTCAGCTACAGTATCGCATCAGATAGTGCACTATAGATCCCCTGAGGAACAATTCCACTCATTCTCTACTATAGGAGAGGAGGAATTGTGTAAACTTGTTAAATCATCTAAACCAACAACATGTATGTTAGACCCTATTCCATCTAAACTGCTAAAAGAGCTGCTTCCAGAAGTCATAGATCCTCTTTTGGCTATTATTAATTCATCACTGTCATTAGGATACTATGTCCCCCAAACCTTCAAATTGGCTGTTATTAAGCCTCTCAAAGATCTAGTTAATTACAGACCGATCTCAAAGCTCCCTTTTCTGTCAAAGATACTAGAAAAGGTAGTATCCTCGCAATTATATTCCTTCTTAGAGAAAAATATATGGAAGCATTTAAATTCCATTTAAAATATAATAAAATAGAAAATAGAAATTGCAACAATGTAAAATAGAAATACATTTATGCTTATTAGGGCAGTCGTGGCGTAATGGATAGAGAGTTGGACTTGTAAGGGTTCGAGTCTCAGGTCCGGCAGGGATTGTAGGTGGGGGAGTGAATATCTCTCCACCCTCAATACCACGACTGAGGTGAGACCCTTGAGCAAGGCACCGAACCCCCAACTGCTCCCCGGGCGCCGCAGCATTAGCTGCCCACTGCTCCAGGTGTGTGTTCACTACTGAGTGTACACTTGGATGGGTTAAATGCAGAACACAAATTCAGAGTATGGGTCACTATACTTGGCCACACACCCCTTCCCTTAAATACATTTATACATTTAAAATTTTAATTAAAACATTAAGTCCTGGCCAGAGGAGAACTCCCCGACTGAGTCTGGTTTCTCACAAGGTTTCTTCTCCATTCTGTCTCTGATGGAGTTTGGTTCCTTGCCGCTGTCGCCTCTGGCTTGCTCAGCTGGGGACACTTCATTTCTAGCGATTATCGTCAGTTTGATTTCACAGATACTATATTAAACTAAACTGATCTAGACAATGAATCTCTGAACTCAATAATGAAATGCCTTTAACTGAAAATTGAGTGTTTAATCTTATTTTTATACATTACTGACACTCTATCCTCCAATCTGATACTGTTAAGTGCTTTGACACAATCTGTACTGTTAAAAGCGCTATATAAATAAAGATGACTTGACTTTATTCATTAAACTTGCTGCATATTATATAAACAAACATGAGCTCAGGTCAATGAAGCCTATGAACAACCAGCTCCATAAAGAAGCACAAAACCTGTGCAAACTGAAAGAAAACAGTCATTTTTGATCAGGAAGGAACACCACAAGTGTTGTGTTAATTAATCAATAATGTTAACTGCAAAAGACGGCACTGCAAAAGTACATGATTAGAGATTTTATTTGAGTGTATTTACAGTGGTGTGCTGTGATTCTTCATGATCATCCTCTTACTGTAAAGATATTTCACAACGTTCACAAAACACCATAAGAAGCCTGCAGTGAATTTATGATTCTGATCAGATTTCCATCATCAAATGAAACAGAAACACGTCACATAGTTCATATAGAACTGCACACATCAGATTGTCATCATTACAACATGAAAACAACATCATAACAATCATATTTACAGTCAAAACATCCTATATACTGTATGTACAACATTAGATCAAAGAGTTTATAAACTGTTTTAATCATCGTTTATTTTATAAAGCATGAGTGCTTTAATTTAGAGGATTCATTTTAATATCTAAAAATTTAATATTTTCTAAATTATGTTTTATTTTATAGATATTGTCCTAAAGCAGCATTTCTTGCTGAATTGGTAAAGCATTGTGAGTCTTGAGTTTTCAGATGAGCCGTGATGAATGAAAGCACTATTATTATATCACTATATCACTGTTTAATACTGGATTCTGACGGATGTTTGACGTGTTATTAATGTTTGATCTCAAATGATGCCGTCTTACAGCAGATACTTCAGTGGTAGAAAGTAATTCTATATATTTTATGTGTTTTAAATCAACACATATGTAGTTTTACAAGTGGAATAATTGACAATTAACTGTTTTGAGCTACTGAAAATTAATATTTGATGCTTAAAACAGGTTACTATAGCTAACTAAACCTGAAACTAAAACCATAAAAAAACAATAATAATAAAAAACATAAAAAAAAACACTTTTTTGGAACTTGACAATTTATTTATTTATTTTTTAATCTCAGCTAATTGCCAAGATAAAATTTCTCATGTTCATTTAGTCCACGTACTTATAGAACAAAAGTTAAAACTGAAATTAAAATTAATAAAAACTATATGGACATATATTTAAAAAATAAAAAGTACTAAAAATGACACAATAAAACAGCAAAATGACTTTAACCAAAGTTCAAATGAAAACAGAAAATATAGAAATGAAAAGTGATTCAAAAGATTAATAAAACTTATAATATCATCTCAGTGATACTAAAGTAACACTGTTTTGAAGATTTTAAATCCAGTTCATTTTACATGGTTTCTCCAAAAAGTGTGGATGCAGTTGAAGATAAAATAATTACGCTTTATTTAAGACAGGTTACTGTAGTTCACTAAAACTGAAACTAAAACCATGACAAAACGTTAAAAACCAGTTAAAAACACACATTTTTGTTACTTGGAGGAAAAAAAAACTTTTTATTTCAGCTAATTGCCTAGATAAAATTTCTCATTTTCATTTAGTTACTTGATGTATAAAAATAAAATAAAAATTTGTAAAAACTATATGGACTATGGAAATGTATAAAACAAACTACTTAAAATGACAAAAAAACAACAACGAAATGACTACAAGATTAACCAAAATTAAAATGAATACAGAAAATATAGAAATACAAAGTGATTCAAAATATTAATATCATCTCAGTGATACTAAAATAACCCTGTTTTGAGGATTTTAAAGGTTCACTTTCTCAGTTTCTCAAAACAGTCTGGATGCAGTTGAAGAAAAAAGCATATTGCGCTTCTGAAAGAAAAATGCATTTCTAAATGTACTGACTGTGTTTTCTCGTTAGTATTTGTGAAACGCTGTTGTTCATATCACAGATGATTCCAGATCATCAGAACTCGTCTTCTGAGCTGTCCGCCAGCAGCATGGCGTTGTCTGGTCCGCTGCGCACTTCTCTGGGAGGCTACAAATCATCAACATTCAACATAAATCACAAGATTAAAAGGTAATGCATGAAAGATGAAGCTGCCAGGAGCTCATATGTGTCCCTGCAGCACAAGAGCAGTCATGAGTAACACAGGTATATCTGTAGCAATAGACAACAATACATTGTATGGATCAAAACTATACATTTCTCTTTTATGACAAAAATCATTAGGATATTAAGATCATGTTCCATGAAGATATTTAGTAAATTTCCTACTGTAAATATATCAAAACTTCATTTTTGATTAGTAATATGCATTGCTAAGAACTTCATTTGAACAACTTTAAAGGAGATTTTCTCAATATTTAGATTTTTTTGCTGCCTCAGATTCCAGATTTTCAGATAGTTGTATCTCAGCCAAATATTGTCCTATCATAACAAACCATACATCAATGGAAAGATTATTTATTCAGCTCTCAGATGATGCATAACTCTCAATAAAAACAATTGACCCAGGGTCAAATATGATAGAACTGTAGTGTTTGACAATCATGATTCTGAGATTAAGCTTGGCTGTGACCGCCGTACCTTCCTCCTCTGGTGTTTGAAACTGTTCCTCCTCTTGCGATGGATCACTCTGATGCTGTACAGAGCACCGACCAGCAGAAGAGCTCCGGCTATTCCAATCCCGACCGGAGCCAACATCCCTGAGACATAACCAGCCTATGAGAGACCAGCAGAGAGCTTCAGTCTTTCTCAAAGAGTCTCTTCTGCTCACCAGGGGCCTCATTTATAAAATGTTGCATAGAAACCATCCTAAATTTGATCTTATGATCATATCTCTAATATGCGTACCTTTGATTCATAGAATGAACGTACGAACAGAAAATCAATTAATCCTTGCCTTGCACTAAATATTATAATATTATGTGTATAAATATTATATGATTATATGAATTATATCATATATTTTATATATTATAAAATATATACAACCTTGGTTAACATAAGAGACTTCATAAAAATCATAATTATTCCAAACTTTATAAATAATGTTTTCAACTGATAATAATCAGAAATGTTTGTTGAGCAGTAAATCAGTATATTATAATGATTTCTGAAGATCATGTGACACTGAAGACTGCAGTAATGATGCTGAAAATACAGCTGCAGATCACAGAAATACATTACACTTTAACACATATTCACATAGAAAACAGCTGCTTTAAACTACAAAACTATTTCACAATTTTTACTGTATTTTTGATCAAATAAATGCAGTCCTGGTGAGCAGAAGAGACTTCTTTCAAACGTTTGACTGGTAATATTTGTGCATTTCTCCAGTGTTGTGGATTGAAAGCATCAATATGAAAACAATGAGCTGTACCTTCTCTCTTATAAGCTCAACCCAGCTCCGCACTGCAAACAGACAGAGAATGAGCTCTCGTTATTAATGATGAATAACAGATGAGATGAACATAAGCGTGGCCGGTTCTCACCCAGGCCCTGGTTCCGCTGCACCCAGACCGGAGGAGGAGGGATCAGGCTGTACGGTGGACGGCTGTGGGGTGCGATGGTGCTCTCTTTCAGGTCCTCTTCACTCTCCTCCTCCTCAGAGTCCATCTCCTCGTCCTCCTCATCTTCATCGGGCTCCTCTGGAAGACAGAGACGTTCAGCTCAGATGCATTTACTTGACAAGTAAAATGATTTATTAAGTCTTGTTTTCAAAATATCAAAATTTTGTTAATTTTTCCTTAAAACAAATAAAAATATTTTTGTTTGTTTTAAGCAAAAACTAACAAAATTTTGATATTGTTTTTTTTTTAGAAAACAAGACTTAATATCTTAAATAATTTTACTTGCAGGTAAAATGCATGTTTAGATATTTATACTAGAAAACAAGACAATAATTTTTTGCAGTGTTGTGTCAATTATTTCAATTACAACACATATTTTTAAAGGCTGTTTTCTCAAAACAAGTTTTTTCTCCTACACCGAGCCATAAATCTACATTTCCGTAGCACTTTCACACACCTTTACAATTTTATTCTGTATCCTGAAGGTTTTTACAGAGGGTTTTTATTCATATGTAATTTGCTTGATTATATATAACATTTTATTCTCCCCAAAATTTTGAAAATATATAGTTTTCTGTCTGTTGTAAGTATTTTCTGAATAATGGAGTGACAAAAATGAGATCCCTCTGTAAAAACATTTGACTATAATATTATTTAATTTTGAAGAATTCAGTTTAGATTTTTTTGTACTAGAAATGTATGCAAATGATCTCATATTTCATTAAATAATGCCTCATTTGCATATTTAAACCAAATATTTTAGACAACTTGTAATACAAAAACTGTTTGCACTTATCAGTGTAATGAATCAACTGGGTAAGTAAGGAGATAACTAATAATGAATTTTTTTACCCTATTCACCTGCAGTGTCTGGCTGTCACGAGTTCCTGTTTTTCCTTATTTGGTTTTGTTCCTGTTCCTATTAGTTAATGGTTGTTCTTTCAGATCACTCATCTGGTTTGCTGCTTTGTTTCCTTGTCTTTATAAGACTTCTGTTTCTGTATGTTCATTGTCTCAGTTTAATGTTATTTTGAATGGTATACGTGTGTTGAAGCTCATTAAAAACTCCTTTACGTCTACTCCCGTCCTCGTGTGCTTTACTACAACCACGTCCCGTGACACTCGCCTTAAAAACTTGCTTTTACAAACCTTTAATTTTGGGATATTGTGTGTCTGTCTTTGGTTTTGACGCTGGTAAGTGAGCGACCTCAGAGCCCCCCAGAGCCTGATGGGTAACGGCACTCTGTGTGATGTCATCACCTGCTGGACCAATCAGAATGCTCAAATAACTGCACAACTTTTAAATCGTTTACAGAATATAAACAATCTATATCAGAGCTTACAGTCTGTTTTTAAACAGCACATGTTGTGTGTGTAAAGGCATGGCATATTTCTGTAGGCCAACACAAGCGTTTTAGCACTTTCAGTTCTATCAGCCTGAAGTCAGTGGGATTCTTTGAATGGTTACAAGTGTCAGTGAATGGGTGCCGTCAGAATGAGTTGAGGGTTATGAGTGTGTTGCTGGATGTGTTTGATCTTTTGTCTTCTCCAGATGTTAACTGATGGACTGGAGTGGTGTGGATTATTGTGATGTTTTTATCAGCTGTTTGGACTCTCATTCTGACGGCACCCATTCACTGCAGAGCATCCATTGCTGAGACACTGATGCAGAGACACATTTCTACAAACCTGATGAAGAAACAAACTCATCTACATCTCAGATGAACTGAGGGTGAACACATTTGAATTTTTATTGAACTATTCCTATAATTTGTGAAGAATCATAAACTTTTGTGGGTCACAGAGCTCCTTTTCTGCAATAATCCAAAACATCAAAATAGTGGAGAGAACCAGAGTGAAGCTGCATCATCTCTGCTGTTATATATTCTCACGTTGTGTCGTCCCATGATGCTCCTCTGCTGGATGGGACTCTGTGATTGGCTCTCTTGCTCCAGACGTCTCCAGCGCTCCTGAGAGACGGACATCAGAGGAAGTGTGGTCTGTATCCATGGACACCATCCGCTCCAGCTCTGCGTCTCCCGCGGTTACGGCCGCTGGCGTCATGGCGACAGACGGTTCGGATGATGCTCTGGCCGGCGTGACGTCCTCGAACGGCTCAAAAATCAGAGGAAGGTCTTCGGAGGACATGGTGGCCTCAGTGCCGACGTCTTGAGACGAGGGCAAGACGGTCACTTCCTCTGTAGAAGGAAGTACAACAGGAAAATGCACTGATTTACAAGAAATATTTAAGCAGTCCAATCACAATATCTTCTCAGATTCTCAGAAAACCCCTGCAATCTTACTACAGGTTTCATTAATATTTTAAATGTATTTGAAATTAATCGAGACTGAAATGTAACTGAAATAAACTAAGTTTAAGTTTTTTAGCTGAATATAAAATTAAGGAAAAGGAAGTGCAACCTGATATATAACTCGCATACAAGAACTACATATGCTGCTCAGTCAATAATGATTGCTATCTGTTTTGTAAAGTGAACTAAATGGACCAAAGCAGATAGTTTCTCAAGCTGCATTTCATGCATCATAGCATTCCCACTTTGAGAAGAAGTCTGCATTTTCTGTCATTTCCATAACTATTGATGCATTAATGTTTTCAACAGCAGCATGAAACAATGACTGAACTGATATTTGACCCGTTCTGAGAAAGCAGTTTGGACTTGATGTTGACTCAGTTTCAGAAACTGTGAACCAACAACATCAAAGCACGAGCAAACGGAGTTAGTGTGTGGTGCAGACGCCTCTTTTAGCAGTCAGCTCCACTTTCCTCCAGTAGCTCTCAAAATAGAAAGTAATTAGGCTGCCGGCGGCGTCCGCTGGGGTTCAAACTCAAAGTGGAGCGGCAGCAGCAGCATTCAGTGTGATTTACTCTTATCTGTCTGAATACTCTTATAGTTTAATGTTTTAAATCAGGGTTATTACAGTTAATGTAAAACTCAAACTATAACCATTAAAGCACATTTTGATTACATAAGATCAAATAAAAAACTTAAACTTATTTTATTTCAGCTATAAAGATTTCTCAACTGAAATGAAAATTAATTAAAACTATATATTTAAAAAAAGATGAAAAACTAATAAAAATGACAAAAACATAGCTTAATTTTTTAAGTTTTAGTACTTTTGTTGTGCATTTTGCCTTTTGTCAAGTTTCAGTGTTTAGTTTTAGTTTTCTTTTTTTTTTAGTTTGAGTTGTTTTAGTATTTCAGCTTAAACTTAACAGAAATGAGAAATGCTGCCTTGACCACTAGTTAAAATAAAGTCATTTTTTAAATATTATTATATTATTTTAGTATGTTTATTTTATATCAAGTAATTGAATGATAATAAGCTCAATCTGTATTCAAAAGTCAGAGATCTCAATATGAACTCCAGCGTTTCAGATGATCTGAGCTGCTCCACATTATTACAAACACTCAACCACTGAGTCTGTTCTGTGTCCAAAATCCTTTAATGAGCGGCATCTGAGGAATATCATTAAAGTTGTGACGTATTGTCAAGTATGGTGACCCATACTCGAAATTGGTGCTCTGCGTTTAACCCATCCAAGTGCACACACACAGCAGTGAGTAGTGAACAAATGCACACACACACACACACACACACACACCCGGAGCAGTGGGCAGCATTTATGCTGCAGCGCCCGGGGAGCAGTTGGGGGTCCGGTGTCTTGCTCAAGGGCACCTCAGTCGTGGTATTGAGGGTGGAGAGAGAGCTGGACATTCACTCCCCCCACCTACAATCCCTGCCGGCCCGAGACTCGAACCCGCAACCTTTCGATTACGAGTCCGACTCTCTAACCATTAGGCCACGACTTCCCGCAATCATGTGCCTATGGCTTGTTTTCCTCTATGAAGCGCATATGATTCTCTTACTTAGTATTTTTGTCTTGTTTTCTAGTATAAATATTTACAAATTCTTGAATCAAGATGAATTTACTGAACAAGTAAAATTACTTAAGATATCATGTCTTGTTTCCTGTCAACAAAAAAATTGTTAGTTTTTGCTTAAAACAAGCAAAAATATCTGCCAATGGGACAAGAAAAATAATCTTTATTTTGTTTAGCCTTTGAATTGAGATTCTTTTTATTACCCCATTGCCAGATATTTTTGTTTGCTTTAAGCAAAAACTAACAAAATTTAGATTTATTTTTTATTTAAAAAAATAAAATTTTAAAAGAAAATATCCTATTTTATTTTTTATTTATTTATTTTTTAATACAAGACTTAATATGCAACCCTGCAGCACAAAAGCAGTCATGAGTAACACAGGTATATTTGTAGCAATAGACAACAATACATTGTATGGATCAAAATTATACATTTCTCTTTTATGACAAAAATCATTAGGATATTAAGATCATGTTCCATGAAGATATTTAGTAAATTTCCTACCATAAATATATCAAACCTTCATTTTTGATTAGTAATATGCATTGCTAAGAACTTCATTTGAACAACTTTAAAGGAGATTTTCTCAATATTTAGATTTTTTTGCTCCCTCAGATTCCAGATTTTCTAATAGTTGTATCTCAGACAAATATTGTCCTATCAAAACAAATCTCAGTTTCAAAAATAGACCCTTATGGCTGGATTTGTGCTCCAGAGTCACATATCTTAAATCATTTTACTTGTCAGTAAGTGCATCTTGATTCAAGAATGTTTAGATATTTATACTACAAAACAAAACAAATAATTTTTGCATCGTTGACTCACCTGCCCTCAGACGATCCGCTTCAGTCCAGGTGTCGGTGGCATCCAGCAGTCTGGAGCTGAAGCTGGGTCCGGATCCAGACAGCGAGTCTAGCAGGAGAGCTGAAGCAGTCAGTCCTCTGTCCTCCTCAGAAGAGTTGATCTGAAGCGTGAGGCTTCTCTCCAGATCTCCAGCAGGAGGCGTCGTCAGCGAGAGAGAGACGTGAGAGTCTCCAGAGGACGGAGAAATGGAGCCTTTATCTTCTCCATGTTCCAGGTTCTCCATCCGTCTCTCATATGGGGCGGCCCAGCTGACGAGACAGAGCGCCGCCAAGAGGAGACTCGGGAAAGTTGCACCGGTGAACATTGTGGATCCGTTGCATGAATTCCAAAAGACTCAAAACCGAAGCTAAATGTGAGCAGATCCGAAACACCAATGCACACTAGCTTCCTGTAGAAGATAACATCTCAGTTCAAGATTACACTGCAAAAAATTATTTTCTTACTTAGTACACTGAACAAAATTATAAACGCAACACTTTTGTTTTTGCCCCCATTTTTTCATGAGCTGAACTCAAAGATCTAAGACTTTTTCTATGTACACAAAAGGCCTATTTCTCTCAAATATTGTTCACAAATCTGTCTAAATCTGTGTTAGTGAGCACTTCTCCTTTGCCGAGATAATCCATCCACCTCACAGGTGTGGCATATCAAGATGCTGATTAGACAGCATGATTATTGCACAGGTGTGCCTTAGGCTGGCCACAATAAAGGCCAATCTAAAATGTGCAGTTTTATCACACAGCACAATGCCACAGATGTCACAAGTTTTGAGGGAGCGTGCAATTGGCATGCTGACTGCAGGAATGTCCACCAGAGATGTTGCCCATGAATTGAATGTTCATTTCTCTACCATAAGCCATCTCCAAAGGCGTTTCAGAGAATTTGGCAGTACATCCAACCAGCCTCACAACCGCAGACCACGTGTAACCACACCAGCCCAGGACCTCCACATCCAGCATCTTCACCTCCAAGATCATCTGAGACCAGACACCCGGACAGCTGCTGCAACAATCGGTTTCCATAACCAAAGAATTTCTGCACAAACTGTCAGAAACCATCTCAGGGACGCTCATCTGCATGCTCGTCGTCCTCATCGGGGGTCTCGACCTCACTGCAGTTCGTCATCGTAACCGACTTGAGTGGGCAAATGCTTACATTCGATGGTGTCTGGCACTTTGGAGAGGTGTTCTCCTCACGGATGAATCCCGGTTTTCACTGTACAGGACTGATGACAGGCAGCGTATATGGCGTCGTGTGGGTGAGCGGTTTGCTGATGTCAACGTTGTGGATTGAGTGGCCCATGGTGGTGGTGGGGTTATGGTATGGGCAGGCGTATGTTATGGACAGCGAACACAGGTGCATTTTATTGATGGCATTATGAATGCACAGAGATACCGTGACGAGATCCTGAGGCCCATTGTTGTGCCATTCATCCACGACCATCACCTCATGTTGCAGCATGATAATACACGGCCCCATGTTGCACGGATCTGTACACAATTCCTGGAAGCTGAAAACATCCCAGTTCTTGCATGGCCAGTATACTCACCGGACAAGTCACCCATTGAGCATGTTTGGGATGCTCTGGATCGGCGTATACGACAGCGTGTTCCAGCTCCTGACAATATCCAGCAACTTCGCACAGCCATTGAAGAGGAGTGGGCAACCTGATCAAGTCTTTGTGAAGGAGATGTGTTGCACTGCGTGAGGAAAATGGTGGTCACACCAGATACTGACTGGTTTTCGGACACCCCCCCCCCCCCAATACAGTAAAACTGCACATTTTAGAGTGGCCTTTTATTGTGGCCAGCCTAAGGCACACCTGTGCAATAATCATGCTGTCTAATCAGCATCTTGATATGCCACACCTGTGAGGTGGATGGATTATCTCAGCAAAGGAGAAGTGCTCACTAACACAGATTTAGACAGATTTATGAACAATATTTGAGAGAAATAGGCCTTTTGTGTACATAGAAAAAGTCTTAGATCTTTGAGTTCAGCTCATGAAAAATGGCAAAAACAAAAGTGTTGCGTTTATAATTTTGTTCAGTGTATTTTTGTCTTGATTTCTAGTATAAATAACATTCTTGAATCAAGATGCATTTACTTGACAAGTAAATTATTGTCAAGAAAATGCATTATTACTTGATACAAGATATTAAGTCTTGTTTTCTAAAATAAATGATCAAAATTTTGTTAGTTTTTGCTTAAAAACGAACAAAGATATCTGCCAATGGGGTAAGGAAAATAATCTTAATTCAAAGACTAAACAAGATTATTTTTCTTGCCCCATGGGCAGATATTTTTGCTTGTTTTAAGCAAAAACTAACAAAATGTTTATATTTTGTTACAGAAAACAAGACTATCTTAAGTTATTTTACTCGTACAGTAAATTCATCTTGAAGAGAATAATTTTTTGCAGTGAAGTTTATATTTTCATATTATGAGCATGAACTGCTTTAGACATTCTTAGACGTCTTTAACAAACACTAGGTTTGATTTTGGCATTGCAGCAGACAACAGACATTTCATTGTTTGATCAAAATTATTGCTAGTGATAATTTAGTGTGTGATATTGATAGGATCATGTCAGAGCGTCTCTACTAAACTCTACAGCCTTGAGCATCATAACAAGCGTTGACCGAAACTATAGTTTATGAAGAGCTCAAACAACAGATTAAAACCAAACTGCCAGAGGGTTAATGTAATGCATGTTTTCCTTTAATGAGTTTCTCTGAATTTCACAAAAAGCTGAACCATTTCTTTAAGAGATGCTTGACGTGTCGCATTTTTACCATTAAAATAATCTGCCATGTCTGAAATGCTGCTTATAAGAAGAATAGAATTTACAAAGGAACAAAAATAAAATTATAAAATTCTGTAATATTTTATAGCACACTTAAAATGAGCAATATTGACTGTAAAAAACAACAACAACAAGATTAATAATTGGTGAATGCATATTCATGTTATGTGCTGCATCCATTCTGTAATAGTCTACATGACTCTTTCAGTTCTGCAGCAGTAACTTGACACACACACACACACACACACACACACACTACAGCAATTCACTGCCGGTGTCTAAAAATAGCACGGAGACAATGCGCCCTACTCTATCATGCAGTTATGTGCATTCATCATTATTGCTCTGTTTGCGTCCTATAAAACAGACATGAATACATGCATGTTCTCTGGCGCTGAACGCCTGATTTCTGGATTGTCATCATCACTGCTGCGTAATTCCTGACAGCGCAGAATGTGTTTGCGACCGCGCTCGCGAGTCATATGCGTTAATGCATGCAGACACTGACTGCTCAGCTTCATTATAAGCACACAAACAGAGAGACGCTAATGAGGCTCATCCTCACCTGCTGTGTGTGAACGCGTCGCCAGTCTCATGTCCAGTGCTCCTGTCATCCGTTACCGGTGTTTAGTGGCATTATATTGTGTCTGCGTCAGATCGAGCTGCGCTCAAGTTTGCGCTGCTTCATCATCTGCAGACGCGCGAGGATCTGCGCAGACGACTGCCGCGGAAATACTGCACAATTATAGCAGCGGCACTGTATTATTATTAGGCTATTATTACTAGTATTATTATTAATGGTTATTATTATTAATGGTTATTAATAATGATTATTGCTATTTATTTATTTTTAATATTCTAAAGTACTTTTTAATGACACAACTCTTTTGAAAATTATTTTATACTCATATCCAAACCAAAATTTGATTTTAAATCAAATAATTTTTTTAAGAGTTTTATCATTTAAAAAGTATATAAATATATATTTTAAATAACATCAATAATAATCAATTCATATAAATTATTATTATTATTATTGACCAATAAGAAGAAGAATTTATATGAATTGATAAATTAATATTAATGTTATTTAAAAAAATATATATTTATATACTTTTTTAATGATCAAAATTATTTGACTCAAAATCAAATTTGGTTTCAAATGATTAATAATAATAATAATTAATTTGATTCTATTGAAAAAGTCGTGACGTATTGTCAAGTATGGTGACCCATACTCGAAATTGGTGCTCTGCGTTTAACCCATCCAAGTGCACACACACACAGCAGTGAGTAGTGAACAAATGCACACACACACACACACACCGTGAACACACACCCGGAGCAGTGGGCAGCCATGCTGCAGCGCCCGGGGAGCAATTGGGGGTTCGGTGCCTTGCTCAAGGGCACCTTAGTCGTGGTATTGAGGGTGGAGAGAGCGCTGTACATTCAATCCCCCCACCTACAATCCCTGCCGGCCGGGGACTCGAACCCGCAACCTTTCGATTACGAGTCCGACTCTCTAACCATTAGGCCACGACTTCCCCGCTCTGAACCTGAAAGCCATAAGAACATCGACTTTATGAAGGACTTTGGACTGAATCCCCGAGCGATTGCTGGATTGTTGTGTTTTGACGATGACAATTATTTTTGTTTTTTGTTGTTGTTGTTGTTGTTTTTCAAGCATTCAATAAAAAAAAAAAAACTGATCTCACAGATCTGTCGCTACACAGAAAAAACTAAACAGTAGGATTATATAAGCCTGCAAAAAATGTTTGTTTGTTCGATGTGTTGGATTAATTGAATATTATTTACTGTTATAATCGTCAGTCAGGCAAACGCGGGGCAGCCATTCTGAAGGACCCCGCCCTTCCCTCTGATGTTATGAGTGTCAGCGCTGTGTTTACACATCAATAATTCTGTTTTCTGATACTTTTATTAATTTCTATCGATAAAAATGCCCTTGTTTGAAGGCTTGGGCAGTGGAGGAGAGAAGACAGCCGTAGTCATTGATTTAGGAGCGGCCTACACAAAGTAAGTGAGCTGTTAGCTCGAGGCTGAGGGATAAATAACGTGATAGAAACCATGTTTTAGTCAAATAACAGCTTATAAAACCTGATTTATGCGTCCTGATTCATCAGTTCATCATTGCATTAATAGCACTAACAAAACATATTGCTTAACCAGTGTTAAAGGAGCTGATGGCGTGTAAATACCGTGTTATTTGGACATGTATCTTGCTAATAGCATGTTTAATGGATACACACCATAGCAGTAATTTACTGCTCAGCAATTAGCTGGAGATTTGTTTTAATAAATAGACGTGGATGAGTCATATTTCACGCTATAATTTATGCTGAAATATAAAAAATATATATAATCTAAAAAGATATAGGCCTATAAAATTATATATATATATATATATATATATAGACCTATATAAATCAGCATAAAAAGGGAAATAAAATAAAAGTATTATTGTTATATTACAGTATGAAGCGCTTGAATGTATGTCCTGAAATGTCTTGTGATGAATGTAATTTTTATTTATTTATTTTTTTAAATATCCTAATATCATAATGTGAAGCACACGTATTTTTCCTTCAGACAGAAGGCTGTGCCGCTCGTGTTGATGTGTTTGTACTGATGGATGATTATGCTGTTATGTGTAGATGTGGTTTTGCTGGTGAGACGGGGCCCAGATTCATCATTCCCAGTGAAATTAAACACGCCGGATCTCAGGAGGTCGGTCTGAGAACTAATCATAATAATGAAGTAACATGATCATATTAAACCGACATTTACTGCATCTTTATATTAATATTGGATATTTGTGACCCTGGACCACAAAACCAGTCATAAGAGTCAGTTTTTTGAAATTGAGATTTATGCATTATAAATAAATAATCTTTCCATTGATGTATGGTTTGTTATGATAGGACAATATTTGTCTGAGATACAACTATTTGAAAATCTGGAATCTGAGGGAGCAAAAAAATCTAAATATTGAGAAAATCTCCTTTAAAGTTGTTCAAATGAAGTTCTTAGCAATGCATATTACTAATCAAAAATGAAGTTTTGATATATTTATGGTAGGAAATGTACTAAATATCTTCATGGAACATGATCTTAATATCCTAATGATTTTTGGCATAAAAGAGAAATGTATAATTTTGATCCATACAATGTATTGTTGTCTATTGCTACAGATATACCTGTGCTACTGATGACTGCTTCTGTGCTGCAGGGACACATATAGTTAAAACATTAACCTTAGCGTCTCTCACTCTTCCAGGCTGTGCGAGTCGTTCAGTACAACATCAACACTGAGGAGCTCTACAGCATCCTGAAGGAGTTCATTCACCTGCTGTACTTCCGGTACCGGAGACGCTTTTATGTGCTGTTTTAGAGCTGGTTTGTGTTTGTTCATCACAGCGGAACTCATGATGCTGTTCCTCCCTTCAGGCATCTGCTGGTGAATCCTCGAGACCGGCGCGTGGTGATCATCGAATCCATCCTCTGTCCTTCACACTTCAGAGAGACGCTCTCCAGAGTCTTCTTTAAGCACTTTGAGGTGAAGTCATGCTGCGTCTGTGTCTAAAATAAAACGTCTTCATATCTTAATAGTTGCTCTCTTGTGTCAAATCAAAAGATCACATTGTTTATTATATGATAATTTTGATCCAAAGCAGTTTCGCAGCAAAATAAAGAATATGAATGGGAAAATAATAAGAGTTTTGAGAATGAGAATGAGCTTTATTGGCCAGGTATGTTTACACATACAAGGAATTTGTTGTAGTGACAGAAGCTCCACAGTGCAACAGAAAGACAGCAACAGGACAGGACACACATAATAAAAGAATAATATCCAAATATCTAAATAGGCAATGTACAAACACAATATATAATATAGACAACTATGTATGTATAGGTCAAGTATGTGCAAATTAGAAATGAGAAAATAAAATAAGCAAGTGATGTGAATGGATAATGTATTATAGTTGTGTGTTCCACGTTTATTATTGAGTGTTCATGAGATGGATTGCCTGAGGGAAGAAACTGTTCCTGTGTCTGGTCGTTCTGGTGCTCAGAGCTCTGTAGCGTCGACCAGACGGTAACAGTTCAAAGAGGGAGTGTGCTGGATGTGAGGGGTCCAGAGTGATTTTACCAGCCCTTTTGCTCACTCTGGATAAGTACAGTTCTTGGAGAGTGGGGAGGGTTGTACCAATGATTCGCTCAGCAGTCCGGACTACCCTCCGTAGTCTTCTGAGGTCAGATTTGGTAGCTGAGCTGAACCAGACAGTTATTGAAGTGCAGAGGATGGATTCAGTGATGGCAGAGTAGAACTGTTTCAGTAAGTCCTGTGGCAGGTTGAACTTCCTCAGCTGGCGAAGAAAGTACAACCTCTGCTGGGCCTTCCTGACAATGGAGTCAATGTGAATATCCCACTCCAGGTCCTGAGAGATGGTGGTGCCCAGGAATCTGAATGACTCCACTGCAGTCACAGTGCTGTTCATGATGGTGAGTGGGGGGAGTGCAGGGGGGTTTCTCCTGAAGTCCACTATCATCTCCACAGTTTTGAGCGTGTTCAGCTCCAGGTTGTTGAGACTGCACCAGACAGCCAGCTCCTTAACCTCCTGTCTGTAATCAGACTCGTCACCGTCCTGGATGAGGCCGATCAGTGTGGTGTCATCTGCAAACTTCAGGAGCTTGACAGAGGGGTCTTTAGATGTGCAGTCGTTGGTGTAGAGGGAGAAGAGCAGTGGGGAGAGAACGCACCCTGAGGAGCTCCAGTGCTGATGGTTCGAGTGCTGGATGTGAATTTGCCAAGCTTTACTAACTGCTGTCTGTCTGTCAGGAAGCTGTTGATCCATTGACAGACAGAGGTGGGCACGGAGAGCTGGGTTAGTTTATTTTGAAGGGTTTCCGTGATGATGGTGTTAAAAGCGGAGCTGAAGTCCACAAACAGGATCCTCACATAAGTCCCTGGTCTGTCCAGATGCTGCAGGATGTAGTGCAGTCCCATGTTGACTGCATCATCCACAGACCTGTTTTCTCTGTAGGCAAACTGCAGGGGGTCCAGTGATGTCCTTCAGATAAGCCAAAACCAGTCTTTCAAATGATTTCATGGCTACAGACGTTAGGGCCACATGTCTGTAGTCATTAAGTCCAGTAATTTTGTGTTTCTTTGGGACGGGGATGATGGTGGAGCGTTTGAAGCATGAGGGGACTTCACACAGCTCCAGTGATCTGTTGAAGATCTGTGTGAAGATGGGGGCCAGCTGATCAGCACAGGTTTTTAGGCAGGCTGGTGACACACCGTCTGGACCAGGTGCTTTCCTTCTTTTGTTCTTCCTGAAGACCTGGCACACATCTTCTTCGCTGATTTGAATCGTGGGTGTGGGGGAGAGAGGGGTTGCTGGAGGTGTGAATGGTTGTGTGGAGAGGTGTTCTGGGCGGGTGTGGGGTGATCTTTCAAAACGACAATAAAACTCGTTCAAGTCGTCTGCCAGGTGTTGATTCTCCAGAGCGCTGGGGGATGGTGTCTCGTAACTGGTGATATCCTTCATTCCTCTCCACACTGAAGCAGGATCACTGGAAGATATTTTTTTTCCTTAGCTTGTCAGAATAATTCCTCTTTGTCACTCTGATCTCCTTTTCCAGTGTGTATTTGGCCTGTTTATACAAGACTTTAGCATCTTCTTTGGCCTGACGGAGCTGTCTGAGTTTTGCAGTGAACCATGGTTTGTCATTGTTGTAGAATAGATGAGTCCTGGTAGGAATGCACATATCCTCACAGAAACTGATATAAGATGTTACAGTCTCTGTGAGCTCGTCCAGATCGATGGCAGCGGCTTCAAAAACAGTCCAATCAGTGAGAGAGAAACAGGCTTGTAGATCCCGCTCTGTTTCATTAGTCCATCTTTTAACAGATCTTAATACAGGCTTTGCAGATTTAAGTTTCTGCCTGTAGGACGGAATAAGATGAACCAAACAGTGATCAGAGAGTCCTAAAGCTGCTCGTGGAACCGAGTGATATGCATCCTTTATTGTTGTGTAACAGTGATCTGCGTCCCGATCTGCTCTGATCAGCTGGTAATTAGGCAGATGTAGCATGCTGTCCGGTATGTCGCCATTTAGCCAGGTTTCTGTGAAACACAGAGCAGCAGAGTTAGAAAAGTCCTTGTTTGTCCAGGAGAGCAGAAGGAGTTTGTCCGTTTTGTTGGGTAGAGAGCGGAGATTCGCCAGATGGATGCTAGGCAACGCCGTTCTAAATCCGCGCTGACGAAGCTTCACGAGCGCGCCGGCTCTCTTCCCCCGCCGGCGCCTCCTGTAGCGTTTGACCAGAGCTACGGCTCCGCCAACTACAATGTCCAGCAAAACATCCAAAAAATCAAAATCCGGTAAAAGATTTTGTGGTGTGCTCTGCCGAATGTTCAGCAGGTCATCCTTGTAAAACTGATCATATTTAAAAAACAAAAAACAGGAAAAACAAACAAAAACAGTACAAACACTGAAGAGCAACACACAATAGCTGCCATCAGCGGCGCCATCTTGGTCAGTTAGGCTTTGGAAAGCCTAACTGAAAATGATGGACAGATATTTGGAAATGCTTTCATTCATTTGGACCCAAACCAAAAATAAGATGATCTAATAGAAGATCTACTATGAGCCACATTTCTAGCGGTTACCTAAATTCTCTCAGTCCTGTCTACTGATTGCAGTATAGTAAGTATTACTCAAAACATTTCTTTGTGTCTTTCTGTTGCAGGTCCCATCAGTCCTGTTTGCTCCGAGTCATCTGATGTCTGTTATGACTCTGGGCATCCAGTCTGCTCTCGTCATGGACTGTGGATATACAGAGACGCTGGTGTTACCAGAATCCTTTCACAGAAAATAAGCTCTTAAACTATTTTGCCTTTTAGGAATAGTTCAATTAAAAATTTAAATATCCTCACCCTCAGTTCATCTGAGATGTAGATGAGTGTGTTTGTTCATCAGGTTTGTAGAAATGTGTCTCTGCATCAGTGTCTCAGCAATGGATGCTCTGCAGTGAATGGGTGCCGTCAGAATGAGAGTCCAAACAGCTGATAAAAACATCACAATAATCCACACCACTCCAGTCCATCAGTTAACATCTGGAGAAGACAAAAGATGAAACACATCCAGCATTAAGACGTTTTTAATATGAGTTCATAATCCCAGTTAAATAAAAATATGTTCTAAAAACGTTTTACTGACGTTCCTGTATTACGTTATGAAAATGCTGTTTCTGAATGTTTACTGAATGTTCAAAATGTCCAGTTTTTGAAAATGTTTTTTTTCTTTTTATACAAACATTAAGGGAACCTTCCATTGTATCATTTTTCAAACATTATGGGAACGTTACTTTTGAATGTTCTCTGAACGTTCTGAAACAAGTGTAACATTTAAAAAAAACCTTTAGATGAACGTCCAAATAAAAGGTTTTAGTAAAAAAGGTGGCATAAACAATGTATAAATAACATTTTAATTACAGACCAGATAACTTTGAATGAAGGTTCTCTTAATGTTACTGGAGGAACGTTTGATTATAATGTTGAGAGAACATTCCCTTTCATCTGATAATCCATAATACCGCTTCCTGAAGTGATAAAGTGTTCTGGTCTGAATCAGGAGAGAAATCTGAACGGATCAAAACAGTCCAAAACAGCTCTAAACATATATGTGTCTGGATTTTGATGTGAGAGACAACAGGAGATGCACTTTTTCACTGGAGGAAGAGTTATTATGGATTATGGACTCATATTTTAATGCTGGACGTGTTTCATCTTTAGTCTTCTCCAGATGTTAACTGATGGACTGGAGTGGTGTGGATTATTGTGATGTTTTTATCAGCTGTTTGGACTCTCATTCTGACGGCACCCATTCACTGCAGAGGATCCATTGCTGAGACACTGATGAAATGATACAACTATTCCTTTAATTCTTATTCTTGGTCTGAATGATTGATTAGTGTTAGTCTTCACCTGTTGTTTACACACAATGTTATATGTGGTCAGATGACTTTAACAGTGCATTAGATCTATGAAGGCATTCCGATCCTGTCTGCGTGGGAAGCTCTACCGATGGGAGGAAAAGCTGTTCATAAGTAGGTCCATGTGGAGCATCAGATAAAAAGAGACGGTGTGTAGATCATAATGTTTGTGTTCTCAGTGTTGTTGTTCTTCTGTAGGGAGCTGCACAGTCTGCTGAGTGAGCAATGCACACTGGACACCGACTCTGGCACCGGCCTCAGTCTGCCCACCGTCATCAGTAAGACCGATACACATCACACATTTTGTTGAGGATTATAGTTGATCCATCAGGCTTTTAGAGCTCATATTGTCTGATACAGTGAGAATATGAAGGAAAAACAGCTCAATTTTATTCCAAAATATGAATTTGCTGCAGATGCTGATATTTCTACAATGCAATTCTGCTGCTTGTGATGTAAATCAATGAGATCTTTATAACAGTACAGCAGATATTGACATTAAATGATATCAGCGTTCGCTCCGTATCTCCAGTAATACGTCTTAGTAAAATGAGATTGAAATGATCCAAACATATAATGCAATGAAATGCTGATTGAGAGATGAAGAAATAAACGCTCCTCAGAAGATGTGAGATGTTTTGGAGGCTTGTGAAGATCATGAGGAACAGAGAAAGCAAAGCTTCTGGAAACAAACGCTCCTCAAAAGATCCTGATGATCTGATTGATTGATGGAGAATCAAGTAAAGCTGAGCTGCTTCAGTCCAGTAAGAGTTCATCTGGAGATATGACTGCAGTTATTCTGACCTTTACTTGATCAAAATCAGAGAAGATTTGACACGAGAAGCAGCAGCTGAAGCTGGACGCTTGTACAATTACACTAAAAGAGCTTTTACTGGATAAAACACTCTAAACTCTCAATCAGACGACAGAAGACATGAGGAGATTGATAGCAAAGTTTGATTATTTAGAGGCCTTAGAAATGTAAATATGAATATGATACAGTAGGTTTGCAGGGTTAATATCGCTTCGTGTTTGATTATCTATTGGTCTTTATCACAGGCTCTGTTCCAGAGGATGTTGTGGAGGATATCAAAGGTACGTCATATAGAGACGCTTCCTCAGGCATAAAATCAGACATCACTCTACATTTACTCTTCTTGACTCCTCTGTAAAATGAAAAATGGGTTGCAAAAACTGTTTCATGCTGACTTGATCAGCTAACTGTGTGTGTGTGTGTGTGTGTGTGTGTGTGTGTGTGTGTGTGTAGTGCGGGCGTGTTTCGTTAGTGACCTGCAGAGGGGCATGAAGATCCAGGAGGCCAAATTTAACATAGACGGATCTGCTGAGGTCAGAGAACACGCTTTTAAAAAGTGACTATTAAAGCTGTCAATCGATTCAGATGATTAATTGCTAGAAATATCAGGAAATAAAACAAATATTCACAATAATATGCAGCAAATCAGCATATTAGAATGATTTCTGAAGATCATGTGACACTGCAGACTGGAGAAATGATGCTGAAAATACAGCTGCAGATCACAGAAATACATTACAGTTTAACACATATTCACACAGAAAACAGCCGTTTTAAACTGTAATAATATTTCACAATTTATACTGTATTTTTGGTCAAATAAAAGCAGTCTTGGTGAGTAAAAACATAAATTTGGTAGCGTAATTTGGAATGAAATGTTTTATATAGTTTTCTGTTAATTTTACGACTGCTATTGATGGGATGCTGCTGACATGCTATTAAACAAAATAATAAAGTTAAAATACATTTTCCAACAACACTTTTTAATGAAGCATAATCATTATCAAAGGAATAAAATGAACAATTTCTGAATCTGAATTCAACTTAATCTAAATCCACTGAGCACAATGCAATAATTAAATAATATAATCATTATCCCACACTGTATAAACTGTAATGTGTAGCATTTTTTACTGCTGTTCTCCAGTGTTTTTTGCACAAATGATGGTGTTTCGCTCATCAGTGATTATTTTTTTATACTTCATCCAAATCAACCAAAGACTGCAGATGATTTGTTTACCTAATCTATCTTATTAGATTTATAAATATTTATATATAAATAAATATATTGATTTACCAATAACATGTTTAAGAATAATCACATAATTCAGTATGTTACCTAACTGTATGTAGAATGAGTAAATATTCACAGTCGCTCTGATTGGTCCATCAGAGACCGGCTCCTCCCCCAGATGTGGAATATCCTCTGGATGGCCGGAAGATTCTGCATATCAAGGGATCCATCAGGTAAAAACCTTCAAACCGGATGTGATGATCTGATTTTCTGAGTTATTTTTGTCTAGATGACTATCAAGTTTATGGTCATTGAATGTCTTTCCTGAGGTAAATGTGACTGTATTAATCTCAAGCTGTTTTATTGACTTTTAGCAGACGCTTTTATCCACAGAACTAAGATTAATGAGACGACACGTTCTCGTTATTGTCTCCGCTCTCTCTTACAGACGGGGTTTTGTTTATTAATCTGACCCACATTCTGTGCTTCTTACTGAAACGTGCTGCGCTGTTTTCCAGAGACTCTGTGGCCGAGATGTTGTTCGAGCAGGATAATGAGGAGAAATCCATCGCCACGCTGCTGCTGGACACTTTGGTGAAGGTACAGAATATTCAATTCAGTTGAGTTTTATCAAAGGACGAGGAAGCGTAATGTTGTCGCCACTGTTAAGCATATTATTATCCTTTCATTTGTTTTATTCGATGTGATGATACATTCTGAAAGTCTTTCTAGTGACAAGTACTTCTGAAATTAAAGTTTTCAATTTGTTAAAAAACCAAACAAATAATAGTCAATTAATTATCACGTTTATTTTATAATCAACACTCAAGTAAAAGCTGAGTTGATTAAGCATTTAAATCGCACATAAAGCAGTTTTAGTATAAATATTTTAATGAGATAATTTAGTTTCTACTCCAATTTGTTGTTGAAATATAAGCATTTAAATTCAATTCAAGTTTATTTGTATAGCGCTTTTTACGATACAAATCGTTGCAAAGCAGCTCTACGGGAATTTAAGTTTCCACAATATATTTATATACTGCAGAACCTTAATATATTTAACTTATGGCAAAATTTGGTAATTTGGAGCGTTGGCATCCTCTGAGGTCCTCTGAGGGGTTGGCATTATCTTTCTCAGGTGTTCGGTCATCTCAGATAATTTAAGGGTTGGATCCAGACTGAAGCTTCTGTCATTCCTAGTTACCACGGGATGTTAATCAACAGAGAAACAAATAGAGACATAATTAGCGTAGCTGCATGCTGTTCCATCTAAGCAAAAATGATTTGTTCAACCCAAGCTAAAGAATAATAATAATGTACATTTGATCATATAACTGCAGTACAAGATTATAAGATGCATTATGTGAATGCTTGGCTAAAGAGATGTGTCTTTAATCTAGATTTAAACAGAGAGAGTGTGTCTGAACCCTGAACGTTATCAGGAAGGCTATTCCAGAGTTTGGGAGCCAAATGTGAAAAAGCTCTACCTCCTTTAGTGGACTTTGCTATCCTAGGTACTACCAAAAGTCCAGAGTTTTGTGACCTTAGAGAGCGGGTTGGATTGTAGCGTGGTAGAAGACAAGTTAGGTACGCAGGAGCTAAACCATTTAGGGCCTTATAGGCAAGTAATAATAATTTGTAAATGATACGGAACTGAATAGGTAGCCAGTGCAGAGACTGTAAAATTGGGGTAATATGATCATATTTTCTTGACCTGGTAAGAACTCTAGCCGCTGCATTTTGGACTATCTGTAGCTTGTTTATTGAAGATGCAGGACAACCAGCTAGCAGTGCATTACAATAGTCCAGTCTAGAGGTCATGAATGCGTGAACTAGCTTTTCTGCATCAGAAACAGGTAGCATGCTTCGAAGCTTGGCAATGTTTCTAAGATGGAAGAATGCTGTTTTTGTAACATGGGAAATATGATTTTCAAAGGACAAGTTGCTGTCTAATATAACACCCAGATTTTTGACTTTAGAGGACGTAACAGTGCATCCGTCTAGTTGTAGATTGTAATCCAAGAGATTCTGTGTACTGTTTTTTGGTCCAATAAGTAATATCTCTGTTTTATCTGAATTTAATAGGAGGAAATTATTGGTCATCCAATCTTTTACATTTTTTACACAATCTATTAGCTTAGATAGTTGAGAAGTTTCATCTGGTCTTGTTGAGATATATAGTTGAGTATCATCAGCATAACAATGAAAACTAATCCCGTATTTTCTAATAATATTACCAAGAGGCAACATGTATATTGACAATAGCAGAGGACCTAGGACAGATCCTTGTGGTACTCCATACTTTACTGGTGATAATTGAGATGACTCCCCATTTAAATAAACAAAGTGGTAGCGATCCGACAGGTAGGATCTAAACCATCTTAAAGCCTGCCCATGAAAATACCAGTATAGTTTTGTAATCGATCTATGAGTATATCATGGTCTATAGTGTCGAACGCGGCACTAAGATCAAGTAATACTAGCAATGAGATGCAGCCTTGATCTGAAGCAAGAAGCAAGTCATTTGTAATTTTAACAAGTGCAGTTTCTGTGCTATGGTGAGGCCTGAAACCTGACTGAAATTCTTCATAGAGATCTTTTTTTGCAAGAAGGAGCACAATTGAGCAGACACAACTTTTTCTAAAATTTTAGACATAAACGGAAGATTTGAAATGGGTTTGTAATTTGCCAGTTCATTAGAATCTAGTTGTGGTTTCATAATAAGAGGCTTAATAACCGCCAGCTTGATTGGTTTTGGGACGTGACCTAAGGCTAACGATGAGTTAATAATATTGAGAAGCGGTTCTTCTGCTACAGGTAACAACTCTTTCAGTAGTTTAGTGGGTACAGGATCTAATAAACATGTTGTTGGTTTAGATGCACTGATAAGTTTATTTAGCTCTTCCTGTCCTATAGTTGTAAAGCACTGCAGTTTTTCTTTGGGTGCGATGAATGAAGCTGAAATACTAGACGCAGTAGAATCTACATTTGATATTGTATTTCTGATGCTATCTATTTTATCAGTAAGGAAATTCATAAAGTCATTGCTATTAAACTGTGAGGGAATATTTAGATCGGGTGGTGTCTGTTTATTTGTTAATCTAGCCACTGTGCTAAATAAAAACCTTGGATTGTTTTGGTTATTATCTATGAGTTTGTGGATATGCTCTGCTCTGGCAGCTTTTAGAGCCTGTCTATAGCTGGACATACTGTTTTTCCACGCAATCCTAAAAACGTCTAAGTTAGTTTTTCTCCATTTGCGCTCAATAATACGAGTTTCCTTCTTGAGAGAATGGGTATAACTGTTGTACCATGGCGCAGTACGGTTTTCTCTAACCTTTTTCAATTTGAGGGGGGCAACAGCTTCTAATGTATTAGAGAAGATAGTGCCCATGTTGCTAGTCAATAGTGGCTGTAAAGTTTTAATGACAGATTCATTCAGTATGAATATGTATATAAACCTCTAACATGCAGTTTTTATATCAGCTAATTAATAATTTGTTCATTTAAATGGTGGCTGACAAACTTTGTGTAAACAAGCATTAAATAATGAAGACAAAAGGTTCAGTAACAAATATAATTAATATGTAATTTAGTGGTTATATTTATCATAATGTTCCTCCTAGAGTTATTTTTGTCTAGCTGACTATCAAGTTTATGGTCATTGAATGTCTTTCCTGAGTTAAGTGTTTATGTTATGTGACATTATTAATCTCTAGCTGTTTTATTGACATTTAATCTTTTAGCAGACGCTTTTATCCACAGCCGCTTCAGTTAAATATTTTTGTTTTGCGAAACTTTGATGCATCACTAATTTGTTTGGTTTGTTTATATAGTCAAAGCTAAATTTATTTATTTTTAATTTAACACCCACAGTCTATTCTAGCTACATATCTTTTCTGTCGTCCATAAGAATGGAACGATTACCGGTTTGATGATAAATCATGATAAAATTCCCCACGGTATTATCATTAAAACCGTATTCACAACCGCGATTTGAATAACTGAGGATAAATAAATACGATCCAGCATGAAGAGTTTTAATGAACAGTCTCAGCACACAGAGAAGTTCAGATTTGTGTGAAAACATGGTGGACAACTGCAAGGTTTTAAAAGAGCGCTAAGGGTATTATACAAATGAATATATGAATTAATTATATGAATGTACCTCTGAAGGTTCTAACTGTCTTCAGAAAAGATTCGATGGCATTTTGTTTTCATCTTCGCTCCATGTAAGACCTAATAAAGTAGCAATGCTGCTGTGTCATGGAGGTTACGGGAAACAGCTGTAATTCTGCTGCTCCATCAGCGCCACCTGCTGTCAGAGACTGGATTTACAGAGACTCTCATTCAGTCTGTGTGCAGCTTCTGTCTGGACTGAACACAGACCGGATTTACATGCCCTGTCAATTTTGACCGGTTGATGAAAAACAAGTTTATGTGGATTCTACACATTTAAACAATTCAGATAAGCTATCTAGAATTATTTATGGAGCAGATAAAATGCATATAATCATTTATTAATCAGTTATAATTGCGACTTAACCCTTTTTATGAAACGTTTTCAAAGCTTTATTTGAACATTTCTTACGTTATTATTAGATAAACTGTTGTCGTTTAAAATCTGGACATCATTGGTATGTTATTGTTTTAGTGTTTATGCAAACAACAGTAATTTTATTTATTGTTCGTTGATTTTAAATACAAAAATTGGTGAAATGATTTATGTGTCAGTACATTTCCAGCACATTTTAACAAGACCGTGATACTACTGATAACCGTGATCATTTTGGTCACTATAATCGTGATGAGAAATTTTCATACCGCTACATCTATAGTTCTCAGTTTTCCCAGCATTCACCTTGTTCATTAAGTGTTTGTTCCTCATCAGTGTCCCATCGACACTCGCAAGGTTCTGTCGGAGAACATGGTGATAATCGGCGGTACGGCCATGCTGCCCGGGTTCCTGCACCGACTCCTGGCTGAGATCCGCTTGCTTGTGGAGAAACCCAAGTACTGCGATGCTCTAGCTACCAAGAGCTTCCGAATCCACAGCCCACCCTCCAAACCCAACTGCACTGCCTGGTTAGGAGGTGAGCACAGAAAGGCACGGCAAAGGCTTTGAGACTCCTGTCCTCTGCATGAGACGAGAAAAGATCTAACGCGTTTTGATAAAGCAGTTGTGAAAATGAAAATTTGCTGAAAATGTGCTCACCCTCGGTTCATCCGAGATGATGTGAGTTTGTTTCTTCATCAGGTTTGTAGAAATGTGTCTCTGCATCAGTGTCTCAGCAATGGATGCTCTGCAGTGAATGGGTGCCGTCAGAATGAGAGTCCAAACAGCTGATAAAAACATCACAATAATCCACACCACTCCAGTCCATCAGTTAACATCTGGAGAAGACTAAAGATGAAACACATCCAGCATTAAGATGTTTTTAACTTCAGACTATTGCTTCTGGCTAAAATATGAGTTCATAATCCTAGTTAACAGAAATATGTTCTAATGACATTTTACTAGCTTTCCCACGAAGTTATGAAAATGTTATTTCTGATTGTTAACTGGACGCCCAATTTTTTCAAATGTTTTATGGTAATGAGAATGTTAAGGCAACATTTGATCATTTTCCTAACATTATGGAAACATTAGCCTACTTTTATGTTCTCTGAACATTCTGAAACAAGTAGTAACATTTAAAAAAATGTCAGACAAACGTCCAGCTGAAATGTTTCAGAAAAATGCCATGAATAATGCATGCATAATGTTTTTGTGCCAACGTTTTTAGGACATTATTAAAGACCAAATAATAGAGATGCACTGATTGCAATTTTCTTGGCCCATTTCGATTTCTGATTTTGTGACCTGCCGAGCATTTTTTTAGCATTTGTTTTAATGCTAAAAAATATTTACATGATGAAAAATGATTAAATGTTATAATTCTCCCAATCTGGACCAAGTTAGATGTTCTCTCACTCAAACAACTCTCAAAATAGAGTGCTCTGTGACTAGAAAAGAGGTAGAAATAACAATTAACTGAAAAGGAGTTGCTGTATATAACAATATAGATGTCATTTCCCACTGTTTCTTAAATTGTCATTTTTTTTTCACTAACCTTATCTTTCACATCAAATTCTTACATTGTTTCAATTAATTCAGTTAGAATAATAAGAAACTGTAGAGCTGTTACTGTTCAAATGAAACCAATATCAACAAACTCGGGAAACACAGAAGCTGCATCTGAAGTGGCTAAAACCGGCTAATTCCAGTCCCTGGCTGGTCGATCGGTGCATCTCTACCAAATAACTTTGAATGAACATTTAATGTTCCTGGCATTACCTCATCAGAACATTCCCTGTTAGCTGGATAACGCTTCCTCCAATGAAAAAGTCATTGGATGTGATGCTACATTTGATGAAACAAACTCATGTACATCTCGGATCGCCTGAGAGCGGGCACATTTTCATTTTTGGGTGAACCATTCCTTTAACACGCCTGGATATCACAATTTTCTACCATTGAACTTTAAACCATTCACTCAAGGTTGTTTTGTTTCTTCTTCCCATGTAGGTGCTATATTTGGCGCACTGCAGGACATTTTAGGGAGTCGCTCGGTGTCCAAAGACTACTATAACCAGACGGGTCGCATCCCAGACTGGTGTTGTCTCAGCACCCCACTGCCGGATTCAGTCTATGAGGCGGGAAAGACGCCGCCTCTCATGAAGAGGGCCTTCTCCACCGAGAAATGAACTGGACACTTCACATCTAACCTCCTCTAAATCTGCTTATTCAGATATGCTCTTTTATGTTTGCAGCAGAAACGTATATGAGTCCTCACCTGTAATAGCCTAAAGTCTGTCATATTAGTCAGCTATACTTAATTTGAATAGTAGGCTAAACCAAAACCACTAGGGGTCAGTCACCATCGGCTCATCATGAAAGATGGGAAAATCTTTTCAAATTCACGAAATTGTTTCCAAAGCATGACATTTATCCAGCCTAAACCATGGCAGTACTTAGGTAGTTTAGGTCAAAATGTTACTTTTTATTATTATTTAAATGTATGCTTGATCTTGCACAATCAAAGACAGATCATCTTGACCATAGTGCCAAGAAACTACATATTTTAATTCTATTTAACAACAACAAGCTTGAAGCACTGAATATGTTGAAAAGTTTGGTGTATTTATTAGGTTTGTGAAAAAATAAACATTCCAAAATTGGTGTTTGCAGCTGGGCTTTTCTATTATACTTGCCATTAAGTGTCAACTGATTTAGTCATATTAACTCAGATTGCTCTTCTCTGTTTCTTTCTTTTGCAGTCATGTTTTACTAAAGAGAGCTTGAGGTCTGATCATAAAAAATAAAAAGCTGTCATCGTTTCTCTTTAACTATGTTGTTTCCATTTGTTTCAATAAACTTGCATGATATACTTCTCTGGAAGCTTATTTCCCCCAAAGAATCAAAAAGGTAAATTTGGAGAAAAAAAGTCGGCATCATAGAGATTAGCAAACTGTGAGATAGATCAATCGTGACATAAGTAGTCAAAATGACGTTTTTCATTTTTTTCTTATTCTGTGGTGGAAATAAGCTTCCATAGACTTAAAATCATTTACTGCTTAAAATAGTATTTTCAGCATATTTGTAAGAGCACACTTGTCTGCAGCGAGTGGTAAGGACAACGGCATCAAAGATGAACATCTACTTTTGGCAAGTTCCAGTAACTAACTTGGGATAGAACCTTTCTTATTTGTTGTCAATATGACATTGGACTCAAGAAACATCCGTGTTAACAGAATTTGAGAAACACTTACAATCAGATTAGTAAGGTACTTTGAATTAGGTTTGAGCATTTATGTTCAAAATGGAAAAAAATATTGAGTCTTGAGATCCAATGAGAATCACACAGTTGCATAAGCTCCCATTTGTGCAAGTCTGGAGAACCATCAGTGTTAATGAAGAGGGAGGAGCTATCATTAATTAGCTGAAATCTGTAGAGTACTAAAAGGCTGCATCTCTACTTTCTGATTAGCTGTTGAACAATGGCTGGAAGTTGGGGTTTGTTTCAGATTTTGGCAGTTTGTGCTTTCTGTCATGCTGTTCCACAGTGGAGTAATTTGCCTCAGAACCCTCAAGCTCTGTTCCAGCAAACTGACCAGCGGTTTCAGAAGCCAGTTCAAGAGCAAACTGACCAGCGGTTTCAGAAGCCAGTTCAAGAGCAAACTGACCAGCGGTTTCAGAAGCCAGTTCAAGAGCAAACTGACCAGCGGTTTCAGAAGCCAGTTCAAGAGCAAACTGACCAGCGGTTTCGGCAGCTAGTTCAACAGCAAACTGACCAGCGGTTTCGGCAGCCAGTTCAACAGCAAACTGACAAGAGGTTTGAGAAGCCAGTTCAAGAGCAAACTGACCAGCGGTTTCGGCAGCCAGTTCAAGGGCAAACTGACCAGCGGTTTCAGAAGCCAGTTCAAGAGCAAACTGACCAGCGGTTTCAGAAGCTAGTTCAACAGCAAACTGACCAGCGGTTTCAGAAGCCAGTTCAAGGGCAAACTGACCAGTGGTTTGAGAAGCCAGTTCAAGGGCAAACTGACCAGCGGTTTCAGAAGCCAGTTCAACAGCAAACTGACCAGCGGTTTCAGAAGCTAGTTCAACAGCAAACTGACCAGCGGTTTCAGAAGCTAGTTCAAGAGCAAACTGACCAGCGGTTTCGGCAGCCAGTTCAAGGGCAAACTGACCAGTGGTTTGAGAAGCCAGTTCAAGGGCAAACTGACCAGCGGTTTCAGAAGCCAGTTCAAGAGCAAACTGGCCAGCGGTTTCAGAAGCTAGTTCAACAGCAAACTGACCAGCGGTTTCAGAAGCCAGTTCAAGAGCAAACTGGCCAGCGGTTTCACAAGCTAGTTCAACAGCAAACTGACCAGCGGTTTCGGCAGCCAGTTCAACAGCAAACTGACAAGAGGTTTGAGAAGCCAGTTCAAGGGCAAACTGACCAGCGGTTTCGGCAGCCAGTTCAACGGCAAACTGACCAGCGGTTTCGGCAGCCAGTTCAACAGCAAACTGACCAGCGGTTTTGGCAGCCAGTTCAACAGCAAACTGACAAGAGGTTTGAGAAGCCAGTTCAAGAACAAACTGACCAGCGGTTTCGGCAGCCAGTTCAAGGGCAAACTGACCAGCGGTTTCGGCAGCCAGTTCAAGGGCAAACTGACCAGCGGTTTCGGCAGCCAGTTCAAGGGCAAACCGACCAGCGGTTTCGGCAGCCAGTTCAACAGCAAACCGACCAGCGGTTTCGGCAGCCAGTTCAACAGCAAACTGACCAGCGGTTTCCTCAGCAGTTTCAGCTTCAGAAGCCAGTGGCCCAGGCAGAGCCCCTTGATAAATGTGCTGTAGCTGACTATGAGCAGATCCAATGTGGACCACCTGGGATCAGTGGTGCTGAGTGTGAAGCTATTAACTGCTGCTTTAATGGGCAGCAGTGTTACTATGGGAGGGCAGGTAAGCTTTCTCGATCTTATTCTGTTCATGTTAAACATTCTCAGCATTAACCTGCTCTTGTACCTTTTGTTCCAGTGACTGTCCAGTGTATTAGAGATGGTCAGTTTGTGGTAGTGGTGTCTAGAGACGTTACTCTGCCTCGACTGAGTCTGGATTCGGTTAGTTTACTGGGTGGAAGCGACCCACCTTGCCGTCCTGTGGAGTCCACACCTTCTTTTGCTATATACCAGTTCCCTGTGACCGCATGTGGCACGAGCATGATGGTGAGCAGCTGCTTCTGGTGTAGTTCTGCTTTGCTTATGGACTGGATGCCAACAGTGTTTCTATTCGCAGGAGGACAGCGGAGATGTGGTGTATGAGAACAGAATGACCTCCTCATATGAAGTTGGCATTGGACCATTTGGTTCCATCACAAGGGACAGTCATTTTGAGTAAGTGATCTATGACTTGGTGTGAATTTTAATCTTTGATAAATGCTACAAGCTCACCGTCTGTTGTCCAGGCTTCTCTTTCAGTGTAGGTACTCTGGAACTTCTGTTGAAGCTCTGGTTGTGGAGGTCAACTCTGTTCCTCCACCTCCACCAGTAGCTGCTCCTGGACCTCTCAGGGTGGAGCTCAGACTGGCCAATGGCCAATGTGTCACCAAAGGGTGCGCAGAAGGTAAGGTCTTGTCCTGTGTCTTCCTCAAGCCTTTCAAACATGAGTCTGGTTAAACCCCAGTGTTCCTCAGGGGATGAGGCCTACACGTCCTACTACAGTGACGCTGATTATCCCGTCACAAAAGTCCTGCGGGAGCCTGTGTATGTTGAGGTGCGCATTATGGAGAGGACTGACCCCAACATTGTCCTGATGCTGGGACGTTGTTGGGCGACTTCAACCCCCAGTCCACTCAGTCTCCCCCAGTGGGACCTTCTGGTTGATGGGTGAGTGTACAGCCAATCTTTATCCAGTTTGTCTACTGGGAGGCACTTTCTAACCACCTCTTTCCTCTTCAGATGCCCTTACCAGGACGACCGTTATCTGACCACACTGGTTCCAGTGACTGGATCGTCTGGTCTTCAGTTCCCAACCCACTACAAGCGCTTTGTTGTGAAAATGTTCACATTTGTAGATCCAGCCTCACTGGTTCCTCTGCAGGAAACTGTATGCCCCCATTACTTGAACGGTTTCATTTTTACTACTTGTGGATTCTATGACTTGCTCCTCTCTCTTCCCTGTCAGATCTTCATCCACTGCAGCACAGAGGTGTGCCTTCCATCATCTGGCTCTTGTGAGCAAAGCTGCACGAGGAAACGTGAGTTCTTGCTTTAACTTGACTAGCGGAACTGAGAATTTTATAAGTGCGTTCACACTTCTAAAATTTATTTCAGGAAGAGACACTCCTATCAAGGCTATCTCTAGTGAGCAGACTGTGGTTTCTAGTGGAGAAGTTACTCTGGTCCTGTAAATCTAGTGTTTTTAATAAACCTTGCAGAACACCAAGATCTTTGTCTATTGGTTTTGTTTTGGCTTTGCAGAATCTGGTGTTCCATGCCTCTTCCCCGTCTGTTTGTGGGTTATTTTTTTTCTTTAACACTATTAAACCAAGGTTCCACGACCTTTTTGTAAAGTCATGCATTGAGTCGAGGCTTCTGTACAAGCCATGACTCTTATCCAACCTCCAGTTGTTAACCTGGGCCACTGCATAGGGCACCAAATTAAGGGTTAATCATTAACTTTTGGTTAACAGGACGTTTAGCCCAACCAACATGCATTTATCCCCATCCAAGTGGGGAGCAATTGGGTGTTTGGGGTCTTGTTCAAGGGCACCTCAGCTGTGGGTATTGAAGGTAGAGTTATACATTCACTCGCATGTATAATTCCTGCTGGTACTGAGACTTGAACCCTTGACCTTTGGGTTACTAGTCAGTCCCTCCAGGGTTTTGCAAGAGCTCACAAATTTTCGTAATTGCCACGGATTTTGGGCTTAGATGTGTCCCGTGACGTCATTGCAACACGCATTCAAAGAGGTTGTGTCTCAGTTTGAAAAATGGAATGAACAGCCTTGGGTTCTCATGCCGATTTACAAGAGCTACATTGGACAAACGAACCTGAAAGCGGAATGAATCTGCGCTACGTGCCACAGACCGTTAATCTGCTCAGGCCGGAGCCACGGGCTGCTCTCGATCACGCGACACCGTTATACACGGCGCTGGAGATACAGTGAAGAAAGTGGTCTAATTTGTCACAGAATCAGTAACATCGGTCAAATCTTGTGAGAAGCTTTCAAATTCGGCGCAATTCTTTATATAGTGGTAATTCAAAGTGCTTTACATAAACGAAAGTGAAATGGTCACACAGTAATCACAGCAAAAACAAGGAATTAAAAAATAAAAACCAGGAATTTTAAGATGATTTAGAAATTGATTTTAAAATGAATTTAAAACCGTTGAGAAAATGATTATACAATGCAGTCAGTTCGGACATGGCACAGTGCTCATTCAACAAATGCACAGCTGAACAGATGAGTTTTGAGTCTGGATTTAAATGTGGCTAATGTTTTCTCATGTCTGATCTCTTCTGGAAGCTGGTTCCAACTGTGTGTGGCATAATAGCTGAAAGCAGACTCCCCTTGTTTTGTGTGAACCCTTGGTATTTCTAACTGACTCGATCTGAGTGGTCTGTTGGGTTTATATTCAGTGAGCATATCTGCAATGTATTTGGGTCCTAGGCCATTGAGTGACTTATAAATGAGTAAAAGTACTTTAAAATCAATCCTAAATGTAACTGGAAGCTAGTGTAAGGACCTGAGGACTGGTGTGATATGCTCATATTTTCTGGTTCTAGTCAGAATCCTGGCAGCAGCGTTCTGGATGAGCTGCAGCTGTCTAATGGTCTTCTTGGGAAGGCCGGTGAGGAGACCATTACAATAATCCACCCTGCTGGTGATAAAGGCATGAACAAGTTTCTCCAAGTCTTGACTAGAAACAAAACATCTAATTCTTGCAATGTTTTTGAACAAAGATCTGGGAAACATCTGCCTTGTAATCTGATAAACGTCTCAGAAGCAGTTTTACATGCATTCTAATAAATGTTTATTTGACATCTGACAGGAAACGTCTTGGAGACGTTTGTTGCAGATGAGCAAACACCCTAAAAAATACGTCTTGCATATGTAAATGCAGACATCAAACAGACATCTCCGAGATGTACATGTGCGATTAGGGTGAGTGCTTTACTGTCAGCAAAATCAGTCATTTTTGGCTGCAAAAATCAGAAAAAAAGTACTGCGAAATCCTGGGGAGACTGCTAGTCTGACTCATTAACCATTAGGCCATGACTGCCCCCCCCCCAACTTGTAGGTCATTTGTGATGCATTTGTCAGTCCTGCTAGTACTATCTGCTTAAATGGGGAAAGATTTAGTTGTAAGCTGGGCAGTTGTGGCCTAATGGTTGGAGTCAGACTTGTAACCTGAAGTTTGCAGGTTTAATTCTCAATAGCAGTAGGGAATGTAGGTTGGGGAGAGAATGAACAGTGCTCTCTTCCACTTTCAATACACCCAGTTGCTCCCCGGGCACCACAGCGACTGGTTGCCGACTGCTCTGGGTGTGTTAACTACTCACTGCTTCTAATGTGTGTGCAGCAACTTGGGAGGGTTAAATGTAGAGGACAATTTTCAAGTATGGGTATCCATACTTTGCGTTCGCTGTCAAAAAAAGCGTTGGTTTTTAAAATCTTTTCAATTTTGAATAAGCGTTTCTTTCCCACTCCAGACTCCTTCTCTAATAAGAAACAAATTACAATGCATATGTATTTCAATACATGAAGATGAATCATGAAGTCATTTGAGCGACTGGTCCTGGCCTACCTGATGGACGTCACTGGACCCTTGCTGGATCCTCTTCAGTTTGCCTACAGGGCAAACAGGTCTGTGGATGACGTTGCCAATATGGGTCTGCTTACAGACAGGAGGTTGAGGAGCTGGCTGTCTGGTGCAGTCACAACAACTTGGAGCTCAACACGCTCAAAACTGTGGAGATGATAGTAGACTTTAGGAGGAAACCCCCTGCACTCCCCCCACTCACCATCATGGACAGCACTGTGGCTGCAGCGAGTCATTCGGGTTTCTGGGCACCACCATCTCCCAGGACCTGAAGTGGGACATTCACATTGACTATATTGTGAAAAAGGCCCAGCAGAGGCTGTATTTCCTCCGCCAGCTAAGGAAGTTCAACCTGCCACAGGAGCTGCTGAAACAGTTCTACTCTGCCATCATCGAGCCTGTCCTTTGTTCATCTATATCTATTTGGTTTGGCTCAGCTACCAAAACATACATCAGAAGACTACAACGGACAGTCAGGACTGCTGAGAGGATTATCGGTGCCCCTCTACCCAACCTCCAAGATCTTTATATCTCCAGAGTGAGGAAAAGGGCTAAGAAAGTCACTCTGGACCCCTCACACCCAGCTCACTCTCTCTTTGAACTGTTGCCCTCTGGCCGGTGCTACAGATCACTGAGCACCAGAACAGACAGACACAAGAACATTTTTTTCCCCCAGGCCATATCCCACCTGAACAACACATAACACACCCCAGTACTGTACATCTGTAAATAACTCATCAAACCTTCATCCGTACATAGGACAAATGCACATTTTCTCTATATTTGTATTTTTATTGCTGTTGTTATTTATAATTTATTGTCTATTCTCTTCATTATTAGTGTTTTTATTACCTTAATTATATGTTGTCTGCACTATGTTTGTATTTCTGTACTGGAAGCTCCTAACACCAAGACAAATTCCTTGTGTGTGCAAACACACTTGGCAATAAAGCTCTTTCTGATTCTGATTAAATAAATTTGAAGCATTTTATTTCCTGAGTGAAGGGCTAATCTGCACCCCGACAAATACAATTTTGGGCTGTACAGAAGGATGTTGATATTGCAGTGTGCAAGATTTTAAAAGCACTTTATAATATGAATGACTGTATTTTAATTATAATGCAGCATTTAAGAATAGAGCAGCTATGGCTGGGACAGGGTTCATGTAACGCTTAAAGCTTCAACATAATCATGAGTATGTTAAAGGGGAAATGTTGCGGGTTTGAGTCTCAGGTCCGGCAGGGATTGTAGGTGGGGGGGAGTGAATTTCCAGCGCTCTCTCCACCCTCAATACCACGACTGAGGTGCCCTTGAGCAAGGCACCGAACCCCCAACTGCTCCCTGGGCACCGCAACATAAATGGCTGTCCACTGCTCCGGGTGTGTGTTCACGGTGTGTGTGTACACTTTGGATGGGTTCAATGCAGAGCACAAATTCCGAGTATGGGTCACCATACTTGGCCACATGTCACGTCAATTTCACTTTCACTTTAAATCAACTTTCTTTTGATACAGTCTGAAGATAGAGGCCTGTACATTCCAAGATGTGTTTCTAATGGCAAGCTCATACTACATGATTGAAAGACTAGTCGAGTCACTGTGTTGCTCACACTACGCAACAAGATTCCTTCTCATCTGTCGCTGTCTTGTCATAGCTGCGCACATACTACACAACACAACACTAACGAGGTGCACCCACTACAGAACATTCAGTGGAAAGCGAAAATACGTTTTCTCACATAAATTCTCACGATTATAGGCCATATGTTCAAGCATGGATGATCAACTGGCCCTTCAATTGGTCAATTGGCAGAAATTAATACAAGTATGCTATTTTTAATTATGCTCAAGTTAGTTTTTTCATGCATGTAACAAGGGTAATTGAATCACACAGTTGCATAAGCTCCAACTCATGCAAGTCTGGAGAATCGTGAGGATTAATGAAGAGGGAGGAGCTATCATTAATTAGCTGAAATCTGTAGAGTACAAAAAGACCAAAAGGCTGCATCTCTATTTTGTGACTAGCTGTTGAACAATGGCTGGAAGTTGGGGTTTGTTTCAGATTTTGGCAGTTTGTGCTTTCTGTCATGCTGTTCCACAGTGGAGTAATTTGCCTCAGAACCCTCAAGCTCTGTTCCAGCAAACTGACCAGCGGTTTCAGAAGCCAGTTCAAGAGCAAACTGACCAGCGGTTTCAGAAGCCAGTTCAAGAGCAAACTGACCAGCGGTTTCAGAAGCCAGTTCAAGAGCAAACTGACCAGCGGTTTCAGAAGCCAGTTCAAGAGCAAACTGACCAGCGGTTTCAGAAGCCAGTTCAAGAGCAAACTGACCAGCGGTTTCAGAAGCCAGTTCAAGAGCAAACTGACCAGCGGTTTCGGCAGCTAGTTCAACAGCAAACTGACCAGTGGTTTCGGCAGCCAGTTCAACAGCAAACTGACAAGAGGTTTGAGAAGCCAGTTCAAGAGCAAACTGACCAGCGGTTTCGGCAGCCAGTTCAAGGGCAAACTGACCAGCGGTTTGAGAAGCCAGTTCAAGGGCAAACTGACCAGCGGTTTGAGAAGCCAGTTCAACAGCAAACTGGCCAGCGGTTTCGGCAGCCAGTTCAACAGCAAACTGACCAGCGGTTTCGGCAGCCAGTTCAACAGCAAACTGACCAGCGGTTTCGGCAGCCAGTTCAACAGCAAACTGACAAGAGGTTTGAGAAGCCAGTTCAAGGGCAAACTGACCAGCGGTTTCGGCAGCCAGTTCAACGGCAAACTGACCAGCGGTTTCGGCAGCCAGTTCAACGGCAAACTGACCAGCGGTTTCGGCAGCCAGTTCAACAGCAAACTGACAAGAGGTTTGAGAAGCCAGTTCAAGAGCAAACTGACCAGCGGTTTCAGAAGCCAGTTCAAGAGCAAACTGACCAGCGGTTTCGGCAGCTAGTTCAACAGCAAACTGACCAGCGGTTTCGGCAGCCAGTTCAACAGCAAACTGACAAGAGGTTTGAGAAGCCAGTTCAAGAGCAAACTGACCAGCGGTTTGAGAAGCCAGTTCAAGGGCAAACTGACCAGCGGTTTGAGAAGCCAGTTCAAGGGCAAACTGACCAGCGGTTTCAGAAGCCAGTTCAACGGCAAACTGGCCAGCGGTTTCAGAAGCCAGTTCAACAGCAAACTGACCAGCGGTTTCGGCAGCCAGTTCAAGGGCAAACTGACCAGAAGTTTCGGCAGCCAGTTCAACAGCAAACTGACCAGCGGTTTCGGCAGCCAGTTCAAGGGCAAACTGACCAGCGGTTTCGGCAGCCAGTTCAACAGCAAACCGACCAGCGGTTTCGGCAGCCAGTTCAACAGCAAACCGACCAGCGGTTTCGGCAGCCAGTTCAACAGCAAACCGACCAGCGGTTTCGGCAGCCAGTTCAACAGCAAACTGACCAGCGGTTTCCTCAGCAGTTTCAGCTTCAGAAGCCAGTGGCCCAGGCAGAGCCCCTTGATAAATGTGCTGTAGCTGACTATGAGCAGATCCAATGTGGACCACCTGGGATCAGTGGTGCTGAGTGTGAAGCTATTAACTGCTGCTTTAATGGGCAGCAGTGTTACTATGGGAGGGCAGGTAAGCTTTCTCGATCTTATTCTGTTCATGTTAAACATTCTCAGCATTAACCTGCTCTTGTACCTTTTGTTCCAGTGACTGTCCAGTGTATTAGAGATGGTCAGTTTGTGGTAGTGGTGTCTAGAGACGTTACTCTGCCTCGACTGAGTCTGGATTCGGTTAGTTTACTGGGTGGAAGCGACCCACCTTGCCGTCCTGTGGAGTCCACACCTTCTTTTGCTATATACCAGTTCCCTGTGACCGCATGTGGCACGAGCATGATGGTGAGCAGCTGCTTCTGGTGTAGTTCTGCTTTGCTTATGGACTGGATGCCAACAGTGTTTCTATTCGCAGGAGGACAGCGGAGATGTGGTGTATGAGAACAGAATGACCTCCTCATATGAAGTTGGCATTGGACCATTTGGTTCCATCACAAGGGACAGTCATTTTGAGTAAGTGATCTATGACTTGGTGTGAATTTTAATCTTTGATAAATGCTACAAGCTCACCGTCTGTTGTCCAGGCTTCTCTTTCAGTGTAGGTACTCTGGAACTTCTGTTGAAGCTCTGGTTGTGGAGGTCAACTCTGTTCCTCCACCTCCACCAGTAGCTGCTCCTGGACCTCTCAGGGTGGAGCTCAGACTGGCCAATGGCCAATGTGTCACCAAAGGGTGCGCAGAAGGTAAGGTCTTGTCCTGTGTCTTCCTCAAGCCTTTCAAACATGAGTCTGGTTAAACCCCAGTGTTCCTCAGGGGATGAGGCCTACACGTCCTACTACAGTGACGCTGATTATCCCGTCACAAAAGTCCTGCGGGAGCCTGTGTATGTTGAGGTGCGCATTATGGAGAGGACTGACCCCAACATTGTCCTGATGCTGGGACGTTGTTGGGCGACTTCAACCCCCAGTCCACTCAGTCTCCCCCAGTGGGACCTTCTGGTTGATGGGTGAGTGTACAGCCAATCTTTATCCAGTTTGTCTACTGGGAGGCACTTTCTAACCACCTCTTTCCTCTTCAGATGCCCTTACCAGGACGACCGTTATCTGACCACACTGGTTCCAGTGACTGGATCGTCTGGTCTTCAGTTCCCAACCCACTACAAGCGCTTTGTTGTGAAAATGTTCACATTTGTAGATCCAGCCTCACTGGTTCCTCTGCAGGAAACTGTATGCCCCCATTACTTGAACGGTTTCATTTTTACTACTTGTGGATTCTATGACTTGCTCCTCTCTCTTCCCTGTCAGATCTTCATCCACTGCAGCACAGAGGTGTGCCTTCCATCATCTGGCTCTTGTGAGCAAAGCTGCACGAGGAAACGTGAGTTCTTGCTTTAACTTGACTAGCGGAACTGAGAATTTTATAAGTGCGTTCACACTTCTAAAATTTATTTCAGGAAGAGACACTCCTATCAAGGCTATCTCTAGTGAGCAGACTGTGGTTTCTAGTGGAGAAGTTACTCTGGTCCTGTAAATCTAGTGTTTTTAATAAACCTTGCAGAACACCAAGATCTTTGTCTATTGGTTTTGTTTTGGCTTTGCAGAATCTGGTGTTCCATGCCTCTTCCCCGTCTGTTTGTGGGTTATTTTTTTTCTTTAACACTATTAAACCAAGGTTCCACGACCTTTTTGTAAAGTCATGCATTGAGTCGAGGCTTCTGTACAAGCCATGACTCTTATCCAACCTCCAGTTGTTAACCTGGGCCACTGCATAGGGCACCAAATTAAGGGTTAATCATTAACTTTTGGTTAACAGGACGTTTAGCCCAACCAACATGCATTTATCCCCATCCAAGTGTGCATATTTTGCTGGGGAGCAATTGGGTGTTTGGGGTCTTGTTCAAGGGCACCTCAGCTGTGGGTATTGAAGGTAGAGTTATACATTCACTCGCATGTATAATTCCTGCTGGTACTGAGACTTGAACCCTTGACCTTTGGGTTACTAGTCAGTCCCTCCAGGGTTTTGCAAGAGCTCACAAATTTTCGTAATTGCCACGGATTTTGGGCTTAGATGTGTCCCGTGACGTCATTGCAACACGCATTCAAAGAGGTTGTGTCTCAGTTTGAAAAATGGAATGAACAGCCTTGGGTTCTCATGCCGATTTACAAGAGCTACATTGGACAAACGAACCTGAAAGCGGAATGAATCTGCGCTACGTGCCACAGACCGTTAATCTGCTCAGGCCGGAGCCACGGGCTGCTCTCGATCACGCGACACCGTTATACACGGCGCTGGAGATACAGTGAAGAAAGTGGTCTAATTCGTCGCAGAATCAGTAACATCGGTCAAATCTTGTGAGAAGCTTTCAAATTCGGCGCAATTCTTTATATAGTGGTAATTCAAAGTGCTTTACATAAACGAAAGTGAAATGGTCACACAGTAATCACAGCAAAAACAAGGAATTAAAAAATAAAAACCAGGAATTTTAAGATGATTTAGAAATTGATTTTAAAATGAATTTAAAACCGTTGAGAAAATGATTATACAATGCAGTCAGTTCGGACATGGCACAGTGCTCATTCAACAAATGCACAGCTGAACAGATGAGTTTTGAGTCTGGATTTAAATGTGGCTAATGTTTTCTCATGTCTGATCTCTTCTGGAAGCTGGTTCCAACTGTGTGTGGCATAATAGCTGAAAGCAGACTCCCCTTGTTTTGTGTGAACCCTTGGTATTTCTAACTGACTCGATCTGAGTGGTCTGTTGGGTTTATATTCAGTGAGCATATCTGCAATGTATTTGGGTCCTAGGCCATTGAGTGACTTATAAATGAGTAAAAGTACTTTAAAATCAATCCTAAATGTAACTGGAAGCTAGTGTAAGGACCTGAGGACTGGTGTGATATGCTCATATTTTCTGGTTCTAGTCAGAATCCTGGCAGCAGCGTTCTGGATGAGCTGCAGCTGTCTAATGGTCTTCTTGGGAAGGCCGGTGAGGAGACCATTACAATAATCCACCCTGCTGGTGATAAAGGCATGAACAAGTTTCTCCAAGTCTTGACTAGAAACAAAACATCTAATTCTTGCAATGTTTTTGAACAAAGATCTGGGAAACATCTGCCTTGTAATCTGATAAACGTCTCAGAAGCAGTTTTACATGCATTCTAATAAATGTTTATTTGACATCTGACAGGAAACGTCTTGGAGACGTTTGTTGCAGATGAGCAAACACCCTAAAAAATACGTCTTGCATATGTAAATGCAGACATCAAACAGACATCTCCGAGATGTACATGTGCGATTAGGGTGAGTGCTTTACTGTCAGCAAAATCAGTCATTTTTGGCTGCAAAAATCAGAAAAAAAGTACTGCGAAATCCTGGGGAGACTGCTAGTCTGACTCATTAACCATTAGGCCATGACTGCCCCCCCCCCCCCCCCCCAACTTGTAGGTCATTTGTGATGCATTTGTCAGTCCTGCTAGTACTATCTGCTTAAATGGGGAAAGATTTAGTTGTAAGCTGGGCAGTTGTGGCCTAATGGTTGGAGTCAGACTTGTAACCTGAAGTTTGCAGGTTTAATTCTCAATAGCAGTAGGGAATGTAGGTTGGGGAGAGAATGAACAGTGCTCTCTTCCACTTTCAATACACCCAGTTGCTCCCCGGGCACCACAGCGACTGGTTGCCGACTGCTCTGGGTGTGTTAACTACTCACTGCTTCTAATGTGTGTGCAGCAACTTGGGAGGGTTAAATGTAGAGGACAATTTTCAAGTATGGGTATCCATACTTTGCGTTCGCTGTCAAAAAAAGCGTTGGTTTTTAAAATCTTTTCAATTTTGAATAAGCGTTTCTTTCCCACTCCAGACTCCTTCTCTAATAAGAAACAAATTACAATGCATATGTATTTCAATACATGAAGATGAATCATGAAGTCATTTGAGCGACTGGTCCTGGCCTACCTGATGGACGTCACTGGACCCTTGCTGGATCCTCTTCAGTTTGCCTACAGGGCAAACAGGTCTGTGGATGACGTTGCCAATATGGGTCTGCTTACAGACAGGAGGTTGAGGAGCTGGCTGTCTGGTGCAGTCACAACAACTTGGAGCTCAACACGCTCAAAACTGTGGAGATGATAGTAGACTTTAGGAGGAAACCCCCTGCACTCCCCCCACTCACCATCATGGACAGCACTGTGGCTGCAGCGAGTCATTCGGGTTTCTGGGCACCACCATCTCCCAGGACCTGAAGTGGGACATTCACATTGACTATATTGTGAAAAAGGCCCAGCAGAGGCTGTATTTCCTCCGCCAGCTAAGGAAGTTCAACCTGCCACAGGAGCTGCTGAAACAGTTCTACTCTGCCATCATCGAGCCTGTCCTTTGTTCATCTATATCTATTTGGTTTGGCTCAGCTACCAAAACATACATCAGAAGACTACAACGGACAGTCAGGACTGCTGAGAAGATTATCGGTGCCCCTCTACCCAACCTCCAAGATCTTTATATCTCCAGAGTGAGGAAAAGGGCTAAGAAAGTCACTCTGGACCCCTCACACCCAGCTCACTCTCTCTTTGAACTGTTGCCCTCTGGCCGGTGCTACAGATCACTGAGCACCAGAACAGACAGACACAAGAACATTTTTTTCCCCCAGGCCATATCCCACCTGAACAACACACAACACACCCCAGTACTGTACATCTGTAAATAACTCATCAAACCTTCATCCGTACAAGATTCAAGATTCAAGAGTTTTATTCGTCACATACACAATTATACAGAGTATAACCAGCAGTGAAATGTAGGTCAGGTCCGCTCCAAGGACAGTGCAATTATAAAGTATACAAATATTAAGAGAAGAAAAGTAGAAAAAAATAAAATAAAATAAAAAGAATAAAATAAAAAGATAGATAAAAAATATAAATATAAATGTGCAGGTCAGTATGTTGTTGACTTAAATAGTACTAAGAGGAATGTGCAAAATAATGTGCAAAAAAGTTGTACAGGGTATATAATAGCAGCAATATGAGGTAGAGAAAAATTATGAATAGCTTATTGATATGGTGATATTTACATGGAGTCAAGTGATGTTATGACACAGAGTTAGAGTTTAGGAGCCTGATGGCCTGGGGGAAGAAGCTCCTCCTAAGTCTCTCAGTTTTTGTCATCAGGCTACGGAAGCGCTTACCAGAAGGAAGCAAAGTGAATAGCTGGTTACCAGGGTGATTTGAGTCCTTGATTATTTTGACAGCTCTATTTTTGCAGCGTTTGAGGTAGATGTCCTGCAGAGAGGGGAGAGCAGACCCTGAGATGCGCTCAGCTAAGCGCACAACTCTCTGTAGTGCTTTGCAGTCCTGATTGGAGCTGTTTCCATACCACACTGAGATGCACTGAGTCAATACACTTTCTATGGTCCCTGAATAGAAAGTTTTCAGGATTGCTGGTGAGACCCTGAATTTCCTCAGCTGTCGCAGATGGTACAGTCTTTGCCTGGCTTTCTTTACCTGAGTTTGGATGTGTGTAGTCCAAGTCAGGTTCTCAGAGATGTTTACACCGAGGTACTTGAAGCTACTCACCCTCTCCACAGGGGTCCCACTGATCATAAGAGGTGTGTAGGGCTGCTGCTGTCTCTTCCTGAAGTCCATGATCAGCTCTTTAGTTTTGCTCACATTCAGAGAGAGACAGTTGTCCTGGCACCATGGTGTGAGTCTCTCTACCTCGTCCAAGTATGCGGTCTCATCGTTGTTGGAGATGAGGCCCAGAACCACAGTATCATCAGCGAATTTGACAATAGATGTGGAGCTGTGAGAGGACACGCAGTCATGCGTGTAGAGAGAGTAGAGCAGGGGACTCAGGACACAGCCCTGTGGGGCTCCTATGTTCAGAGTGATGGAGTTTGAGGTGAACTGGCCAACTTTCACCACTTGAGGTCTGCCGGTGAGGAAGTCTTGAATCCAGTCACAGAGTGAGGAGTTTAGGCCGAGGTCTGTGAGTTTAGATGCCAGTTTGATGGGGACTATAGTGTTGAAAGCTGAGCTATAGTCAATGAATAGCAGCCTTACATAATTTCCATTGTTGCTATCCAAGTGTGTGAGGGAAGAGTGGAGAACGTGAGAAATGGCATCGTCCGTGGATCTGTTTGGGCGATAGGCAAACTGAAGAGGGTCCAGAGTATCAGGGATGGAGGAGCAAATGTGGCTCTTTACAAGTCTCTCAAAAACCTTCATGACTATAGATGTGAGGGCAACTGGGCGATAGTCATTCAGGCAAGAGGGTTTATTGTTCTTTGGCACAGGGATAATGATGGATTTTTTTAATGAGGTGGGAACCACGGCGGTAGCAAGGGACTCATTAAAGATAGAAGTGAACAAACCAGCGAGCTGATCGGCGCAGGACCTCAGAACACGGCCGGTTATCCCATCAGGTCCGGCTGTTTTCCTGACGTTCACTCTCTTTAGCGCCCTCCGAACCTCATCCTCCGACACGGTGATTACAGGATCATCGCTGCTCTGCCTGCTGCTTCCAGACGCGCTGGTCGGCAGAAACGCGCCACCGCCGTTGCCATCGAAGCGGCCGTAGAAGATGTTTAACTCGTCGGCCAGCAACGGATCTGCTCTCACCTCCGCGGAGGATTTGTTTCCGAAGTCACAGATGGTCCTCAGTCCCTGCCACATCCGTCGAGAGTCGTTGAGCTGGAAATGAGACTCAATTCTCTCTCTGTATCTGTGTTTGGCGGCTCTTACTGCGCGTCGGAGAGCATAGCACGATGCTTTGTACTCGCTCGTATTCCCAGACAGAAGAGCCTCATTGTAAGCGGCGGTGCGTGTGTTAACCGCGGCACGGATTGTTCTGTCCACCCACGGTTTCTGATTGGAGAATGTCCTTATCGTTATTGTTTCTGTAGCTTGCTCGGTTAGCGTGTTTACGAAGCTTAATGCTACATCCGTGAACTCGCTGACGTCAGAAGAACTCGCCCGGAACATGTCCCAGTCGACGTCATCAAGCGCCGCCTGCAGCATAGTCTCTGAGTGGGAGGACCAGCGCGTCACTACTCTCTGCACCGGAGGTTCCTGAACGAGCCTTTGTTTGTATCTCGGTGTTAGAAAGATGGCGGCATGGTCCGATTTGCCAAAAGCCGGTAGTGAGCGGGCTTTGTAGGCATCCTTGAACTGAGTGTAGCAATGATCCAGTGTGTTTGGTCCTCTAGTTGGACAGGATACATGTTGGTAAAAGTTCGGCATGACCTGCTTGAGGTTGGCTTTGTTAAAGTCCCCCGCGATGATGAAGGCAGCGTCAGGATGTTTGTTAATGTGGCCGCTGAGCACATCGTGAAGTTTAGACAAAGCCAAGCCAGTGTCCGCCTGTGGTGGAATGTACACAGCAGTAACAATGATCGATGAAAACTCCCGGGGCAGATAAAATGGGCGGCAGATAATGGAAAGATGTTCCAGATGAGGCGAGCAGGAACGCGACAGAATGGAGATATTCCTGGGGTCACACCATTTCTTGTTGATCATGAAACATACTCCTCCACCCCTGGATTTACCGGCCTCTGCTGTTCTGTCCGTCCGAAAGACAGAGAAGTTATCACTCGGCATTACAGCAGTGTCCGGGACCGAGGACGAAAGCCACGTTTCTGACAAACAAAGGATGTTACAGTCCCTAATGTCCCGTTGGAAACTAATCCTGGCTCTAAGATCGTCCATCTTATTCTCCAAGGATTGGACATTAGCGAGGAGAATGCTTGGGAGAGGAGGACTGTGAGCCCTTTTCCTGAGTCTGACTCGAATTCCAGCGCGCTTCCCGCGGTGTTTCTTGATCCGTCGCCTCGGGGGGGTGTTGTTTATCTCCGCGTTCCGAAGAATCTCCAGAGGCCACGCAGGATTCGTGGATAAAGTGTCCTGAAACAGGTTGGTGTAGCGGTTTCCAATGTCCAAAAGTGTTTCTATGTTGTAGGTGATCAGTGCCGACGTGAGATGTGTAAAAAGAGAAAGTAAAACTAAGTAAAAAGGAAGGTAGAAGCAAATTCTCGGTGGAGCGAACCTCACGGCGTCCGAACACAGCGGCGCCATCTTGTTCTTAAGGACAAATGCACATTTTCTCTATATTTGTATTTTTATTGCTGTTGTTATTTATAATTTATTGTCTATTCTCTTCATTATTAGTGTTTTTATTACCTTAATTATATGTTGTCTGCACTATGTTTGTATTTCTGTACTGGAAGCTCCTAACACCAAGACAAATTCCTTGTGTGTGCAAACACACTTGGCAATAAAGCTCTTTCTGATTCTGATTAAATAAATTTGAAGCATTTTATTTCCTGAGTGAAGGGCTAATCTGCACCCCGACAAATACAATTTTGGGCTGTACAGAAGGATGTTGATATTGCAGTGTGCAAGATTTTAAAAGCACTTTATAATATGAATGACTGTATTTTAATTATAATGCAGCATTTAAGAATAGAGCAGCTATGGCTGGGACAGGGTTCATGTAACACTTAAAGCTTCAACATAATCATGAGTATGTTAAAGGGGAAATGTTGCGGGTTTGAGTCTCAGGTCCGGCAGGGATTGTAGGTGGGGGGGAGTGAATTTCCAGCGCTCTCTCCACCCTCAATACCACGACTGAGGTGCCCTTGAGCAAGGCACCGAACCCCCAACTGCTCCCTGGGCACCGCAACATAAATGGCTGTCCACTGCTCCGGGTGTGTGTTCACGGTGTGTGTGTACACTTTGGATGGGTTCAATGCAGAGCACAAATTCCGAGTATGGGTCACCATACTTGGCCACATGTCACGTCAATTTCACTTTCACTTTAAATCAACTTTCTTTTGATACAGTCTGAAGATAGAGGTCTGTACATTTCAAGATGTGTTTCTAATGGCAAGCTCATACTACATGATTGAAAGACTAGTCGAGTCACTGTGTTGCTCACACTACGCAACAAGATTCCTTCTCATCTGTCGCTGTCTTGTCATAGCTGCGCACATACTACACAACACAACACTAACGAGGTGCACCCACTACAGAACATTCAGTGGAAAGCGAAAATACGTTTTCTCACATAAATTCTCACGATTATAGGCCATATGTTCAAGCATGGATGATCAACTGGCCCTTCAATTGGTCAATTGGCAGAAATTAATACAAGTATGCTATTTTTAATTATGCTCAAGTTAGTTTTTTCATGCATGTAACAAGGGTAATTGAATCACACAGTTGCATAAGCTCCAACTCATGCAAGTCTGGAGAATCGTGAGGATTAATGAAGAGGGAGGAGCTATCATTAATTAGCTGAAATCTGTAGAGTACAAAAAGACCAAAAGGCTACATCTCTATTTTGTGACTAGCTGTTGAACAATGGCTGGAAGTTGGGGTTTGTTTCAGATTTTGGCAGTTTGTGCTTTCTGTCATGCTGTTCCACAGTGGAGTAATTTGCCTCAGAACCCTCAAGCTCTGTTCCAGCAAACTGACCAGCGGTTTCAGAAGCCAGTTCAAGAGCAAACTGACCAGCGGTTTCAGAAGCCAGTTCAAGAGCAAACTGACCAGCGGTTTCAGAAGCCAGTTCAAGAGCAAACTGACCAGCGGTTTCAGAAGCCAGGTCAAGAGCAAACTGACCAGCGGTTTCGGCAGCTAGTTCAACAGCAAACTGACCAGCGGTTTCGGCAGCCAGTTCAACAGCAAACTGACAAGAGGTTTGAGAAGCCAGTTCAAGAGCAAACTGACCAGCGGTTTCGGCAGCCAGTTCAAGGGCAAACTGACCAGCGGTTTCAGAAGCCAGTTCAAGAGCAAACTGGCCAGCGGTTTCGGCAGCCAGTTCAACAGCAAACTGACCAGCGGTTTCGGCAGCCAGTTCAACAGCAAACTGACCAGCGGTTTCGGCAGCCAGTTCAACAGCAAACTGACCAGCGGTTTCGGCAGCCAGTTCAACAGCAAACTGACCAGCGGTTTCGGCAGCCAGTTCAACAGCAAACTGACCAGCGGTTTCGGCAGCCAGTTCAACAGCAAACTGACAAGAGGTTTGAGAAGCCAGTTCAAGGGCAAACCGACCAGCGGTTTCGGCAGCCAGTTCAAGGGCAAACCGACCAGCGGTTTCGGCAGCCAGTTCAACAGCAAACCGACCAGCGGTTTCGGCAGCCAGTTCAACAGCAAACTGACCAGCGGTTTCCTCAGCAGTTTCAGCTTCAGAAGCCAGTGGCCCAGGCAGAGCCCCTTGATAAATGTGCTGTAGCTGACTATGAGCAGATCCAATGTGGACCTCCTGGGATCAGTGGTGCTGAGTGTGAAGCTATTAACTGCTGCTTTAATGGGCAGCAGTGTTACTATGGGAGGGCAGGTAAGCTTTCTCGATCTTATTCTGTTCATGTTAAACATTCTCAGCCTTAACCTGCTCTTGTACCTTTGTTCCAGTGACTGTCCAGTGTATTAGAGATGGTCAGTTTGTGGTAGTGGTGTCTAGAGACGTTACTCTGCCTCGACTGAGTCTGGATTCGGTTAGTTTACTGGGTGGAAACGACCCACCTTGCCGTCCTGTGGAGTCCACACCTTCTTTTGCTATATACCAGTTCCCTGTGACCGCATGTGGCACGAGCATGATGGTGAGCAGCTGCTTCTGGTGTAGTTCTGCTTTGCTTATGGACTGGATGCCAACAGTGTTTCTATTCGCAGGAGGACAGCGGAGATGTGGTGTATGAGAACAGAATGACCTCCTCATATGAAGTTGGCATTGGACCATTTGGTTCCATCACAAGGGACAGTCATTTTGAGTAAGTGATCTATGACTTGGTGTGAATTTTAATCTTTGATAAATGCTACAAGCTCACCGTCTGTTGTCCAGGCTTCTCTTTCAGTGTAGGTACTCTGGAACTTCTGTTGAAGCTCTGGTTGTGGAGGTCAACTCTGTTCCTCCACCTCCACCAGTAGCTGCTCCTGGACCTCTCAGGGTGGAGCTCAGACTGGCCAATGGCCAATGTGTCACCAAAGGGTGCGCAGAAGGTAAGGTCTTGTCCTGTGTCTTCCTCAAGCCTTTCAAACATGAGTCTGGTTAAACCCCAGTGTTCCTCAGGGGATGAGGCCTACACGTCCTACTACAGTGACGCTGATTATCCCGTCACAAAAGTCCTGCGGGAGCCTGTGTATGTTGAGGTGCGCATTATGGAGAGGACTGACCCCAACATTGTCCTGATGCTGGGACGTTGTTGGGCGACTTCAACCCCCAGTCCACTCAGTCTCCCCCAGTGGGACCTTCTGGTTGATGGGTGAGTGTACAGCCAATCTTTATCCAGTTTGTCTACTGGGAGGCACTTTCTAACCACCTCTTTCCTCTTCAGATGCCCTTACCAGGACGACCGTTATCTGACCACACTGGTTCCAGTGACTGGATCGTCTGGTCTTCAGTTCCCAACCCACTACAAGCGCTTTGTTGTGAAAATGTTCACATTTGTAGATCCAGCCTCACTGGTTCCTCTGCAGGAAACTGTATGCCCCCATTACTTGAACGGTTTCATTTTTACTACTTGTGGATTCTATGACTTGCTCCTCTCTCTTCCCTGTCAGATCTTCATCCACTGCAGCACAGAGGTGTGCCTTCCATCATCTGGCTCTTGTGAGCAAAGCTGCACGAGGAAACGTGAGTTCTTGCTTTAACTTGACTAGCGGAACTGAGAATTTTATAAGTGCGTTCACACTTCTAAAATTTATTTCAGGAAGAGACACTCCTATCAAGGCTATCTCTAGTGAGCAGACTGTGGTTTCTAGTGGAGAAGTTACTCTGGTCCTGTTAATCTAGTGTTTTTAATAAACCTTGCAGAACACCAAGATCTTTGTCTATTGGTTTTGTTTTGGCTTTGCAGAATCTGGTGTTCCATGCCTCTTCCCCGTCTGTTTGTGGGTTATTTTTTTTCTTTAACACTATTAAACCAAGGTTCCACGACCTTTTTGTAAAGTCATGCATTGAGTCGAGGCTTCTGTACAAGCCATGACCCTTATCCAACCTCCAGTTGTTAACCTGGGCCACTGCATAGGGCACCAAATTAAGGGTTAATCATTAACTTTTGGTTAACAGGACGTTTAGCCCAACCAACATGCATTTATCCCCATCCAAGTGTGCATATTTTGCTGGGGAGCAATTGGGTGTTTGGTCTTGTTCAAGGGCACCTCAGCTGTGGGTATTGAAGGTAGAGTTATACATTCACTCGCATGTATAATTCCTGCTGGTACTGAGACTTGAACCCTTGACCTTTGGGTTACTAGTCAGTCCCTCCAGGGTTTTGCAAGAGCTCACAAATTTTCGTAATTGCCACGGATTTTGGGCTTAGATGTGTCCCGTGACGTCATTGCAACACGCATTCAAAGAGGTTGTGTCTCAGTTTGAAAAATGGAATGAACAGCCTTGGGTTCTCATGCCGATTTACAAGAGCTACATTGGCCAAACGAACCTGAAAGCGGAATGAATCTGCGCTACGTGCCACAGACCGTTAATCTGCTCAGGCCGGAGCCACGGGCTGCTCTCGATCACGCGACACCGTTATACACGGCGCTGGAGATACAGTGAAGAAAGTGGTCTAATTCGTCGCAGAATCAGTAACATCGGTCAAATCTTGTGAGAAGCTTTCAAATTCGGCGCAATTCTTTATATAGTGGTAATTCAAAGTGCTTTACATAAACGAAAGTGAAATGGTCACACAGTAATCACAGCAAAAACAAGGAATTAAAAAATAAAAACCAGGAATTTTAAGATGATTTAGAAATTGATTCTAAAATGAATTTAAAACCGTTGAGAAAATGATTATACAATGCAGTCAGTTCGGACATGGCACAGTGCTCATTCAACAAATGCACAGCTGAACAGATGAGTTTTGAGTCTGGATTTAAATGTGGCTAATGTTTTCTCATGTCTGATCTCTTCTGGAAGCTGGTTCCAACTGTGTGTGGCATAATAGCTAAAAGCAGCCTCCCCTTGTTTTGTGTGAACCCTTGGTATTTCTCACTGACTCGATCTGAGTGGTCTGTTGGGTTTATATTCAGTGAGCATATCTGCAATGTATTTGGGTCCTAGGCCATTGAGTGACTTATAAATGAGTAAAAGTACTTTAAAATCAATCCTAAATGTAACTGGAAGCTAGTGTAAGGACCTGAGGACTGGTGTGATATGCTCATATTTTCTGGTTCTAGTCAGAATCCTGGCAGCAGCGTTCTGGATGAGCTGCAGCTGTCTAATGGTCTTCTTGGGAAGGCCGGTGAGGAGACCATTACAATAATCCACCCTGCTGGTGATAAAGGCATGAACAAGTTTCTCCAAGTCTTGACTAGAAACAAAACATCTAATTCTTGCAATGTTTTTGAGATAATAGTATGCTGATTTAGTTACTGCTTTGACATGACTACTGAAACTAAGGTATGTCTCCAGAATCACCCCCAAGATGTTTGAATAAAGATCTGGGAAACATCTGCCTTGTAATCTGATAAACGTCTCAGAAGCAGTTTTACATGCATTCTAATAAATGTCTGACAGGAAACGTCTTGGAGACGTATGTTGCAGAAGAGCAAACACCCTAAAAAATATGTCTTGCATATGTAAATGCAGACATCAAACAGACACAGTGCCACCTTCTGTAGAGTCCAGCTATAGACAGGCTCTAAAAGATGCCAGGGCAGAGCATATCCGCAAACTCATAGATAACCAAAACAATCCAAGGTTTTTATTTAGCTCAGTGGCTAGATTAACAAATAAACAGACACCGCCCGATCTAAATATTCCCTCACAGTTTAATAGTAATGACTTTATGAATTTCTTTACTGATAAAATAGATAACATCAGAAATACAATCACAAATGTATATTCAACTGCGTCTAGTATTTCAGCTTCATTCATCATCGCACCAAAAGAAAAACTGCAGTGCTTTACAACTATAAGACAGGAAGAGCTAAATAAACTTATCAGTGCATCTAAACCAACAACGTGTTTATTAGATCCTGTACCCACTAAACTACTGAAAGAGTTGTTACCTGTAGCAGAAGAACCGCTTCTCAATATTATTAACTCATCGTTATCTTTAGGTCACGTCCCAAAACCATTCAAGCTGGCGGTTATTAAGCCTCTTAAGAAACCACAACTAGATTCTAATGAACTGGCAAATTACAGACCCATTTCAAATCTTCCGTTTATGTCTAAAATTTTAGAAAAAGTTGTGTCTGCTCAATTGTGCTCCTTCCAGAGGTGTCAAGTAACGAAGTACAAATACTTCTTCGTTACCTTACTTAAGTAGAAATTTTGGGTATCTATACTTTACTGGAGTAATTATTTTTCAGCCGACTTTTTACTTCTACTCCTTACATTTTCACGCAATTATCTGTACTTTCTACTCCTTACATTTTAAAAATAGCCTCGTTACTCCTATTTCATTTCGGCTCGTTTTCATTCCGGCTTGTCATCGTCATGGGCGTTGCTAAGTCATTTTTAGGGGGGCTTTAGCACCCCTAACTTTCTGCTCAGCCCTCCTAAAAATCTTGCGATTCTTCCTCCTTTAAATTTGAAACGGCAGCAGACTTCGGCTCCTCCCCATCTTTCTGCGCGTTCTTCAATCCACAGACTGCGGTGGCGCAGAGGAGAGGACAAGGTGTGTGTTTATCGATAGATTGTTATAATATCTACATCTGTGCAGTTCTTTGTCTTAAATACAGTTTACAAAAAGTCATGGGAGAGCAATCGGTTTCCAATCTTCTGTAAAGTTTTCGCTGCATTCACCACTCATCACACCACAGCTGTTTCCTTCAGCGAAAGCCCTTAACACATTATACGCATACTTTATAAAACGATCACGTTATTGCTATTTTCATTGGAAAATTTAGCTTTCAATATAGAACTTAATATTACAGTGCATGTGGCATTAACTACCGTACAGTTATGCATAGAAGTGATTAAAGACAGTGACAGACAGCACTCAGTCAGTGCACTCATTTTAATTGCATATCAGAGTGATTGACAGAGATTGAAACATTGTGTGTCCTTCTCACAGACTGCTTCAGTTTTGCTGTTTTTTTTTTTTTTTTTTTACTTTTAAAAGTTAATCACAGCACCCACATAGTTTAATCCATTGTCCAGCCTTATAGCTGTGTTGTTTATATTGCTAATATGGATAGTCAGTGTAAGTTTAAAGTGATATGATGTTGTATGTTTACAATTTTCTGTTTGTACTTGAGCATAGAAAAAGATTTGTACTAGTAATGCAAACAGTAACATTTTTGGTTTGTACAGTAAACAGGTGTGTGTGTGTGTGTGTGTGAGATCAGGTAGACTTGTATTTGGCTTGTACTCGGATGTTATACCCATCTATGCAATACAGTGGAATACTGCAATAAGTTTAGTATACCATCCTACCCTATTAATACATTTTTTTGTAAATATTTATTTATTTTTTATTATTATACCATCATTGGGGGCTGAGCCCCCCTAAAATGAAAATCCTAGCATCGCCCTTGGTCATCGCTCAAAAAAAATAAAAATAAAAACCTATCCAGATAAATCGTGCCATCCGGATAGAGTGAATTGTGGTTGGATGAGAATATAAACCTATACCATTCCGACACCCTATTGGTTTGTACGCGATCCATCGCACCTGCACATGACACAAATCACGTCACACTCAACAAAGATTATTTCTTAAAAGTTATTATTTCTCCACTACTGGCTCATTTATCAAACGGGTGCTTTCTCTTCGTCCGTTGCCCTCACAGATTCCTGCAGCTAAGCTTGATGTACATTTACATTCCAATAAAGGTTATTGATGACATGCCTCTGAAGTTTGACTTTTTGCACCATTACAATACTTACAGGCAACTAGTCATCATATCTTCCGCTCCATGAAACACGTTAATGCTCAGTAGTACACATATATGGTTTTTTAATGTATTTGCATTGTACTAAAATGCGTTCATTTTCAGTGGGCACATATCCGGCTGAAACAGGTAGCCTAGTGCATCCCAAATTTTTCAACATTAACATTTTAATATAACATTATAGTCATTATGGCCTTTAGAAAAAGTTTTTTTTGAGGAGGTGGGGTAGTGCACAATAGGCCCCTGTGCCACGGCCTAAGCTTTTGTCCTTAATGGCATTTCTTTTTCCTTCCATTACTTTTACTTTTATACTTTAAGTAGTTTTGAAACCAGTACTTTTACACTTTTACTTGAGTAAAAAACTTGAGTTGATACTTCAACTTCTACAGAAGTCTTTTTAAACCCTAGTATCTATACTTCTACTTGAGTAATGAATGTGAATACTTTTGACACCACTGGCTCCTTCTTGCAAAAAAATGATCTCTATGAAGAATTTCAGTCAAGTTTCAGGCCTCACCATAGCACAGAAACTGCACTTGTTAAAATTACAAATGGCTTGCTTCTTGCTTCAGACCAAGGCTGCATCCCATTGCTAGTATTACTTGATCTTAGTGCTGCGTTCGACACTATAAACCATGACACACTCATAGATCGATTACAAAACTATACTCGTATTTTCATGGGCAGGCTTTAAGATGGTTTATATCCTACCTGTCCGATCGCTACCACTTTGTTCATTTAAATGGGGAGTCAACTCAGTTATCACCAATAAAGTATGGAGTACCACATGGATCTGTCCTAGGTCCTCTGTTATTTTCAATATACATGTTGCCCCTTGGTAATATTATTAGAAAATATGGGATTAGTTTTCATTGTTATGCTGATGATACTCAACTATATATCTCAACAAAAGATGAAACTTCTCAACTATCTAAGCTAATAGATTGTGTAAAAAATGTAAAAGATTGGATGACCAATAATCTCCTCCAATTAAATTCAGATAAAATAGAGATATTACTTATTGGACCAAAAAACAGTACACAGAATCTCGTGGATTATAATTTGCAACTAGACGGATGCACTGTTACGTCCTCTAAAGTCAAAAATCTGGGTGTTATATTAGACAGCAACTTGTCCTTTGAAAATCATATTTCCCATGTTACAAAAACAGCATTCTTCCATCTTAGAAACATTGCCAAGCTTCGAAGCATGCTACCTGTTTCTGATGCAGAAAAGCTAGTTCATGCATTCATGACCTCTAGACTGGACTATTGTAATGCACTGCTAGCTGGTTGTCCTGCATCTTCAATAAACAAGCTACAGATAGTCCAAAATGCAGCGGCTAGAGTTCTTACCAGGTCAAGAAAATATGATCATATTACCCCAATTTTACAGTCTCTGCACTGGCTACCTATTAAGTTCCGTATCATTTACAAATTATTATTACTTGCCTATAAGGCCCTAAATGGTTTAGCTCCTGCGTACCTAACTTGTCTTCTACCACGCTACAATCCAACCCGCTCCCTAAGGTCGCAAAACTCTGGACTTTTGGTAGTACCTAGGATAGCAAAGTCCACTAAAGGAGGTAGAGCTTTTTCACATTTGGCTCCCAAACTCTGGAATAGCCTTCCTGATAACGTTCGGGGTTCAGACACACTCTCTCTGTTTAAATCTAGATTAAAGACACATCTCTTTAGCCAAGCATTCACATAATGCATTTTATAATCTTGTACTGCAGTTATATCTGATCAAATGTACATTATTATTATTGGGTTGAACAAATCATTTTTTCTTAGATGGAACAGCAGCTACACTAATTATGTCTCTATTTGTTTCTCTGTTGATTAACATCCCGTGGTAACTAGGAATTACAGAAACTTCAGTCTGGATCCAATCCTTAAATGATCTGAGATGACTCTGCATTTAACCCATCCAACATGCACACACACAGCAGTGAACACACACACACACTGTGAACACACACCCGGAGCAGTGGGCAGACATTTTATGCTGCAGCGCCCGGGGAGCAGTTGGGGGTTCGGTGCCTTGCTCAAGGGCACCTCAGTCGTGGTATTGAGGGTGGAGAGAGCGCTGGACATTCACTCCCCCCACCTACAATTCCTGCCGGCCGGAGACTCGAACCCGCAACCTTTGGATTACAAGTCCGACTCTCTAACCATTAGGCCACGACTTCCCCCACGTTTACTTTGGCAGTTCTTTATTTTTTTGTTTTTTAATGATTCTGAATAAAAACCGGTTGTTGATTCTTAACCCTATGTTTGTTCACACTCATCAAACAGGGTTCTGTAGTGGGCCATCTGTAAGCCATAATCATCCAAATTTTAAGAAATAAAGGCTTAAAATCTATATGTAATGAATCTATATAATATATGGGTTTCCCTTTCTGAAATGAGTGACAATAAATATTGACCTTTTTCACGATATTCTTATTTTTTAGATGTACCTGTATATGTTAAGAATAAGAAAAAAAGACTTGAATTTTGAGAATCAATAATACATAAACTCCCACTTGTGCAAGTCTGGGGAATCATTACAGTTAATGAAGAGGGTGGCGCTATCATTAATTAGCTGAAATCTGTAGAGTATAAAAAGACCAAAGGGCAGTATTTCCACTTTGTGACTAGCTGTTGAACAATGGCTGGAAATTGGGGTTTGTTTCAGATTTTGGCAGTTTGTGCTTTCTGTCATGCTGTTCCACAGTGGAGTAATTTGCCTCCGAATCCTCAAGCTCTGATGTTCCTGCAAACTGACCAGCGGTTTCAGTAGCCAGTCCAACAGCAAATCTGAGTCAATCCTAAAACAAAATGATGTTTAGATTAGATTAGATTAGATTCAACTTTATTGTCATTGCACATGTAAGGTACAGGGCAACGAAATGCAGTTAGCATCTAACCAGAAGTGCAATAAGCAGAGGTACAGGATATACAGTGTCTACAATATGTTACATGTGTACAGAATATACAGATAAGGCAGTAGTACTATGGACATAATTTAAATTTTTTTAAATACTATCAGTATGATATACAGATGGGTGATATGAACATACTATACAGATGGATTGTACAGTAAATGTATGTACACTATGAGCAAAAACTATGAATATAATTACAAATGGATATGAATAAGCTATACATTAAGATATATAAATACTAGTGCAATGAACATTGAAAGTGCATAGAAATAAAAATTTCCAGTGCATAGTACTCAGTGTGTGGATGTTTTTTTGTTTTTGTTTTTTAACCGATTTTAATGATGGGGAGGGGTGAAGAGTTTGTGGTGGTGTGTGAGGGGGGTATCATTGGGCAGAGTTTAGTAGGGAAACAGCTGTAGGGAAAAAGCTGTTCCTGAGTCTGCTTGTCCTTTATCGGAGGCTCCTGAAGCGCCTCCCAGAAGGCAGTAAGTTAAACAGTCTATGGTCAGGGTGAGAGGAGTCCTTAAGAATGCCGCGAGCTCAATGTAAACAGCGTTTTCTCTGGACGTCCTCAATGGCAGGAAGTGGTGTCCCTGTGATGCGTTGGGCGGTTTTCACCACCCTCTGCAGTGCCTTGCGGTCAGCAACTGTGCAGTTCCCATACCAGACTGTGATGCAGTTGGTCAGGATGCTTTCAATTGCACACCGGTAGAAGTTCCGCTGGATGGCTGGAGACAGGTGGTTCTTCTTCAGTGTCCTAAGGAAGAAGAGGCGTTGGTGAGCCTTCTTGACTAGGCTGGATGTGTTGGTGGTCCAGGTCAGGTCCTCCGAGATGTGGGTTCCCAGGAACTTGAAGCTGGAGACACGTTCAACAACCATCCCGTTAATGTGGATGGGGTCATGCGTTCCACTTTTCTTCTTCCTGAAGTCCACAATAAGTTCCTTTGTCTTGCTGGTGTTGAGGAGCAGGTTATTGTCAGCGCACCATGCAGCCAGGTGCTGTACCTCCTCCCTGTAGGCAGTCTCATCGTTGTCTCTGATGAGGCCAATCACTGTGGTGTCGTCAGCAAACTTGATGATGGAGTTGGATCCATGCACAGGCCTGCAGTCATGGGTGTAGAGGGAGTAGAGGAATGGGCTCAGCACACAGCCCTGTGGTACGCCGGTGTTGAGTGTGATGGTGGTGGAGCAGGTGTGGCCTGACCTAACATGCTGAGGTCTGTTGGTCAGAAAGTCCATAATCCAGCTACAGAGGGAGGTGTTAACACCCAAGTCTCCAAATTTAGTGATCAGCTTGGAGGGAATGACGGTGTTGAATGCTGAGCTGAAATCAACAAACAACATCCGTGCATAAGTGTTGTTATTATCCAGGTGTGTGAGTACCGAGTGCAGTACTGTGTATACTGCATCCTCAGTGCTCCTATGTAACAGTTAATCATATTTGAAATGTCTTACAAAAACTAGAAACAAGATTTAACTCCTTTTATAGGAGATATTATAACTTCAAAATTTGCACAGCTATCCTTAAACTTGAAAATGAGCATTTTACAAAACTCATCTGCATCTGCACCACCATTTATGAGAGTGACTGTCTTCCATAACTTTATCATTATTTTATCTGTCATTATTGAATGTCAGCCCATCAATCTCAAAAAAGTGCAATGAGAACAACTGCTATTGTTGTCGTTCAGTTTAGTGGTCATTTAGTTTCATGTGGAAAACAGCCAATCAAATGTGAAGATAAATTGTTAATTTGTCAATGCAGCTGTAATGATTCTTGATTAACGGAGGTGGGGTTGATAACGATGATTAATTTGCAGAGTATAAACAGGAGTCCAAGGCATTCTGAAGTTGTGCTCAGTTGTTTCGTAATGGCAGAAAAGTGGTAATTGATTTGTTTCCAAACACTATGTTTTTGGGTTTGCTCTATTTGCAGTGCTGTTCCACAGTCCAGTAATCTGCCCCAGAACCCTCAAGCTCTGATGTTACTGCAAACTGACCAGCGGTTTCAGAAGCCAGTTCAACAGCAAACTGACCAGCAGGTTCCCCAGCAGTTTCAGCTTCAGAAGCAAGTGGCGCAGGCAGAGCCCCTTCATAAATGTGCTGTAGCTTTCTCCACTTCCGCTTCCGCTTCCGGCACACACCCAGACTGAGATCACACACACACACACAGGGCCTTGCCCTTTTTCGCCTTTTTATTCCATGATCTCGCTCGACTTTCAATGCAATAACATTATGCCATACGGAACCGTTTGCCACTGAACGTGCTTTAACGACGACAGTGGGGCTTTGACGGCCTTAGTCAAACGGGTTGGCGCGTGTGGTCGGGTTGTTAGATAGTACGCCATACGGAACCGTTTGTCACTGAACCTGCTCTAACGACGACAGTGGGGCTTCGACTGCCTTATTCAAATGGTTTTTCTATAACGTGTGAATATATCCACTATAGCGTTCTATAACAAAACCAATCAGAGGGCCTTGTTATCACTAGTTTTATTCTGATCTCTCGAGTCTGCTATTAGCTTATAGCCCGTTAGCATCGGCAGCGTGGCTGTCGCTAATCTCACTTACATTGCAAATCCTCCATTCACACACATTACTATCGTTTCACTGTTACTTGCTTAAATGGCGGATTTGTGTCTACCTTTGAGTGCAGGTGAGGACACGTTCGAGCTGCATTCGGTGCAGGTGGAGCTGGAAGCCGTGGAGAAGCAGGCCCAGCTGAGAGAGCGGAGAGCCGCACTGGAAACATCCCGGGCTGACGCTCACAAGTCCGGGGTAGGTATTAGGGCTGTATACCTTGGAGAACCTGGCGATACGATACATACCTCGATACACAGGTCACGATTCGATACGTACCTCGATACAGAGCTGTCTCGATACGATTTGATACAATGTGACACGATTCGATACGATTCAATAAAAATACATGGGCCAGAGCTAATTAGTTAATGCTGAAAACATTTACTCAACAAACAGAACTCTGCATTTTTCTTCAATTTAATGAAGACAAAAGTGCATTATAACAAAGTGCATTTTGCTTAAATATTTGCAACTTTAAGTGCTCTGATTAATTGTACACAAATTGTATTAATCTGGAAATTACCACAAGTCAACATTTATTCAAATTCAAATTCTAATTTTATTTGTCACATACATATACATACATAGTACGACATGTAGTGAAATGTATTGTACGACTGTCCAACAAAATTAAGAATAAACCTCAAGTTTACAAAAATACAAATAGCAAATAGAAAAAGTACAGTAAACATATATATAGAAATAAACTAGCAATAAAATAAAATAACAAATAGATATGAGAATAAAAATAGATATGAAGAATAAAATAGAATATGATATGATTCTATATAGATTCTGTAAAAGTAAAGTGTATGTCAGTGATAAAGTGTCTGTGTGCTGTGCAGTGCAGTAAAGTGTGTAAGTGAGTAAAAGGAATACTAAAGACAAATGGTATGTAAGTCCCACTCATTTATCCTTACGTGACCTTCTACAAATTAGTGCAGATGTAATGAGAATGTGCAAAGTGGAAGTGTGGGGTGATGTGCTTAGAGTGGAGAGAGGTTAAGACTCCGAATGGCCTGCGGGAAGAAGCTCCTCCTCATTCTCTCTGTGTTCGCCTTCATGCAGCGGAAGCGCCTCCCTGAACGCAGCAGAGAAAAGAGTCCATTGTTGGGATGGCTGAGGTCCTTCACTATCTTCCTGGCCCTGGTCAGGCACCGCTTGCTGTAGATGTCCTGCAGGTCAGGGAGCTCGGTGTGAATGGTACGTTCCGCTGAACGCACCACCCTCTGGAGGGCTCGTCTGTCCTGCATAGTGCAGTTCCCGAACCAGGAAGTGATGCTGCCCGTCAGGACGCTCTCGATGGTGCAGGTGTAAAAAGTCTTAAGCACCCGAGAGGGAAGTCTAAAGTCCCTTAAGCGTCTCAGATGGTACAGACGCTGCCTGGCCTTCTTCACCAGGGTGCTGGTATGACAGGACCAAGTCAAGTCCTGCGTGATGTGAACACCCAGGTATCTGAAGCTGTCCACTCTCTCCACTGGAGTCCCGCTGATCGTGATCGGCTGGTATGACCGCTCCTGCTTCGTACTGAAGTCCACTATCAGCTCCTTAGTTTTGCTGATGTTCAGGTGTAGACTATTCACCTGGCACCAACTCTCCAGGTTCTTAATCTCCTGTATGTAGGCCGTCTCGTCGTGGTCTGAGATCAGGCCCAACACGACAGTGTCATCAGCAAACTTGATGATGGTGGTGGAGTTAGAAGTGGCCACACAGTCATAAGTGTACAGTGAGTACAGCAGGGGGCTCAGAACACAACCTTGAGGGGCTCCAGTGCTTAGGGTGATGGAGGATGAGGTGTGTTTACCCATCCGTACGGCTTGCTGTCTGTCCTTCAGGAAGCTGGAGATCCATTGGCACAAGTATGTGCTGAGACCAAGGACCTCCAACTTGGAGGTGAGTGTGGAGGGAATTATGGTGTTAAACGCTGAACTGTAGTCCACAAACAGCATTTTTACATAATTCCCTTTTCTGCAGTCCAGGTGACTTGTTGTGGTGTGGAGGAGGTGTGAGATGGCATCCTCCGTGGAGCGGTTATGCCTGTATGCAAACTGTAGTGGATCCAGTGTGTCTGGTAGTGATGCAATGATGAAGTCTCTGACCAGTCTCTCAAAGCACTTCATCACCACTGATGTGAGGGCTACAGGGCGATAGTCATTTAGGCAGGTGGGCTGGGGTTTCTTGGGGACAGGAACAATGGTGGACTGCTTAAAGCATGAGGGGACTATGGACTGTTCCAGGGAGAGGTTGAAGATCTCAGTGAACACCGGTGCTAGCTGGTCAGCGCAGGCCTTCAGAACCCGACCTGTGATGCCATCTGGTCCTGCTGCCTTCCTGATCTTCACTCTCCTGAATGCCCTCCTCACGTCATGCTCCGTGATGGTGAACACGTTGTCCTCATCGGCTTCCTCAGCGTGCATGCAGTTAGCACTGCTAGCGCCGTTAGCGTGGTTAGCTGCAGCCTCGAAGCGAGCATAAAAAGTGTTCAGCTCATCAGCCAGAGAAGCGTCCGCATTCCCCGATCTGGAGGGTGGTGTTTTATAGTCCGTGATGGTTCTAAGTCCCTGCCACAGGCTCCTAGAGTCGCCATGTTGGAATTGCGACTCTAGTTTCCTCCCGTAGCGCTGCTTCGCCTCCTTCACCGATCTGCGCACGCTGTAAGATGCAGCCTTGTAATCATCCATGTTCCCGGTGATGAGCCCTGTGTTGTAGGCAGCGGAGCGGGATCTCAGGGCGTCGCGGATGGTTTTATCCACCCACGGCTTCTGGTTGGGAAACGTCCTGATGATGGTTTTCTGCACCGTATCATCCATTAGTTTCTCTATAAATCCCACAACCGCTTCCGTAAACAAGCTGACGTCATCAGAGCTGCGCCGGAACATGTCCCAGTCTGCGTCATCTAGCGTGTCCTGCAGAGCGGCCACCGATTGGTCCGTCCAGCGTTGGACCTCCCTCTGCACCGGAGCTTCCTGTTTCAGCCTCTGTTTGTAAACAGGCATGAGGAAGATGGCGGCGTGGTCCGATTTCCCAAACGGTGGTTGTGACTGTGCCTTGTAGCTATTCTTGTATGGGGTGTAACAGTGATCTAATGTCCTTTCGCCCCTGGTGGGGCAGCTGATGTGCTGATGGAAGTTCGGCAGTGCACGCTTGAGGTTGGCACTGTTGAAATCTCCCAAAACAATGAATGCGGCGTCCCGGTGCTGTGTCTGGTGAAGGTGTAGTGTTTCATGTAAATCCCATATCGCAGTGTCCGTGTCCGCTTGAGGTGGAATATAAACGGCACTGACGATGACCGAGCTAAACTCCCGAAGGAGATAAAAAGGGCGACATTTGATGGTCAGAAGTTCAAGATTCGGTGTGCAGGAGCGTGAGAGGGCTACAATGCTCGCGCTGTCGCACCAGTGGTTGTTCACCATCAGACATACTCCACCTCCCCTAGTCTTCCCCGAGTCCAGCGTTCTGTCCATGCGGTAAACCGAGAAGAACTCGGCCGGCTGGATGGCGTGGTCTGGTACCGCTGGGTTCAGCCATGTCTCGGTGAAGCAGAGAAGGTTGCAGTCCCGAATGTCCCTCTGGAACCTGACTCTTGCCCTGAGGTCATCGAGTTTGTTATCCAGCGACTGGAGATTGGCGAGCAGGACACTTGGTAGGGGAGCGCGGTGTGCGCGCGCCCTCAGCCTGTTCCTGACGCCGGCTCGTTTCCCTCGAGGACGCCGGTACGGGTCGGGTCCTTTGTTCTTCCTCAGGATCTCGCTCGGCCAGGTTGGGTCCGGGTTCAAAAACGGCGAAAGGTTAGTGCATTGTGCACCAATAGAAATAGGAGTGGCCCTGTCGTATGTAAGAATGGCCATCTTACAAAAAGAAACCGGTGTTTATAGTTAACAATACGAAAAAATAACAAAAGAAGACAAAGTTTGGTCGGAGCAGTCGTGACGGCAGCCGATCTCACCGGCGCCATCTTAGCTTTGCCATTTAACTTTCCAAGGGTACAGTCTGAGCTCACACAAGCACAAAATCTTCTTCTTATTATTCTTAACTTCTTATTAAATCTTCTTATAATTCTTTTTTGTGACACCATGTACTGCAATAACATATTTCACTATGAAATCACTTAAAGGTGCCATAGAATGCATTGATACAGTATTTTAAATTGTTCTCTGATATCTACACAGAAGGTATGTGGCTTAGGTAAGGGCAAAAAATCTCCAGAAACGATTTTACATGTCCATTTACAACCCTAGGATTTCTCCCTAGAATGAAACGGTCTGTTATTGGCTTATTTGGCAGGGTCATGAATAATAATGAGCTCTGCTCTGATTGGCTGTTTCACAGTACGGCTCATCAGCAAGAAGGAAGCACAGGGAGGAAAATATATATTTAAATACTTTCTCTCGCAGTTATATCGTCGGGTAATTATACTGTATATAAAACGCAGGCATCAGGGAGCCGCTATTAATATGCGAGGCATTGAAACTGCTTTTGAACGATCCATCGATCGCGTTATAGTTCACTTTCAAGAGACGCGATCACACAAACTATGTTTACATTATGGAGCAACAGTACTTACCACACATTTCACAAGATCAGATGCTTGTCAGTGGTGCTCAGGATCTGTAAGTCATTCGCCATCATCCTCATCTCTCCTTACTGAGAGTGAAATCGTATGTACTGTAACAGGCTACGGCTAGCAAGGAGCTAACCATGTCCCTTTAGAGGCTCGCGTTATTTGCTTTCTGTGCCTTTCTGAATACAGACACCAACCCATCCCTGCACTTCACAACCCCTGGACGGCCTGGAACATAACATTTATTTAGTTATTTTCGCTGTTGTCCACACTTGTTTATTTACAATACCTGCAGAGCTTCTGATGGTTCGGCCGGCTTAGAACAAGTGCGGGTTTATGCAAATGTTGGGGGCGTAGTGATCCCGACTGTTGCGTCACAGTTGGTGTTATGTTCTGATTCGCCTGTTTTTCAGTGGTCTTTTTTAATCACGAGATTTACATATGAAGGAGAAAACTATGGTGTTTGAGGCTCACTGTATGTCATTTCCATGTACAGAACTGTTATTATTTAAATATGCCAGGGTAAAGACAGTTTTTCATTCTATGGCACCTTTAAATGCTACATCTTGCTTTAACATTTTCCATGAGTTTTTCTCAAACCGCCCTCAACGAGCTAAAGGATCGCTTGGAAGCGGCGCAAATGGAGCACTCGACGAGCTTCTTCGGAGTCCGGAGCGGCGGTCCGGAACGCAGGAACACCGAGGCCATACTGACTTCAACCCCGAGCAGCGAGAGCCGAGACCGGCGAGCCAGGCCGCGACTCATCCCGGGCAATGTGCAGTTTACTCCAGCACCCGCGACGAAGGGAGTTTGGGAGCGTCAGCGCCGACAAGGGAGGCCGAGGCGGAAGCCTTCACCAATGCCCCAGCCGGTTTTTACCACCACTAACAGGTTTGAGAGTCTTAGTTCCCCCTCTGCTGCTAAACTGAACAGCGTGTTGGTCATCGGAGACTCCTTTGTCCGCAACGTTGATTTTGGAGGAAAAGCTGTTTTATCTTGTAACCCTGGAGCACGTGTTTTAGACATTGGAAAAATCATCCCGGGCATTTTTAGACGTTACAAGGACATAAACACTGTGGTGATTCACGTCGGAGTAAATGACATGAAAAATAAACAATCTGAAGTTTTAAAAACGCATTTTTCATCGCTGCTGAATACTATTAGAACTGAGAACGCTGCCACGCGAATCATTCTATCTGGTCCACTGCCCACCTTCAAGAGGGGTGGTGAGATTTTTAGTCGACTCTTTGCATTGCATAGCTGGCTTAAAACATGCAGTGTGCGTGGTGATTTTGATTTTGAATATGTAGATAACTGGAATAGTTTCTGGGAAAGACCTCGGCTGTATCGCAGAGATGGTCTGCACCCAAACCGCTATGGCGTCGCTCTTCTAACTGACCAGATCAGAGCGGTACTGGACAATAAGATTGAACTGTGACAAACATATCAAGGAGGGAACAGCTTAGACTCTAATAGATTCGATCTCAGCCTTATAGACTGTTTCTCCAGGATCCCCCCTATACAGGAACGTGTCAAGCATCGTACGAATAGACACAAGGAAAACAGAAGGAGACCCTCCAATCTCATTAGTATTAAGACTACTCAGCATCAGAGTCCACAACGCCAACAATCATGCAAACTCAAGATGGCCTTACTGAATATTAGAGCTTTGAATAGCAAAACGTTCTTTGTGAATGATTTGATAACGGATCATAAACTAGATTTTATGTTGTTGACTGAGACTTGGTTGAGTACAGATGGATCAGTATCTTTAATAGAAGCTGCACCACCAAACTATAGTTTTAATTTTGCAAATCGTAACGGGAAAAAAGGAGGTGGTCTGGCGGCTGTCTATTGTAATTCTTATAATTGTAAACACATTGTACTTGGTACTTTCTCCTCTTTTGAGTACTTAGCAATTGTGATGAATGCTCAGTCAAAAATGATGCTTTTAGTAATTTATAGACCACCTACATACTCAAATGCTTTTTTAACTGAGTTCTCAGAATTGCTTTCTATATGTATTACCACGTATGATCAGGTTCTATTAGTTGGTGATTTTAATTTGCATGTAGATAATGCTTCTGATGAGAACGCTATGGATTTTATGCAGCTTTTACGCTCTATGAACTTCACACAACACATCACTGGAGCGACACATAACCGAGGACATACATTAGATTTAGTTATCTCAAGAGGACTTAATGTAAACATTAGTCGTCAAGTTGATGTAGCAGTTGCGGATCATCAGTGCATATTTTTTGAAATTGAGACCCCTACTTCTAAATTAGAGTTAGAACCCAATTTCATTAAAAAACGCTACATTAATGAAGCAACTGCTGAAAGGTTTGCCATTGCTTTGAACGAATTGCCCGTTCCCCCTGAGACATTAACTGTTGATGAAAAGGTGATTTATTTTAACAGTAATATGAGAACTGCGTTGGATATAGTGGCACCAGAAGTTATTAGGAAAAAATCAGTTAAAAAGAAAGTACCGTGGAAAAATGAGCATGTGCTAGACCTTAAAAGAGTTTGCCGTAAAGCAGAACGTCTGTGGAGGCAAACTAAATTAACGGTTCATCTTAATGCTCTTAAACAGTTTATTGGTAGTTATAACAAAACAGTACGCAGTGAGAGACAAAAGTATTTCTCAAGTATGATTAGAAATAACAATAATCCGAGAATTCTCTTTCGTACAATTAATCAGCTTTTACATTGTTCCCCTGCATCAAATGGACCTGTCAATGCATCTCTGTCTATATGTGAAGAATTTACTACATTTTTTAATACAAAAATTACTGATATTCGATCTAGTATATCTAAGACATTAGGTCCATTTCAGGATTCTTTACCTTTTAGCTCTCAATATACAATGAACTCTTTTAATAAAATAAACAAAGTTGAGTTAAATAAAATATTAAGTTGTTTAGGTAATGCCACATGTGTTCTTGATCCTATTCCTACTTCTTTTTTTAAAGAAGTTATTGAAAATATATTTTTAACGGTTCTCGATATTGTAAATCTTTCATTAGCAACAGGTGTTTTCCCTGAAACACTTAAAACAGCAATTGTTAAACCCCAACTTAAGAAGCACAACTTGGATAGTTCAATTCTTAGTAACTATAGACCCATCTCCAATCTATCTTTCATGAGCAAAATTTTAGAAAAAGCAGTTTTTAAACAGATAAATGACTTCCTTATGGGAAACAATATCTATGAAAAGTTTCAGTCGGGTTTTAGACAAGGGCACAGCACTGAAACTGCTTTAGTGAAAGTTGTAAATGACCTGAGAATCTCTATGGATATAAATAATATTTCTATACTTGTACTCCTTGATTTAAGTGCTGCGTTTGATACAGTTGACCATGATATACTTCTAAATCGTCTTAAGGAATATATTGGTTTAACAGGGACTGTTTTAAATTGGTTTAAGACATATTTAAAGGGAAGGAAGTACTTTATTAGCATAGGGGACCATGTATCAGGAGTACATGATATTCATTTTGGTGTACCACAAGGTTCTGTACTTGGCCCCCTGTTGTTCTCTTTATATATGTTGCCATTGGGTAAAATTATTGCAGAGCACGGAGTCTGTTTCCATAGCTATGCTGATGATACCCAGTTATACATATCTGTAGGGCCAGAGGATCCCGGTGCGGTAAATAAATTGGTGAATTGTCAAGCAAGCATTGTTAGCTGGATGAATAGAAATTTTCTGAAATTGAATGAAGACAAGAGTGAAATTCTCCTTGTTGGTAATGAACTACAAAGAAAAAAGGTTCTTAATAGTCTGGGAAATCTGGCACTACAGACTAAAACTGAGGTTAAAAATTTAGGAGTTATTTTTGATTCTGAGCTTACATTCAAGGCACACGTTGATAATGTTGTGAAAACTGCCTTCTTTCACCTCAGAAATATAGCTCGTGTAAGACCATTTATTAATCTTGAAGATGCTAAGAAGCTGACTCATGCATTTATTTTCTCACGTTTAGATTATTGTAATGCACTCCTCATAGGACTGCCTAAAAAAACAATTGAAAGATTACAGCTTGTTCAAAACGCAGCTGCAAGAGTTGTTACTCACGCTAGAAGATTTGAACATATAACGCCTATTTTAGCAGATCTACACTGGTTACCAGTCTCTTTTAGAATTGATTATAAAGTACTTTTATTAGTTTGTAAAGCTTTAAATGGACAAGCACCTTCATATATTTCAGAGTGTCTAACCGAGTATATTCCAAATAGACTCTTAAGATCATCAGGCTCTACCTTGTTAAACATCCCAATGGCAAAATATAAGAAATATGGACAAGCAGCCTTTTGTTTTTATGCTCCTACGATTTGGAACAAGCTGCCTATAAATATTCGTCAGGCCTCCTCCCTTAATATTTTTAAAAAGCAGTTAAAGACACACTTTTATACTCTGGCTTATAGTTAGGGTGGTGCCGATTTTGATTTTGTTTTTAAATTGCTGTCATTTTTAAATTTGTATTATTCTTTTACTTATTGTTTATTGTGTTTGTTTTTTTTGTTTTTTTGTAAAGCACTTTGAGCTACATAAAAATGTATGAAAAGTGCTATATAAATAAAGTTTATTATTATTATTATTATTATTATTAAACTCGCGGGCGCCGCTGCGCCCCCTAATGGCTGGGCGGAGTATCGATACTAAGGGCTAGAATATCGATACTGTATCTTTTTTTATTATATCGGTATGTATCTAAGAATCGATATTTTGAGCACACCCCTAGTAGGTATACAGCATGCTGCTAACACTCCCACCACCTCTACTCCGTGTGTTTCTCTGCACAGACCCTGTGCACCCAGGACGGGATCTTCCCAGATGTCCTTCACTCCGGCGCCGGGACACCACGGACCCTGGGCGCTGCAGCAGCGGAGGACGCGAGCCAGGCCTCGGGTGACGACTTCTCCCCCCCCCCCGTCTTTGAGATCTCCACAAGGAACCGATTCGCCCCCCTCCGCGAGACAGAACGCGACGTTGTGATCGTCTGAGACTCCATTGTCCAGCACGTCCGTGTTATGCTAGCTGAAGGTAAAGTACACGCTTCTAACATCCCCACCACCTCTACTCCGTGTGTTTCTCTGCACAGACCCTGTGCACCCAGAACGCGATCTTCCCAGATGTCCTTCATCTCCACCCGAAACCGCTTCGCCCCCCTCCGCGAGACGGAACACAATGCTGTGATCGTCGGAGGCTCCATCGTCAGGCACGTCCGTGCTACGTCAGCTGAAGGTAAAGTGCACACTCACTGTTTCCCCGGTGCTCGTGTTCTCAATGTTTCTGCGCAGATACCCGCGATCCTGAAGGGCAACGAGAACATCGGTGCCGTCGTGCTGCACGCAGGGGCAAACGACATCAAGCTGCGGCAGACGGAGACACTGAAGCGGGACTACAGGAGCCTGATCGAGACGGTACGCAGCACATCACCCGCGGCGACGATCATCGTGTCAGGACCGCTTCCCACGTATCGACAAGGAAACGAAAGGTTCAGTAGACTGTTTGCTTTAAACGAATGGTTATCGTCTTGGTGTAAAGAACAGAAACTGCTCTTTGTTAATAATTGGAATCTTTTCTGGGAGCGTCCTAGGCTCTTCCGTGCTGATGGCCTGCACCCCAGCAGAGTCGGAGCAGAATTCCTGTCGGACAACATCTCCAGGACGCTACGCTCCATCTGACTAGTAAGCCAATTCTCAAATAACTGCTATGATGACTTTTGTTCTACCCACTTAAAAGATAGAAGTACTTGCGTTGTCCAATCTATACAGACTGTGTCTGTTCCCCGAATAGCGAGGTCAAAATATAAATTTAATGCAGGATCTAGAAAAAATCTGACCGTGATTAAACCAGAAAAACGCAAAATAAATGAACAAAAAACAAAAAAAAAAAACAATTTGATGTACTCTGCCTGACTGAAACCTGGCTGAAACCAAATGAATATTTTGGTCTAAATGAGTCTACTCCACCAAGCTACTGTTATAAACATGAGCCCCGTCAGACTGGTCGTGGCGGCGGTGGGGCAACAATATATAGTGATATTCTCAATGTTACTCAGAAAACAGGATACAGGAGGTTTAACTCATTCGAACTACTTCTGCTCAATGTTACACTGTTAGATATGCAAAAGAAATCTCTCCTATCTCTTGCTCTGGCTACTGTGTATAGACCGCCAGGGCCATATACAGATTTCCTAAAAGAATTTGCAGATTTCCTCTCAGATCTACTAGTTAATGTTGATAAACTGCTAATTGTCGGAGATTTTAACATGCACGTTGATAATACAAATGATGCATTAGGACTTGCGTTTACTGACCTAATAAACTCTCTTGGAGTCAAGCAAAACGTCACCGGGCCCACTCATCGTTTTAATCATACGCTAGATTTAATTATATCGCATGGACTTGATCTTACCGATATAGATATCGTACCTCAAAGTGATGATGTTACTGATCATTTCCTTGTATCATGCATGCTGCCTATTACTGATATTAGTTATATGGCTCCGCGTTATCGTCCGGGCAGAACTATATTGTTCCAGCCACCAAAGAGAGATTCACAAATAACCTGCCTGATTTATCTCAACTGCTCTGTGTTCCCATAAATACGCATGAACTAGACGAAATGGCTAGCAACATGGGCACTATCTTCTCTAATACATTAGAAGCTGTTGCCCCCCTCAAATTGAAAAAAGGTTAGAGAAAAACGTACTGCGCCATGGTACAACAGTTATACCCATTCTCTTCAGAAAGAAACTCGTATTATTGAGCGCAAATGGAGAAAAACTAACTTAGAAGTTTTTAGAATTGTGTGGAAAAACGTATGCAGGGCAGAGCATATCCGCAAACTCATAGATAATAACCAAAACAATCCAAGGTTCTTATTTAGCACAGTGGCTAGATTAACAAATAAACAGACACCGCCCGATCTAAATATTCCCCCACAGTTTAATAGTAATGATTTTATGAATTTCTTTACTGATAAATTAGATAACATCAGAAATACAATATCAAATGTAGATTCTACTGCGTCTAGTATTTCAGCTTCATTCATCGCACCCAAAGAAAAACTGCAGTGCTTTACAACTATAGGACAGGAAGAGCTAAATAAACTTATCAGTGCATCTAAACCAACAACATGTTTATTAGATCCTGTACATACTAAATTACTGAAAGAGTTGTTACCCGTAGCAGAAAAACCGCTTCTCAATATTATTAACTCATCGTTATATTTAGGTCACGTCCCAAAACCATTCAAGGTGGCGGTTATTAAGCCTCTTATTAAGAAACCACAACTAGATTCAAATGAACTGGCAAATTACAGACCCATTTCAAATCTTCCGTTTATGTCTAAAATTTTAGAAAAAGTTGTGAAATTGTGCTCCTTCTTGCAAAAAATGATCTCTATGAAGAATTTCAGTCAGGTTTCAGGCCCAATCATAGTACAGAAACTGCACTTGTTAAAATTACGAATGACTTACTACTTGCTTCAGATCAAGGCTGCATCTCATTGCTAGTATTACTTGATCTTAGTGCTGCGTTTGACACTATAGACCATAATTTACATTTACATTTATTCATTTAGCTGACGCTTTTATCCAAAGCGACTTACAATTGCTATATATGTCAGAGGTCGCACGCCTCTGGAGCAACTAGGGGTTAAGTGTCTTGCTCAGGGACACATCGGTGTCTCACAGTGGATTCGAACCCGGGTCTCTCACACCAAAGGCATGTGTCTTATCCACTGCGCCATCACCACCCACTCATAGATCGATTACAAAACTATATTGGTATTCAAGGACAGGCTTTAAGATGGTTTAGATCCTACCTGTCCGATCGCTACCACTCTGTTTATTTAAATGGGGAGTCATCTCAATTATCACCAGTAAAGTATGGAGTACCACAAGGATCTGTCCTAGGTCCTCTGCTATTTTCAATATACATGTTGCCCCTTGGAAATATTAGTAGAAAACACGGGATAAGTTTTCATTGCTACGCTGATGATACTCAATTATATATCTCAACAAGACCAGATGAAACTTCACAACTATCTAAGCTAATAGATTGTGTAAAAGATTGGATGACCAATAATTTCCTCCTACTAAATTCAGATAAGACAGAGATATTACTTATTGGACCAAAAAACAGTACACAGAATCTTGTGGATTATAATTTGCAACTAGACGGATGCACTGTTACGTCCTCTAAAGTCAAAAATCTGGGTGTTATATTAGACAGCAACTTGTCCTTTGAAAATCATATCTCCCATGTTACAAAAACAGCATTCTTCCATCTCAGGAACATTGCTAAGCTTCGAAGCATGTTACCTGTTTCTGATGCAGAAAAACTAATTCATGCATTCATGACCTCTAGACTGGACTACTGTAATGCACTGCTAGGTGGTTGTCCTGCATCTTCAATAAACAAACTACAGATAGTCCAAAATGCAGTGGCTAGAGTTCTTACCAGATCAAGAAAATATGATCATATTACTCCAATTTTACAGTCTCTGCACTGGCTACCTATTCAGTTCCGTATCATTTACAAAATATTATTACTTGCCTATAAGGCCCTAAATGGTTTAGCACCTGCGTACCTAACTTGTCTTCTACCATGCTATAATCCAACCCGCTCTCTAAGGTCGCAAAACTCTGGACTTTTGGTAGTACCTAGGATAGCAAAGTCCACTAAAGGAGGTAGAGCTTTTTCACATTTGGCTCCCAAACTCTGGAATAGCCTTCCTGATAACATTCGGGGTTCAGACACACTCTCTCTGTTTAAATCTAGATTAAAGACACATCTCTTTAGCCAAGCATTCACATAATGCATTTTATAATCTTGTACTGCAGTTATATCTGATCAGACGTACATTATTATTATTCTTTAGCTTGGGTTGAACAATTCATTTTTGCTTAGATGGAACAGCAGCTACGCTAATCATGTCTCTGCTTGTCTCTCCGTTTCTGCCAGCTAGGAATTACAGAACTTCAGTCTGGCTCCAACCATTACATGATCTGAGATGACCGAACACCTGAGATGGAGGATCAGCGCCGGGAGATAACGTACACGGCCCTGATCATAGGCGGAGGCCAGACACCTGGATGAGTGCCAGAGACAGATCCCCATTGGGGATCCCGCCACTTAGACAGCCATCGGGAAAGACCACTGGAACCAGCTGAGCCCTTACAATCTGACTTGCTGCAGTTTGGAATTGAACTGCTGGTTTGTTTGGCCAGAGGAGAATTGGCCCCCCGACTGAGCCTGGTTTCTCCCAAGGTTTTTTCTCCATTCTGTCACCGATGGAGTTTTGGTTCCTTGCCGCTGTCGCCTCTGGCTTGCTTAGTTGGGGACGCTTCATTTCCAGCGATATCGTCGACCTGATTGCAAAGACACTATTTAAACTTATTGACACATTATTTTCCTATTTTGATATTGTGCAGTTGCTTTGACACAATTTGCATTGTAAAAAGCGCTATATAAATAAAGGTGGTAAATCCAATGTGGACCACCTGGGATCAGTGGTGCTGAGTGTGAAGCTATTAACTGCTGCTTTAACGGGCAGCAGTGTTACTATGGGAGGGCAGGTAAGCTTTCTCAATCTTATTCTGTTCATGTTAAACATTCTCAGCATTAACCTGCTCTTGTACCTTTGTTCCAGTGACTGTCCAGTGTATTAGAGATGGTCAGTTTGTGGTAGTGGTGTCTAGAGACGTTACTCTGCCTCGACTGAGTCTGGATTCGGTTAGTTTACTGGGTGGAAACGATCCACCTTGCGGTCCTGTGGAGTCCACACATTCTTTTGCTATATACCAGTTCCCTGTGACCGCATGTGGCACGAGCATGATGGTGAGCAGCTGCTTCTGGTGTAATTCTGCTTTGCTTATGGACTGGATGCCAACAGTGTTGCTATTCGCAGGAGGACAGCGGAGATGTGGTGTATGAGAACAGAATGACCTCCTCATATGAAGTTGGCATTGGACCATTTGGTTCCATCACAAGGGACAGTCATTTTGAGTAAGTGATCTATGACTTGGTGTGAATTTTAATCTTTGATAAATGCTACAAGCTCACCATCTGTTGTCCAGGCTTCTCTTTCAGTGTAGGTACTCTGGAACTTCTGTTGAAGCTCTGGTTGTGGAGGTCAACTCTGTTCCTCCACCTCCACCAGTAGCTGCTCCTGGACCTCTCAGAGTGGAGCTCAGACTGGCCAATGGCCAATGTGTCACCAAAGGGTGCGCAGGGGGTAAGGTCTTGTCCTGTGTCTTCCTCATGCCTTTCAAACATGAGTCTGGTTAAATCCCAGCATTCATTCCAGGGGATGAGGCCTACACGTCCTACTACAGTGACGCTGATTATCCCGTCACAAAAGTCCTGCGGGAGCCTGTGTATGTTGAGGTGCGCATTATGGAGAGGACTGACCCCAACATTGTCCTGATGCTGGGACGTTGTTGGGCGACTTCAACCCCCAGTCCACTCAGTCTCCCCCAGTGGGACCTTCTGGTTGATGGGTGAGTGTACAGCCAATCGGTATCCAGTTTGTCTACTGGGAGGCACTTTCTATCCTCCTTTCCCTTTCAGATGCCCTTACCAGGACGACCGTTATCTGACCACACTGATTCCAGAGACTGGATCGTCTGGTCTTCAGTTCCCAACCCACTACAAGCACTTTGTTGTGAAGATGTTCACATTTGTAGATCCAGCCTCACTGGCTACTCTGCAGGAAACGGTATTGGTCCCCACTTTACCAGGTTTACACTCAGCCTCTTGATGTTTTGTAATGTTTTTTTTTTTTCTTCATCCACTGTAGCACAGAGGTGTACCATCCATCTACTGGCTCCTGTGAGCAAAGCTGCACCAGGAAAAGTGAGTACTTCCTGTAACATTGTAATTCTGCTTAATCTGTGACTAGTTGTGTTTTTTTTTTTTTTCTCTTTAGGAAGGGATGTTGCTGTGAAGACCGCCACTACTGTAGTTTCTAGTGGAGAAGTGAGACTGACTCTATGACTGAGCAATCTTTTAATAAACTTAAGACTTTAAACTGTCTGAACTATTTTGTGCAGAGCTACCCAAGTTGTTCCCATGTTTATCTAAGGGTCCACTGTGACTCCCAGGTAGCTACAAATCTACCTTCAATTGTTTGGTCTATCGACTCATGGACCTGTTTGGGTTCTCAAGTGACTTTCTAGAAACCCTGAAGATTCCATCATGCACTTGAACTTTAAGAGACTTTCAAAACTAACAAAATTGCGCTGAACTATATAACAAGTAAATCCAAGTTCTTCGTTTACATGGTCCATTGTTAAATGTTCTTTGTAGTAGAAATTACTAGTGGCACAAATTGTTAGCATGTTTCATGGAAAATCTGCAGGTTGTGTGAGTTTATGGCCAGGTAAACAGGCCTATTAAGATCTCGCATCCAATAGCATTGCAAGGCTAAACAATAGGACCAATTGTGTAAATGTGGTCTTGGAGGCTAAAATGCATGAGCAGCATTTTAGTCGAGCTAAAACTGATGGTGTAATATAACAACAGTGGGCCTTACAGGGTTAAGTTAAAAGTTCTCAAAGTTTTTTTTTTTTTTTTTTTTAATGGTCCAGTATGTTAAATGTGCTTCGTAGTAGAAGTTACAAACGGTGCACACTGTGGCATGTGTTCAGTGGTGTATCTTATTCTGAATTGGGGTTAATGGTGTGTGTGCTACTGTACACCGAAAAAAGATTAATTGGCTTACTAAATTAAGGTAAGTGGCTGCAATTAACTAACTTTAGCTACATTTTAGTTGACCAAGTAATTTTTTTTTTTTTTTTGGTGAGACTTGCCAAATTTATGCCACAATATGGCAATGTTCTAGTTTTTCTGGAGTTTAAGAGGGAGGCAAGTGGATCATAAAGCACCTGTCAGTCATAGTGAAACAGCCAATGCAATGCATGCACTGACCCATTTATGCGGCATTACTCATGTGGTGGGCCAGTAGAGGGGATGAACACAGGGTGGGCTTAATTCACTGCGAACAAACAACATTGATCCCATTACCAAAAGGGAAACGTTTCTTCAGATTTCTTTTGACACCTGTAGATTATTTTAAGGAGCTACTTGGATTGTTTGAGCGCCACCTAACTGAATGGCTGTTCAGTGGTTGATTAATTAAAATGCAGTGTGCTCTGGAGAGAGTGCATGTGTGCAGCGGGTGGAGAGCGGCTCTGGTTCAGTCTCAACATGAACCGATTCATCCGTGTGTCGCAGCTGGCCACGATTCTGCTCTACATTCCTCTTGTACAGGTAACTTCTTGAGTTCCTTACAAGTTTAATATTGTAAACCATTGTTACTACAGTTATAAGTCACTGGCTTAGAGATCAGTTAATGTGATGTATTAAATAGTGTAAGATCCTTGTTAAGAGTGTTCCTGTTCTAATTAATGCAATTAATTGCAGCTACTTCAGTTTTATTCTTGTTAGTGGTGGCTTATGCTAAGTTACTATAGATAACTAAAGTAACTAGTATTTACACTGCAAAAAAATATTCTCTTAGTATTTTTGTCTTGTTTTCTAGTGTAAACATCTAAAAAATTTGAATCAAGATTAATTTACTGTACAGAAAACAAGACATATCTTAAATCATTTTACTTGTCAAGTAAATGCATCTTGATTCAAGAATGTTATATATATATATATACAGAATTAGAAAACAAGACAAAAAATACTGCAAGTACATTTCTTGCAGTGTAGGAGTTGATAAACATTCTTTAAACAAGATTTACTTGAGATGCCTAATCAAGATATTAAGTCTTGATTTCAAAAAAAGTTATCAATTTTGCTTAAAAGAGAAAAAATATCTTCTATTGGCAGATACAGGTACATCTCAAAAAATTTGAATATCGTGAAAAGTTACAAAAAAATGCAGTTTATTTCAAAATGTGAATCTTTCATATATATTTTAGAGTCATTACATGTAAAGTAAAACACTTCAAAAGTTGTTTTGTTTTAATTTTGATGATTAGAGCTTACAGCTCATGAAAGTCAAAATACAGTATCTCAATATATTTGAATATTTATATTTGAGTTTCAGTAAACGACCATCTCTACAGTATAAATTCCGGGTATCTCTTGTTCTTTGAAACCACAATAATGGGGAAGACTGCTGACTTGGCAATGATCCAGAAGACGAACATTGACGTCCTCCACAAAGAGGGTAAGTCACAGAGGGTCATTACTGAAAGCTGTGGCTGTTTACAGAGTGCTGTATCAAAGCATATTAAATGCAAAGTTGACTGGAAGGAAGAAATTGGGTTGGAAAAGGTGCACAAGCAACACTTCTGAACCAGAGAGAACGTCAGAAGCGTCTTACCTGGGCTGTGGAGAAAATAGAACTGGACTGTTGCGCAGTGCTTTTTAAAATTTTGCATTTCATTTGGAAATCAAGGTCCCAGAGTCTGGAGGAAGAGTGGAGAGGCACAGAATCCATGTTGCTTGAAGTCCAGTGTGTAGTTTCCACAGTCAGTGATGATTTGGGCTGCCATGTCATCTGCTGGTGTTGGTCCACTGTGTTTTATCAAGTCCAGAGTCAATAGCCGTCCACCAGGAGATTTTGGAGCACTTTATGCTTCCATCTGATGACAAGCTTTATGGAGATGCAGATTTGATTTTCCAGAAGGACTTTAACACCTTCTCACACTGCCAAAACCACTTCCAAGTGGTTTGCTGACCATGATATTACTGTGCTTGATTGGCCAGCCAACATGCCTGACCTGAACCCCGTATGGAATCTATGGTATATTTTCAAGAGAAAGATGAGAAACAGTCAATCCAGCAATCCAGACGAGCTGAAGACTCAATAGTACATCAGCAGAGCCACAGGCTGATCGCTTCCATGCCATTCCTCACTGATGCTGGAGTTTGTGTTAAAGGAGCCCCGGCCAAGTATTGAGTGCAGAAATGAACATACTTGAACTTTTCTGCTTTGAAAATCCTTTTTTTGATTGATTTTAGGAAATATTCTAATATATTGAGATACTGGATTTTGACTTTCATGAGCTGTAAGCTCTAATCATCAAAATCATCAACTTTTGAAGTGTTTTACTTTACATGTAATGACTCTAAAATATATATGAAAGATTCGCATTTTGAAATAAACTGCATTTTTTTGTAACTTTTCACGATATTCAAATTTTTTGAGATGCACCTGTATTTGTTCTTATTTTAAGCAAAAAAAAACTCCACAATTTTGATATATTTTTCAGGAAACAAAACTTAATATCGTGCTTCTCAAGTGAATGTATTTTGATTGAAGATTTTGATATTTGTAACGGAAAACGACAAAAATACAAAGTAAAAACATTTTGAATTAACTATTGTAAAGTATCACCTAAATTTAGCTAATTGTATTATTAAAAATTGATAAATATAACTTTCATTCTTTAAGAGCTTGCTGGTTCATTTATATTAATTGAAACGACAAAAGGAAAAACTGGATGCTTCAGAATCTGATTGTGTTGTATAAATCATTATTGTTATAGTAAATTTATTGCATATTTGTTATTGGTAAACGCAACGTTTTCCTTCACTTTGGATACTTTAACGTTTGTAAACAGAATGAATCATTGAGCCTTATTGAATCAGTGTTGTTCATTAACTACAGCAACTGTTCTGCTCTCTAGATATAAGAATGAATCTTTAAATAAGAGGCCTGATGTTTATAAGAAGGGTGTGTGCTGCAGGTCTCTCTCAGGTCCAGTGTTTTGCAGTGTGTGCGCTCGTTTGGCTCTTATCCTCCAGTGTTCAGTATCTGTGGTAATTAAGCAGCCGTCATGCTGATCAGAGCAAAACATTCCTGGAAATATTGGTTACAGTGTAGGAATGGGTGAAAGTCTTTGCGGTCCGTAAACTGCACCTCTTTCTGCTGTTGAACACAGAGATCTTTAAAAAAATATCCGAAAGCTGTCCATATGATCTTTCATATTCATTGATAAGTATCATATTTGCTGAATGAAATCCTAGTTTCTTACTAATTTTGAGCTGTTTTGCTCTTCCACTTCACAAGTATGATGTATTTTGTAGCATTTTTGCTTTTATAAGAATTTGTGTGGTGAAGAAGTCTTATTTTTCCTTCATCAGCAGAAAAACAGCACAAACGCATGATTCCTGAGTCAGATTCTACCTATTTGATCATCTCTCAGCCCATTTTCACATGCATGACATTATTTAATGCCTGATTTCATGGTCAGAATTATGGCCAGGGACAGAAGCGAATGCGAACGTGAGCAAATATTTTCTGCTTTTACTGCATCCAAACACACACAGAAAATTACAGATTTTGTGAAAAAGCTTATCCATCTATAAACGTGTTAAATGCAGTATCCAAACATTTTCTTTGTGAATTATAAGTTAAATTATGTGTTTTGAATATAACGTTTGACATTTGTTAGCTTTTGTTATTTTGTTAAGTGCATTAAAGCTGATACATATCTGACCCTGCAGCACAGAAGCAGTCATGAGTAACACAGGTATATCTGTAGCAATAGACAACAATACATTGTATGGATCAAAATTATACATTTCTCTTTTATGCCAAAAATCATTAGGATATTAAGATCATGTTCCATGAAGATATTTTGTGAATTTCCTACCGTAAATATATCAAAACTTCATTTTTGATTAGTAATATGCATTGCTAAGAACTTCATTTGAACAACTTTAAAGGAGATTTTCTCAATATTTAGATTTTTTTGCTCCCTCAGATTCCAGATTTTCTAATAGTTGCATCTCAGCCGAATATTGTCCTATCATAACAAACCATACATCAATGGAAAGATGATTTATTCAGATGATGAGTAAATCTCAATTGGCCATTATGACTGGTTTTGTTCTCCAGGGTCACATACAGTGGGGCAAATAAGTATTTGATACACTGATGATTTTTCAAGTTTTCCCACTTACAAAGAATGGAGAGATCTGTAATTTTCATTGTAGGTACACCTCAACTGTGAGAGACAGAATCATACAATCACATTGTATGATTTTTGAATAATTAATTTCCATTTTATTGCATGAAATAAGTATTTGATACAATAGAAAAATAGAATTTAATATTTGGTACAGAAACCTTTGTTTACAGTTACAGAGGTCAGACGTTTCCTGTAGTTCTTGAGCAGGTTTGCACTGCAGCAGGGATTCTGGCCCACTCCTCCATACAGGTCTTCTCCAGATCTTTCAGGTTTTGGGGCTGTCGCTGGGCAACACAGAGTCTCAGTTCCCTCCATAGATTTTCTATTGGGTTCAGGTCTGGAGACTGGCTAGGCCACTCCAGGACCTTGAAATGCTTCTTACGGAGCTACTCCTTAGTTGCCCTTGCTGTGTGTTTGGGGTCATTGTCATGCTGGAAGACCCAGCCACGACCCATCTTCAATGCTCCTACTGAGGGAAGGAGGTTGTTGCCCAAAATCTTGCGATACATGGCCCCATCCATCCTCCCCTCAATACGGTGCAGTCGTCCTGTCCCCTTTGCAGAAAAGCACCCCCAAAGCATGATGTTTCCACCCCCATGATTTTCTGGATTTTTTTTTATATTCTGTCTCTCACAGTTGAGGTGTACCTACAATGAAAATTACAGATCTCTCCATTCTTTGTAAGTGGGAAAACTTGAAAAATCGGCAGTGTATCAAATACTTATTTGCCCCACTGTATAGGTATTTAAAAAACTCATTCTTATTTTTTATTGTTTTTATTGATATTTTAACTCAGCATCTTATAATTCGGTTATTTAAAAAAAAAATTGCAAATCAGCAGAAATTACTTTTCAAGAAGCATGGTTGTGTTATTTCCCCCTAAGGTTTTAAATCGTGAGAATGTCACGTTGACGCACCGTTGCAGTTTTGATTGCTAAGGGGTTTTTTAACAAACAAAAGTGACACTAATTTAGACTAAAGTGGAAGGAAGATCTGAGATCTGCAGCTTTATTATGATGATTTTATGGTGTCGTTTGACAGTTGTGATCGTTGTATGGAAAAGATTTGCATTGAGATTATTCAGTTTTCAATATATATTTCTCCTTTTGTGTTTCATCTGCGTTTGGAACAAGATGAAAACCTCATTGCAGTAGTGGCAGAGCTGCACGTCTCCTGGCTAAAGTTAGTCCCTCTCTTATGGAGATCTGAGACCCTGTGCGCTCTAATTAATGTACAGCTCCTGTGTGTAGGCGTACAAACGGCCCTGACGATGGGCGGGAGCCAAGATTGGCCCACTGATGAGCATCCAGGGCCCTTCAGTCAGGCTCGGTTCAGTGCACCGACACAATGGGAGAATCTCATGCGGATGCGCAGAGACGTGCCTGTTCTCGAGTCCGTGTGTCTGCGGACACTAAATAAAAACAAACGTGCCGTGCTGCGAGATGCTCCGGGTTCTAGCCTGTTACTGTGGCGACAGACCCAGTTTTAGTGCTGTATGAAAATAAACAGGATTGAATGACTAATGTTAAGAAATAGTTTTGAAGTGGTGAGACACACTAGACAACAGTCAAAAACACTTGTGCTGCCCAATTGTTTGTGGAAACTGTGATGCATTCCATTTTTGGGGATTTTTTTGATGAATGGAAAGTTCAAAAGGACAGCATTTATTTGAAATAGAAATCTTTTCTTACATTATAAATGTAACTTTTGATCAATTTAATGCACCGCAGGTCCGCAGATGAATAAGTGTTAATTTCTTACTGAACCCAAATAATTGAATGGATGTGTCTCACGGTTTCCACAAAAATATTGGGCAGTACAATATTCAGCATTGATAATAATCAGAAATGTTTGTTGAGCAGTAAATCAGTATATTATTATGATTTCTGAAGATCATGTGACACTGAAGACTGGAGTAATGATGCTGAAAATACAGCTGCGCATCACAGAAATACATTACAGTTTAACACATATTCACATAGAAAACAGATATTTACATTGTAATAATATTTCACAATTTCTACTGTATTTTGGAGCAAATAAATTAAGTCTTGGTGAACAGGAAAGACTTATTTACAAAATTTAAAAAAAAGCTGAGCTCAACTGCATTTTCTTTCAAATTTTTGGATACAAACAGTTGCTTTTCTTCTTCATGTGATACCAAGATGCATTTCAGCTTTATTTCTTGATTTATATTGGTTTTGTTAAAAAGTAGTGTTTAATTGTTTATTATAAAGGGATTTGAGTTGCACTTCTTGTATGAAATGTGCTATACAAAAAAAAGTTTATTATTATTATTAATTACCCTTTTCTTTTAAACAGGTTTTTACCATTCTGGGCAATTCCCACTCCAAAGGTAAGATTATTTTCCATGTTAAATTCTATATCCTAATAAGTGGTGGAAATGGCCAAAAGACAAGGTGGGGGCGGGGAGTCATTTTTTATTGACCCCTTGTGTTTTATAAAAAAGGAAGAAGAGATCTTTTTTTTTTTTTTTTTAAAGGAGCACAGTCAAAAAATTAGGAGCACCTTCTGATCAATGATAAAAATTAACCTTCCCATTATGAGCTGATAATTTGCAGGGACACCTTTTTTTAACCTTATTAACTGTAATTTTTATGTCAAATTCATACATTTATATTTATAAACTTTTTAATTTTAGTCAGAAAGATACAAATAAATTGAAATCAGTTCTATCAACAAAATTCATCTTGGCACTATATGTGGCACAAAAGAACACAAAAGTAGCATTTTGATTTGCAGTTGAAGTCTTTACATACACCTTTCAGAATCTGCTAAATGTTAATTATTTTACCAAAATAAGAGTGATCATACAAAATGCATGTTATTGTTTATTTAGTACTGACCAGAATAAGATTTCACATAAAAGATTTACTAAAGTTTAAGTTTCACAAGAGAAAATAATAGTTGAATTTATAAAAATGACCCCTATATGTGAAGTTTTAGCTCAATATACCCCGCAGATACATTTTTACAGCTTGTTAAAATTGCTGTTTTTAGGGTATGGTACCCTAAAAACAGCACAAACACATGATCCCTGAGTCAGATTCTACCTATTTGATCATCTCTCAGCCCATTTTCACATGCATGACATTATTTAATGCCTGATTTCATGGTCAGAATTATGGCCAGGGACAGAAGCGAATGCGAACGTGAGCAAATATTTTCTGCTTTTACTGCATCCAAACACACACAGAAAATTACAGATTTTGTGAAAAAGCTTATCCATCTATGAACGTGTTAAATGCAGTATCCAAACGCGCTGATTTTGAGTGTGTTGCTTTAAATGCAAATGAGCTGTTTTCCCGGAGTAGAGGGCGGAGCTTCAAGAGCTCCAGCTCCACATTAGCAGTGCTAGCCTTTGCGAATAAACATTCCACTATTAATACAAGCCTGTTATCTTTACAGAAAACGACTCGGTTTCAAAGTCAGTCATCTGATTAAACTGTGCATAATAAATGTATGTTTATGAATTACACAGACAGGGAGCACGGCAGGATAAAAATAACAACATAGCTGGTCTCATGCTATCACAAACTTTATAAGTCCCACTTCTGATTATGAGCTCGACTCACATTGCTTTCATACACAACTTTTAACCACCACATTCCTATTCACGATCATTCTGGCAGCACTTGAAGGCAGCATCAGTGAAAACACACAGAGACAATGATAGCTTTAGCAGTTAGCCTTACAGAGTGACAAGAAGCTCTTTCAGAAAGGCAGTTTGGAAAACAAACGCGTGATACTCACTTTGTCTGGAGCTGACGTTCGTGTACGTGTTGGTATTAATTCCTAAACATATAGGGGACGTTACCGTTTTTTTCCGGGATATTTCCTTTGAAAATGAAATTGAACCACAGTGTCCTCGGCTCAGATGAGGGGAGATTATGGAGACTCCTATGTTCATTAGCAGTGTTGTGCAAGTTACTTCCAAACTGTAATACATTAGATTAGATTAGATTAGATTAGATTAGATTAGATTAGATTAGATTAGATTCAATTTTATTGTCATTGCACATGTGGGTACAAGGCAACGAAATACAATAGAGAAGAAGAATACAGCGTAACATGAGGAAGGAGAGGAGAAAAAAATAATCCCCATACTATGCTCCTTCGGGAGTACACTATGAGAACATGAAAAACACCTCAGCAACAAAAGCACAATCAATACAGAGACACAGGACTTGCAAGAGGGAGGGGGGGGGGGGGTAATCCAGCTCAGACGAGCAGCCATCCGGACCTGCAGCCTCTCAGCGCTAATCACAGACCTGCTTGTCAGAGTGGCGGTACAAAGCGGCAAAGGTGTTGGATGGGGGTTTGGGAGGTGAATGCATATCTGTATATATGTGCGTATGTGTGTGTGTATGTGAGTTTGTGTATTTGTAGGCCTGGAGATCCGCCACGCTGGTATTCAAAACAAGTTGTCTCAGTCCGCAGATTGTGATAGCGACACAGCAATTGCCATGAAAACGGCCTTGATCGGGACCCAGACGGAGTCGACAGTCACCAGGTGTCTGTGGGAGGGGTCAGGAAGCAAGAGCGTCTCACTGCAGTGCCCTTCCGGGGGGGTTGTTTCCAAAACGACCTTGTCCGAGGCAGTTCTGTTGTTTTGGGAAGCCGATAGAAGATAAGATTGTTTGGTCTTGGTGCGAGCAGCTGCATACCAATTTCACAGCTCTCTTTGTCCATTCTGGTCTCCAAGTCCATCAATTTTTCTCAGCACAGCCGTGAGCTTCTCCGTGATAGAATCCATATTGCGGTTGATAATTTCAGTCTCAGTGCTGACCGCTCTGCCCACTGCTTCAATCATGACGGGCAGCCTTGTGAGGCTTTGGGCAGCTGTTCCCGTCTTCTGAATTCTCTGATAACACAGGGCAAAGCCTAATCCAATCAGCAGAAAACCCGTTATCATGGTTCCGAATAGGTAGATTTCTTCAATGTCCACGGAAAGAGTCGCCAGACACACGACCCGCCATCTCTCCCATGCATCCATCGTGTAGCCGGTAGCGAACGTTCCAGCAGGACAATTTGGATTTTTCGGTTTGGAGAGCAGTGCAGAAGAGTCTCTCAGTGTTAGACAATAGACAAGACGAGAGAGCAAGCAGGGAAGATAAGGGGAGGAGAGGAGAGAGAAAGCGTCCGCCTTCGCTGAGAGCCAAACGAGGAAGATTAAAGATTACTTGTTACTGTTATTTAAAAGTAATTCCTTACCTTACAATATTACTGTCTCAGAATTGTAATGCGTTACATGACATGACCCGTCTTTCGTATGAGACGTTAAACCGATGTCCTGACTCTCTGTGGTCGATAAAAATCCCATGGCACTTCTCGTAAAGAGTAGGGGTGTAACCCCGGTGTCCTGGCCAAATTCCCTCCACTGGCCCTTATCAATCATGGCCTCCTAGTAATCCCCATCCACTTGATTGGCTCTATCACACTCTCCTCTCCACCTGTAGCTGGTGTGTGGTGAGCGCACTGGCGCCGTTGTACTGTGGATGCTGCACACTGGTGGTGGTTGAGGAGAGACCCCCACATGATTGTAAAGCGCTTTGGGTGTACGGCAATACACAATAAATGCGCTATATAAATGCATCATTCATTCATGACTCCTGTATTACTTTTGAGTTACTTTCACCAAAATATCTACAGAAGTAGAACTTAACATTCTAAAATAACAAAAATGTACTAGAGCCCTGCCCTAATGGCAAAGTGTTTATATTTCATTCAGACTTTTTATTAAGTTCATTTAGAAAAAACGTTTGGAGCATTTTTTGTTCATTAAATAAGTTTTTTCTTTCTTAAAGTAACGACCAAGCGACCAGCAGCAGACCGGCAGGCATGTTTGATAAATTTAGCCTTCTCAAATCATCATGACTTGCCTAAAATAAAATCTATAGATATACTAAAACAGTTCAAGCATATAACAATGTTTAAACGTTAAACCTAGATAAATGTGCGCTGCATCAGTAGTTTATGCAGAGAGTGGAAGCTGAAGCGCAGGATATGGAGGCACCAGCACAATCAATTACAATTTTTTTCAATGGAAACAACTTGCGCCGTAATTTTTGCTCATAAAGGTAAGAATGATACCTTATTGTGTGCACTCACAATATCAACAAAACATCGTGCTTTTATCTTGAACAGGAGCGCTTCACAAAAATGAACCGAAAGACAGCGAATACATGCCTCACAGACATGATAAATAATAAAAAAAAAAATTTAATTCTTTATTTGACAGGGACAATAGACAGTCCGAAAACTGCCCCAGAATTAGCTACAGAGCTAAATTTCATCTGCTGTCCCTGAATATATCTATAGAAAGCTTTAAATTACTAAACAAAATAAATAAAAATGAAAACAAAAACTATTTAATATATTTCTTATCCGTGAAGATGCACTTCTCTCTAAAGGTGCGTCTAATGAGGAGATGGCGAATCCTTACTATTTCCCGCGGACACATTCATGTTAATTACTTTTGGGCTTTTTCTATATTGTGTGTTTTTGAAGCAGAACTCTTCATCTGTGCTGACGGCTCCTGCTGCCGCGGGACACTAAACACCGTCGAGTCGCTCTTGACAGTCACGGACTCATGTTGTTTCCACCAGCGCAGCAATTTTTTTCATCAATAATTGACGGATGTCTAAAATATAAAGATAAGGAGAAGCCTAAAACAGGCCCGTGTCTGAACTATGGCGTGAATATTGGCCCGAAGCCTGGCCCTAGGGACATAAAAAAGGGGCTAAAAGTGTTGTTACGCAAGCGTTACTGAACATGTACCGAGTAAAATATTACTGAAAATTGATTAGTAATGCCTTACACTACTGCGTTACAGCAAAAAGTAATACGTTACTGTAATGCATTACTTTTGTAACGCGTTACTCCCAACACTGTTCATTAGTGCATCCCAAAACACAACACTTGTTAAAGCCTCTTTGGCGCTGACTGTATATATCTCCAGTAATGGCCGGACCGCAGCTTCTCACTCAGAGCTGTGTTTATGCTAATAGGACAGAGAGCGTCACTTTTTCACAATAGGACACAGGGACTTTTTCCCCTCGGTGACGTGCACAGAGGGACAATCTGAAACAGCTCGTTCTGAGAGACTGTTTATGATTTATTGGGTTTATAAAAAAACAAGTTGGTGGATTTTGAATATTATAGGCTGGTAATATCTATCATGAAACAAACAAAAAAAACAACTTTGGATCGTTCAGGTAACAACACAGTATTAAGAATCAAGGGGATGAAAACTTTTGAACGGGGTACATTTTTATAAATTCAATCTCTTTATGGTTTTAATTGATGAGCTTCTTCAGGAAAATGGATCCTGAGGTCCTCTTCGGTTCTCTTTCAGTCTTTGTATTATATCGAGACTTTTATTTATTTTATTACATGCTTTTAGTATTTCTTTGTCAATTACATTCCCCTCTTTTCTTTCTCATTTATACATGCTTCTTTATTAGGCTAATTATTTATTAATTTATTAACATTTATAGCAAGGGTGTAGAACTTACTAAGGACCCTAACCCTTATGAAAACTGACCATGGTTTTACTTCAAATAAAACCATGGTTACTATAGCCTAGTTAAACCATGGTAACCACAAATTAACCATGGTTTTGCTAGACTAACAATAGTTTAACCATGGTATTTTTTTGTAAAACTGTGGTTATACAAATGGTAATCAATACGGCTTATAATCATGGTTACTACACGTTTACTACAATAAAACCATTGTTAATTTCCGTAAGGGATGACATGTCTCTACCAATATCCAGCGAATACTAAATTGTCCCTAACACTAATTTTGATCAAACATTTAAATAGGCCTATATGTAACATTGTTGTAATTTTAGCTGCAGCTGAAATATTTCACACAATTAATATTACCGGAGAAGTTAAAGAAAAACACTAGAAAAGTCTTTGAAACAGAGCTTATCAAAACTTTGAATTCGTTAAACCATTGCATCACGAAAAGATTCACTGTTTGGAAGCGTTCCAATCGGATCGCGTATCATGAATCATTTGATTCAGATCAGAACTTCGGAGCAAATATTTACAGTTTTACTAAATACCATTAATTAACCATGGTTCATTTTCATAAGGGATGTGTTGTCAGGTAAAAAAACAAACACTTTTCACCTTAAGAAGACACAACGAATGAATATAGAGATGCAGCTTTCACTGATTTAGGCTGAACAGAACTTGGGATAGTTTCCATATATAGCCTACTCATCTAGATCAACTCTGAATAAAGACAAGAGATGTTTTTATTGAATGTAAAAAATTAGCTAGCAAGAAACACAAATAAATATAGTTATATTATGTTATATTCTCTTTAAATCTTTAAAACTGCTGCTGTTAAAAACTGTGTAATTATTGTCTGATGAATATGCTAACATAACCTCTTTTTATGACTTATGAGAATGCTGGCTGCCAGAGCTATAAATGAAAACTTAGATGACATGAAACTGTTGTCAAAAGTCTATCATAAATGCGAAAATGTTGGAGTACTTCAGTTAGATGGGTGTTGTCTGCTGTTACGTCCCACCAATGTCAAAATCAAACCTACACTCTAGATTTATAGATTTATATAAGGCCTGGCAAAAGTGAAAGTAAGGAAGAGCGGGGCACAACATCATTTTTGACTTTCTCAGTTTGTGTAAATCCACATGGGGTTCAGAGTATAATTGTTTTTATACACATTAATTTCACACTTGTCTAGTACAAATATGTTGCTTTGTTTCATAATTACAGTGTATACATTTTACTTTATTTACGCTCAAAGAATGGAAGTGAAATGTGAGACAGAGTCTGTCTGTGTGTGTGTGTGTGTGTGTGTCTGTGTGTGTGTGTGTGTGTGTGTGTACATGTTTATGTGGTTTATGAGGACACAAATGTGTATAATGACATGGGTATGACAGAGGTATTACAATATGAAGGTGGTTTATGAGGACACTGCCTATGTCCCCGTAATTCAAAAGGCTTAAAAAACATACTAAATGGTGTTTTTTTGAAAATCTAAAACTGCACAAAGTCTCCTGTGAGGGCTAAGTTTAGGTGTAGGGTTGGTGTAGGGCAATAGCACACACAGTTTGTTCAGTATAAAAACCATTACGCCTATGGAGAGTCCCCATAAACCACAAAAACCAACATGAGTGTGTGTGTGTGTGTGTGTGTGTGTGTGTGTGTGTGTGTGTGTGTGTGTGTGTGTGTTCAGTGATGCTGTTCCCTGAGGCGTGGGGCCGCAGTCAGTGTCGTTCTCTGGAGCAGATGGTGGAGGTGGAGCAGGAGTATCCTGGAGGAGTGGAGCACATCTATAATCCCGGCTGTGTGCCGCTGCTGCGCTGCTCTGGATGCTGCAATGACGACAAACTGGCCTGTTTCCCCGTCAGCACACGCAACATCAGCATCCAGGCACAGACACCATCACCTCACTCACACACGCTGCTGTTCTTTACTGTGGGACACATTTCTGAAGAATCTTCACACAGATGTTTTCATTTAACAACAGTTCATAGTGACTAAACATCAACAAAAACATCCGGGTGACTTCTGAACTCACTGGAATCAAGGTTATTAACGAAAACTCAAGCTAAAATCAAAACCAATAAAAAACTGACTGAAATAAAATAAACTTAAAATAAACTCATTTTATTTCAGCGACCTTCCACATTTTAATTTAACTTGATGCACTAAAATAACTAAAACTGAAATAAAATTAATAAAAACTAGATTATTATTATTTAGATATTTTTAATTGTGCATTTGTTTTGTGTATTACTGCCACAGGTAACTACAGTGTTTCTCTATCTCTGATAGAGACACACACACACACACACACACACACACATACACACACACACAGACAGACAGACAGACAGACAGACATACACACTCTCACACACACACACACACACACACACACACACAGACAGACAGACATACACACTCTCACACACACACACACACACACACACAGACATGCACACTCTCTCACACACACACACACACACACACACACACACACACACACACACACACACACAGACAGACATACACACTCTCACACACACACACACACACACACACACACACACATACACACACACACAGACAGACAGACAGACAGACATACACACTCTCACACACACACACACACACACACACACAGACAGACAGACATACACACTCTCACACACACACACACACACACACACAGACATGCACACTCTCTCACACACACACACACACACACACACACACACACACACACAGACAGACATACACACTCTCACACACACACACACACACACACACACAGACAGACATGCACACTCTCTCACACACACACACACACACACACACACACACACACACACTACCAGTCAAAAGTGTTTAATGTTTTTAAAGAAGTCCCTTCTGCTCACCAAGCCTGCATTTATTTGATCCAAAAAGCAGTAATTATCAGAGAGTCGACCAACGACACTCACCAGATCCCAATCCCCTGGTTTCTGATAAAACTTTAATTTTTAAACTTTAAATAAAATTAAAAAAAAATTATTAAACTATTATTGTACTAAAATAACACTGATATTTTTATGGTGATTTTGGAGCTTGAAGCTCACAGACCTTTTGTGAAATGGAAAAGAGCTGCATGAAAGTCTTCTCTAAAATTCAGACTTGTATAACTTATTTTCTATCTATTTGGGATGGTTACTTTGGAAATGTAACAGGTTACAGATTAGAAGTTACTCTATCCAAAATGTAATAAGTAGTAGTGTAACTATTTCAATTACTTTATTAAAGTAATGTGGATGTAACCCTCTTTGTAATCATTAACATTTTCAACTGTAATTTAAATACACATAAACTGTAACTGATTAAAATTACATTTATTTTGTAATTAAATGATGAAATTCCGTTATATGTAACGAGTTACTCCCCAACACTGCTTATTTATTTATTTGATTGAGTGATTCCTTCATGTTTTGATGCTGAATGCTGTGTGTTTTTCTTCAGCTGTTGAGAATAACTCCGGCGGAGAGGAGCAGACAATATGTGCTGCTTTCCTTTCAGGAGCACCAGAGCTGCGAGTGCAGGTACATCTCTCATTTCACTGCTCTCGCTCTCATCTTGCTTTCTGTTTATATATCTGACTCTCTTTCTGTCCTTCAGGCCCAGACGACACCACCTGAGAAATCAGCAGTGAGTATTGATTGATTGATTGATTGATTGATGTTTGTAAATGATGGAAGTAAAGGTTCAGAATGCTGTTCCTCAGCAGGAGGAGGCAGAAGGGCAAACGCAGGAGGAGACGGAGAGGAAGGATGGATGAGGATTGAGACGCAGCCGAGGTCAGTGCATCACATTCATGTGTGTCCAGGGGCCAATGCATACACTGCTAGTCCTGAGAAGTTCGTCGTCTAATTTGTTTTTTGCAAGACTGGTCATAATTGTTTAGTCAGGTACAAAAAGGTAGACTAGCCCACTTTGAACGGGACAAGTGAAAGATATCTTGGTTAACTGCTAGTTGGTCAAACTACTTCTTAAGACACCGTCTGAACAACAGGGGCTATGTTTATGCAGCTGGGATCATGAGCTGATCTCTTTATTTACCTTTATGATGGTGTTTTGTTCTTGCATACATATTTAGGTTAAATATTTTAACGATTAAGTGAAATTAATTCTCAGTTATGGCTTAAACCTGTACATTCACATCAAATACAAAAATAGTTGCAAATGCTGGGGGGGAAAATCTGCTAGAATAGATTTGACACAATTAATCATCTTCTAAGCTCTCGACTGTCACAGCAGATATATGCATATATATAAAAATAAGTGGCCCTCCAGGACCGACGTTGCCCATCCCTGATATATATATATGTATGTGTGTATGTATAGAGTGCTGTCAAACGATTAATCGCATTTGAAATAAAAAAATGAGTTTATATATGTATGTGTACTCCTGTATATATAAATACAAACACATGCATGTATATATTTAAGAAAAAATGTATGTTTATATATTAAATTTATATATAGTATAAATTATCTGAATATAAATACAAACACATTCAGTATATTTAGAAAATATTTACATGCATTTACATGTTTATATTTATGTATACATAATAAATATACACAGTACACACACATAATGTAAACAACTTTGAGTGCGATTAATCATTTGACAGCATATATATATATATATATAATTAATGTTCACCACTGCAAGGAGCTATAGTGTCTGTAGCATTCATTTTATCATTTTGTTCAATTTAAATATTTTTATACCCATTTATTATTGCTATTAAATACATTTTTTAATACTAAATGACCAAAGAAATATATATTTTTTAAATTAATTCATGTATTATTATTATATATTTTTAATTTTGCATATTTATATTGTACAGAGTCTGAAAGTCATTAAAGCCCCAACTTTGTAATTTATATATCCATTTATATATAAAATGTATTATTATTATTAGTAGTATATTTTTTAATTATGTAGCCTATATGTATATTGTATTTATATTCACTGCTACAGGAAGCTATAGTGTCTGTAGTGGCATATTTTTTTATCCATTTATATACATAAACATTATATTTGATTTATTACTAGTCATTTACTCTTTTCAATATTTATTTCTACACAAAATATCCATTATTATTATTATTTGGATATTTTATGTTAATATTCATTAGTTTTGTGTGTGTATGCTCTGCTGTAGATATGATGATCAGTATGGCAAATAAACAGACTGCATTCATCACACAAGCACTTCTGGACATTAGTGTGGTCAGTCTGACCCGGACCCGGACCCGGATCAGCACACAACCTGCGGTGGCTTCCAGCGATCGATCGACACACATCTGCCGCACAGATTGAGAAACATGTCAGTAAAGCTGCTAAAGTGAAGGAATCAGGCTTTATGTGAACAAATATACCTCAGTGCTGCTACAATTAACTCAACAGTCTGGGAAATGTACTATATAAATATAAAAAACAATGCAATGCATGTTCATATCCCCTTATGTGTCTTAATATATTTCATAAAACAATAAACTCACAGTATTTAATGAAATACATCCTATTTGTTTTATTTGATCAGAATGCAGTGGTGAGTTTTATTTACTTGATTGCAGCTTTTACGCAAAGCGATTAACAAAAGAGGACTTTTAAATCATTTCAAGTCTCCAGGTTCAATTAAAGTCTTATTAGCGTTACATAACACAAGTGACAGAACAATATTAGACTCTGCGATTGAACACGCTGGCTGCATCCGAAACCGCCTACTTCTCTACTATATAGTAGGGGAAAAGCAGAAGGTGAGCGAGTAAGTATGTCTGAAACCTCAGTATTCATAGAAGAGTAGTCGAGAAGTTCCCGGATGTCCTACTGCTTCTGCCCAGATTCTGAAGTGTTCATCCGATGCACACTTTTCTATCCCAGAAGCCCCCGCGAGAGGATACGCCATCATCACGTGACGGAGATCAGCGACACGGGTGTTTACAAATGTGAGTATTATCATCAAAACTGATATTGTATGAACAGAAACCAGCAGGACAAACACACACACACACACACACACACACACACAGAACAGTGTGGATGTGTGTAAATAACGGCTGAATGTATATGTTTGGGTGAACTAACCCTTTAAAGCCCCAAATAGAAATTGTATTAAATATATGTAAGCATTTATATTATAGAAGTTCCTTGAAGAAATAAACTTTAAGAAACAAGCAGCTTTGTTGAGCGTTTGTGGCCAAGGCACAAGAAAACATTTTTTTTTTTTTTTTACATTTAATGTTTTGTAAATTTACAATGATGCATTTGGCAGCTAGATTTCCCCACATGCGTTCTCCTGCTCTTGCTTCAAGATTGTGTGGTACGGGGGTGTCATCATGGTCTTCCTCATCCTCTCTGTGCACTCAGGCAACGACAGCCTCGATGTCCCTTTCCCCTCCATGATCAGATTCAGTCTGACTGCAGCAGTGAGGGACGTGATGGACGGCAGAGACAGATGAAGCTGGACACGGTGGTCTTCATCAGAATAAAGCTGCAGAACTGGCTCAGCTGTAGGGTCACTGCCTGTAAATACATGATTGTTAGAATAAAGCTTTTTCATGTGTTGTTGACTGGTTTATTTACATTTATTCATTTAGCTGACGCTTAAAGCGACTTACAATTGCTATATATGTCAGAGGTCGCACGCCTCTGGAGCAACTAGGGGTTAAGTGTCTTGCTCAGGGACACATTGGTGTCTCACAGTGGATTCGAACCCGGGTCTCTCACACCAAAGGCATGTGTCTTATCCACTGCGCCATCACCACCACAATATTTATTGTCATGGTTACTTTTATTTACATTTTACTCATTTGTTCATGTTTCCTGTTGTCAGTAAATAAAATATAATTGTTTCATTAACATATGCATTAATTCATGACTTGACTGAAAACTGAGATGTATTCACCTCGGCTGCATTTGTCTAGAGTACAGTCATGCATAGCTATGGCATATGAAGAAGAAAATTACATTTAGCTTGTTTCACTAACAAATATCATTAATTATTGGTCAGCATTTATCATTATTATTGTTCATAAGTGTTGGGCAACCAATGCATTCTGAAGGAATCTTAATTTCTAAGTAGTACTATTACATTATTGGAGTAAAATCAACAATCCTCTCCAAAGATAAGATCTTTGAGCAGCTGATGGACACAGAAATGACAAACATGGAGGAAAACATACAGGTAGGGTTGTGGATTTATTGATGCTTTGAGATGTTTGTGCGCCTGTCGCTCTTATTTTATTTTTATTATTATTTATTATTACAAGCTCAGGGAAAGATGGTAGCTTTAACAATGAACAATCATAATGACACAAAAGAAAAGAAAGAAAACAACTAGAATTGGTTTGCGTACATCATAGTATGAGATTATATACACAGGAACAAAAAGATTAAATATCTGAATAATCATAAAACTAATATAATCATAATGCATTAAAATTGCATTTGTTTTTGTTATTTCTAAGCTTCAGGGATGAAACCAGAGGGACATTCAACAAGAAAAAGAGGAAAACAAAGGAGATTTAAGACAGTTTTGCATGTGGATGAACGATTTTGGTTTTTCGTAATAAAAAATAATATCTTTAAGGATTAAACTGTAGGGTTATATTAGTGGAGTTAAAAATATAAAAACTTAAATCAACCCTAAATGTGTTGGTTATACTACAATCATAAGGGCAGCTGTTTCTTCAACAAGACCAAAAATGAGCACATTTCATCAGCATCAGAATATTTACAGATAGATGATCGCTCATATCTTTTGTTTTCGCACTTGTTATAACGTCATAGATCACATGATGACGTCACCATGGCGGATCTCATTCATACTCAACGAGATTCAATTTGGCTGTAAAGTACGTACTCTTTTAGCGCTTGTTAAGTAAGTACTTCTTGAAAAAAAGTACCTACTCGTTGAGTATGCGGTTTCAGACTGTTCTCACGTCGCCCAACAATCACGTGTTATACGTAGTGCTTGCGTCACTGACCAATGCGAGGCGAGCGTGGAAAATGACGCGACCCCACTTCCGCCAACAGACCAGCCCACATTTTCCATAAAAGGAAAGTCCATTAAACAAACGCGCTTTTCCCCTCGCGGCAGAGTTCCGACAAAGCCCCGCCTCCTGCGCCAGGATTGGCCAGTGGGAGCGACTTAGTGGCCTCCTATTGGATTAGAGCGCAAGTCAATCACGTAGCGACGGCCTCACGTCAAAGAATCCCACGTAAATAAAGCGAAGAATTAAACGAACGCGCTGTTGTAAGTTTAACGTACGCTTTATTTAACTGTGAAGGTGAATATTAATGCATTAACGCTTCATTAATGTCAAACGTCAGCGTGGGGGCGGGGCTTGTGGTCTCGTGTACGGCACCGTGCTGCAGTTTGCGTGTTTAGCGCGTCTGACCGACGACACGCAGCCAGAACGCGGTAAAACGTCGTTAAACGGTTCCGTGAACGCTGTTTTAACGCTTTATATCCACCGGATCCGAGGAGGGCTGCAGATAGAGCTTGTGTTCATCATCTCTGGGGATTCCCGGATGAAGTCACGGCCAGCGCGAGACGCACGTAAGCTGTCACGACCGATGTTCCGCGGTTTTACGCTACATTATTCGTTCTGAACGGATGAATGTTGCACAAAGTGCGTCGAATAAACCGTTTGCGTGCTTCTGAGGAGAAACTTCCCGGCGGCTCTGCTTTTAACGACGCTAGCCGCTTTGTGTAGCGATGTCGTTTGTGTGAAAGCTTGACGTTTAGACACACTTTTGTGTGTGTGTGTGTGTGTGTGTGTGTGTGTGTGTGTGTGTGTGTGTGTGTAACGTTACTAGTATGTTAAATATCGATAATCTGTCAGATTGCAGGCCGTTTGATCGATCTAGAGCTGCAGGAGATGAAGTAGGTCACTGGCTACGCCGCAGCTGACCGGACGATGACGTCATGACGCTCGGATCACAACAACAGTGTTAATAATATCACGTGCCTTTTTATTTATTCAAAGAGATGTTAATTTCATGCTCTCTTCAAAAGATGTAATTTGCACTTATTCACAACGAAAGCAAAATGATTGAGTATGCCGTTAACTTTTTCATTTTGCAAGGAAATATTACATTCATAAACAAAATGTGACGTTAATTGATTTTTATTAGAAATGGAAGCTTCGAAAAAGTCTCTAATGCAGATTAATAACAAAAAGAATGACTGTTAGATTGCATGAAGGATTTTTTTTCTTGTACAGTTGCCCCGCTGTTGTGCTTGATTTTGGAAGAAGGAAGATAACTTGAGCTATTAATTAATTGTTTATATGTGTGTGTGTGTGTGTGTGTGTGTGTGTGTGTGTGTGTGTGTATGCATGCATGCTCTTCTTTCTTGCATGTAAAAATGTATTGTAATCTTCAATAGTTTCTTCAATTAAAAAAAAGATTATAATAATATTCATAATATACAATGCCATTTGCTTGAATAATTAACGGTTATTAAAAATATGACGTTTAATGTTTGTAGAAACAGTATGACCACAGGTAACCTTTTCAGTAGGTGATGAGTAACATGATTGATTTGTGTTTTTTTTATATATTACTAAGATACTAGTATAGTTTTATTAAGGTTTTGATTTAGTTTTTATTTTTGCATTTATTTTAATTTTAGTAGGTTTTAGTAATGTGTATATATATTTTAAATATTTATTAGTTTTTGTCTACTTTTAGTATTATTTTTATTTTTAAATTTTTCTCAGTTTTATTTATTTTAGCACTTCAAATTAAACAACATGAAAATGAGAAATCTTTCCTTGGCAACTTGATGAAAATAAAGAATTTTTATTTTATTTCAAGTAACGAATGTTTTTCTTTTGTAATTTTAAATTAAGTTCCTGTTGTTCTAAAGAGCAAAATTGCCTTCATTAATAGTTTTACTGAAATGCAGTTTGCTTGAATGTAAAAGTGAAGGTTTTGTACAGCAGTTATTCATGCGTCATCATGATGTCCTGCGTTTGCTGTCTGATGTTTTAGGCTCATACGGTGGAACAGGATGAGCTCGAGGCTGAAGGATGAAGGTCACATGAGAGGCATGGCCAGATTTAAACACAAAAGGATGGACAAGTCCAAGCCAGACTCTGAGAGGGACTCCGGCTTCTCAGGTGTGTAATGAGAGCTTTGAGCACTGTTCTGTAGGCAGTGAAGGGTTTGAGAAGATGTTCATGTTAGGGCTGCATGATAAATTGCAATGATATCGCAATTGTGATAGGCAAAAGCTGCGATAGTCATGTGCATCTTGTCAGTGAACTACGGCTCTGTGCAGTAAATGCTGCTCCATCTGAAAGCACGTGATGGAGATTTACTACTGATCACAGAACCGGCTTTACTGAGGAGATACACATGATCGTCGCGCTCGATTAATCGAGCAGCCCTAGTTCATGTGTGTGTTTCTGGCAGACGGTGGCTCTGAGCATCTGAGTGTGGTGGATCAGACGGACACAGACGATGCGTCGCTGTCCTCCTCCAGGTCATCGCAGCTGATGCCGGTGGTTGGCGGAGCTCTGCAGGGCCTCTCGCCAATGATCTTCATGAACAATGTGGTTCTAAAGCAGGTGAACTTCAGTGCCCGGTTGCATAAAGCACCTTAAAGTGCCCCTATTATGGGTTATGAAAGGTTCATGTTCCCCAACAACAGGTTGGCATGCATGCAAGGTCAAAGAACACTTTCATTGTCTTATATGCGTTTAGTTTTACCTTGTTCAATGACTCCCAAACGATTCGTTTTTCCAAACCCCTCCTCTGCGTGACGCTAATCTGCGGTGATTGGTCGATTTCATTTAAAGCAGTGTTTGTGAGCGTTACCGGGGAAACCGCTCCAAAATTCTCATTCACAAGCTTGCAATGCGATTAGATTCGATTCATTATTGATTTATTTACACGCCCAATTTTCTCAAGGAAATCATTTTCTTAACTAATGCTGTAAAATATACATGAGTCAGTTGGTACTACATTACTATAATATTGAAGATTAAAACTGATTGATTTTTTTAGGCTATACAACTTCTTAAATTACACTTAATGAAGTTTTTATAATAAAAGTTACAGTTACATAATAATATTTCTACTTCAATCAGTTCACTGAGGCGCTACAGCGATCTGTCACTTAATATTAAACAGAGACAAAACAGCATTTATTGTTTGAATACTGCAATACAGTGGACAGAATTTGAAATCTGAGACTTTTTCATATTATAAGTACCAAAGCACAATGCTTATCGCGGTATATTGGATGGCAGGTGCCCTCCATTCATTAACTGAAAACAGGCTAGAATAATTGATTCTTGGGATTTAAGAATCGATATCCTTTCGTAAAAATGAGAATCAATTAAAATTGAGATCTATATTTTTTTTTGGAAAACATTCCAGGATTTTTCTCCATATAGTGGACTTCAAGGGCAAAAATGCCGTTTCAATGCAGCTTCAAAGGGCTCTACACAACCCCAGCCAAGGAATAAGAGCCTAATGTAGTGAAATATATATGTATATTTATTTATTTATGTTTATATACACGCATACACAGTTTGTATTTTTGTGTCTGTTAAATAGGGTTGCAAAAAGGTGGGAAATTTCCAGTAAATTTCGGAAACATTCCAGGCATTTTTGGAAAGTTTCTGGGAATTTTCCACCCCTTTGCAACCTTAGTTAAGTGACATCCAGAATTGTTCTCTCTCTTTTTTTTTTTTTTAATACAATAACGACTTAATCTTCATAATGCAGTCATATTTATAGCAACAACAACAATCTCTAACTTTAATTTTAATGGTGTATCTGCAGTCTGTTGAAAACCCTTCGTCTTTGAAGCCCTGGGCCTTCAGTCCGGCGATGGAGGTGGTTCCGCAGCCTCAGGTGGTCTTCCTTCAACCCGTCGTCCCGCAAAGATCCGCCCTGTTGCCGAAGGGACCCCTGTCTAAACGCCGGCGGCACAGAAAGTACCTCCCTATCCTCAAATCCTACCCCAAAATCGCTCCTCATCCTGGAGACGCACCGCCTAAGAGCCGCAGCAGCAGCTCCTCTTCCTCAGTCAAGAGCTCGTCTTCCTCTGATGGTCAGAAAGATTCATCCGAGTCGCATGCAACCGACACCGAACAGAGACCCGAATCCACGGACGGCTCCCTGCGGACGCTGGCGTCTAATGCATGCTCTGATGATACGGACAACAAGATAAAGCGCTTCTGCAACACCTACAACATCCTCAGTAGTTCAGGTTTGCTGGACATCACGCTGCGCACGAAAGAGTTGATGCGGCAGAACCGCCGGACGCAGACGGATCTGGATCGCCTGCGCCAACACACCAACCTGTTAATGGAAGCGCTGCAGACGGGAGACTCGGCGATCTGGAGCAAGCTGCAGACGAGCATGCAAGAGGAGGACAAAGGGAAAGACAGGACGCCGCACAACGAAGAGAACCTGAAGTGAGACGAAGACACGATGCACCTTTCGTTGGCGTTTTATAAATGTGCAACTTTTGTCTGACTACACTACCAGTCAGAGGTTTTTGAACAGTAAGATTTTAGCTTTTTAAGGAGTCTCTTCTGCTCACCAAGCCTGCATTTATTTGATCCTAAATACAGCAAAAAAAAAAATCTGCATTCTTTGATGAATAGAAAAATCCAAAGATTATTTATCTGAAGTAAAGTTTTTGTAACATTATACACTAATTTGAGAAATTATAGAAATTAATACTTTTATTTAGCAAGGATGCCTTAAATTGGTCAAAAGTGATGATAAAGACATTTATAATGTTACAAAACATTTCTATTTCAGATAAATGCTGTTCTTCTGAACTTTCGATTCATCAAAGAAACCTGAGAAAAATCTACTCAATGTTTTCAACATAATAATAATAATAATAATGAATGTTTTTTGAGCAGCAAATCAGAATATGAGAATGATTTCTGAAGCGTCATGTGACTGGAATAATGATGCTAAAAATTCAGCTTTGAAATCACAGGAATAAATTACATTTTAAAATATATTCAAATCGAAAACAGTTATTTTTAAATGGTAAAAATATTTCACCATTTTACTGTTTTAATGTACTTTTTGATCAAATAAATGCAGGCTTGGTGAGCAGAAGAGACTTCTTTAAAAAAAAAAAAAACATTAAAAAAATCTTACTGTTCAAAAACGTTTGACTGGTATATCTTAAGGTCAAAGCAATGCCGATGTTGTCCAGACACTACGGATATGCGTTCGCTCTTTACTAAGCTTCAGCCTTAACCTAGTTCAGTGCATAAGCTCTTTACACTCCTGCTGTCATTTTCTCCTCGTTTCACAGTTTTGGATGAATGATTTGGGACTCTCAAACAGAAACATTCATATTAAGCCTTGTTTATGAAGCACAAGAGCAGATTCTGTCTCAAAACTAGCTGCAGACCTACGGTAGAGCGTATTTTTGAGCATCACAGAAGGAGACGATGCCCAGAAACACAGTTCAAGTATGTGGCACAGCCGTTTCATTTCTCAAAGCAATTATGAGTAATAATGAGAAATGGATCATTACAGACTGTCAAAAGCAGGCTAGGCTGCAGCCCTTCCCATCGTCTGGCCCCGATTCTCCATCATGACTCTGTGGTTTTATCAAGTCGTGTAGGATCTTGTCCTTAAAGAACAAAAACATCAGAATGAATCTTGTTGCAAGACACTACAGGTGAACAGTTTTAACTACTAGAGATCACTGTACTTCATTTTAATTAATCACAGTACATTAAGAATTTATTTGATTGAAGATTTCTGAAATGTTGTTTAAATATGCATTATCTAATTAAATGTGCTAAATTGCTTAATTCCAGAACAGAAATCTGAAAATTGGATAATGTCAGGTTCAAAATTCTTGTTTTTGTCATATTAGACTGAGGCCTATAGGTTTGTACAGAGGGGATTTTGCATTTCTGCTCCTCATAAAGCTGTTCATACATTTATTCTTAAAGTTTTCAAACATTTTTAGGAACAAAATGTATTATAAAACCAGGTGAATGATATATGTGACCCTGGACCACAAAACCCTTGATCGACCAAAAAGTCTCTGGGGTATATTTGTAGCAAGAGCCAAAAATACATCGTATGGGTCAAAATAGATTTCTCTTTTATGCCAAAAATCATTAGGATATTAAGTAAATATAATGTTCCATGAGGATATTTTGTAAATTTCCTACCGTAATCTAGGGCTGAACGATTTTAGAAAATAATCTAATTGCGATTTTTGTTTTGTTTTTAAACCAAGGTTGCGATTTAATATCTGATTATTTTTAAAAGTTTTTATATTCTGTGTATATATATATATTATAATATATAATTGTATAGTATGCAGTGTTGGACACGTTACTTAAAGTAATTAGTCATATTACTAGTTACTCCTCACAAACAGTAACTGAGTTACATCATTATAAAAGAAACTAATTACCAGGGAAAGTAACTATTGTTACGTTTTTTTTTTTTTTTTTTTTTTTTAAATGTTCAAATGTGTCAAATAACTTGGATGCCCCCAATTTTAAATGTTAAATGAATGAAATGGTCACTAAATAGAATAACTTATTATTATAAAGCATCGTACACTAATCTACACTATTTTAATGTTTCTGTGGGACAGTGAGAGACACCGATCAGATTCAATTGATTATTGTAAATATTATCAACCCTCTGCTTGGCAATAGGATCTACATTGGCTTGTAATTTTTTTAGTTTACTCAACAGACTAATTTTAATTATCTGATATACTAATATATATATCTCTTGTGTTTGGAAAATGGCACCGTTTTTTTTAAATATCTCACTTAGCATCAGTCAGTCAAACATTATATGATATGATAATTTAGCATTATATGATGATAGAACTTTAGTAATTAGAATAAGCACGTATGAATGCATATTTGTCATGTTGACTGAACTTAGGTCTGGTGGTGGTGCTTAAGATATTGTTTGTCATTTAGTTTTACTATTAAAAAAAACTACAAATAATACTGATAAGATAAAACTACTACGAATTCTACTACTAATAAAAACAATATAAAACACACTAAGGATTATTGAGCTGCTGGGTTCATGAATATTAATCAGGTTGTCTGCATTCGCTCGAACTGATTCGCTGAAATCAAAACAGGGAGGATAATAGCTGAGCGCCAGCCAATGAGATTGCCGTTTGCGCATTAGTCCCGCCCACTACAGGAAAACCCGGCAGGTCTTAAGCCCGGCTCACACTGTGCGATTTTGGCCACGATTTGGTCGTCTGAGACAAATTTAGGAAATCCTGAAAGATTCCTATAATCCTAGGCTAAAATCGGTTGTCTAGATCAGGGGTTTTCAACCTTTTAGGACATGCGCCCCCCTAAGTTTGTCTAATTTCACTCGCGCCTCTTTACTCTGTGTCACGTGACCGAGTGTAATCGGTTGAAAAATCACGTTTTTTCATATCGCGATATTATCACAAATGCAATTAATCGCTCTGCCCTACAGTAAATATATTAACTTCATTTCTGATTAGTAATATGCATTGCTAAGAACTTCATTTGAACAACTTTAAAGGAGATTTTCTCAATATTTAGATTTTTTTGCTCCCTCAGATTCCAGATTTTCTAATAGTTGTATCTCAGACAAATATTGTCCTATCATAACAAACCATACATCAATGGAAAGATTATTTATTCAGCTTCATATGATATAGAAATAAAAAAATTGACCTTATGACTGGTTTTGTGGTCCAGGGTCACATATAAACAAACCCCACAGTAAAAACCTTCAGAATATAGATGGGAATAAAACTCTAAGTTCTGATGTATGTAAGTGCTGAAGAAGTGGAGAAAAAACTTTTAAGATATGTATTTGAATTGAAATCTATTGAAAAATAGTGCGATAAACACTTAAATTTCTATTTGGATGTTTTTTTTCCCCACTAGTCTGAAAAAATACATGTTCCGGAAGCAAAATGGACCTTAAGACTGAGCAGGTTTTGTCCTGTAGTGTCTTGCCTTAAGCTTTGCCGTTATTTCACCGACACTGTGCCTCCAGATTCATTCATGCAGAATAGTTTTCTTTCTCTTGATTTTGTTTTGAAATACGACTGGCTCATGGATCCATGCCTATATTTTTGAGAAAGAATAAGGTGAATTGTTTTATGTCCATTGTTTAGTTTAGTTCGATCAGCGGGTCAGTGTCGTTTTAAGTGTGATGTGGTCGTTTATGGTGACTCCGACAGATTCAGAGTCGTTTCTGTTTGGTTTTGGACCAGGTGAGGGTTTGAAGTGTTGCAAGTTTGTCAAACAGGAACACATGGGCGATCCTTTATGTTTGTGTGATGATGAATCTGCTCTCATCTTGCCTTACTCCAGGAAGTTTCATTCTTCAAACTGTAGAGCTCAAACTTTCTTTTGGCAGCTACTCCTTACCACTAGCTCATAAACCATTGCTTTACTTCCAGGAGCTTGTCTCTCATGTGTATGGCTTATGGATTACATATTTCATGCGCTGATTTTAAGCATTAGACGTAGCACAGGAAGGTCTTCTGAAAGTGTTTTTCTTAAGTGTGTTTATGTGCTTTTATACAGTACAGTTAAGAGTAGAAAAGCCAGGTGATATAGGTCTGTTTTCTGGGGAAGGTCGTTTCCACCACAGAATAAAAATAATAAATAAAAAGGTTATTTTTTAAATTCTGAGAAAAAGTCAAATTCAGAAAGGTGTGGATTGTAAAATAACTGAGAGATTAGAGTTTACAGCTCGCATTAAAACAGATTAACTTTATAACTCTATAAAGAAATGTCTTAATTGCGAGATTATAACTTTTAGTAAAGATAGAAATGTTTACCGTTTGCCGTTTACATCTCACAATCCAGACTTAATTGGCAATTCTGATATGAAAAATAAAAATTGTAAGATAAAAAAAGTTGCATTATCTTTTTATTAGTGCTGTCAAATGATTAATCGCATCCAAAACTAAAGTTTTTGTTTACATAATGTGTGTATTTTGTATATTTATTATGTGTATATATAAATACTCACACATACAATATATATTTAGAAAATATTTACATGTATATGCATTTATATATTTATATTATTATATTACATATGAATATATTTAATATATAAACAACATTTTTCTTAAATGTATACATGCATGTTTTTGTATTTATATATATTTATATACGTAATAAATATACACATATTATGTAAACTAAAGCTTTTATTTTGGATGAATCATTCGACAGCACTGCTTTGAATCCATGGCTTCCGTAGTTTCCATGTGTTGGTGTTTCCTGACACTGATTGCCTTGTTAATGGCAGTCTAAGCTTCTTTAGTAAACAACCCGTAAACCTTTTGAAGCCAGCAGTTCTGATAAAGCTTTCCACATGTTTTGCTGTCTGATCGTGTCTCGCAGCATCTGTTTGATTTCTGCAGATTAAACATCAGGAAGCAGCGTTAAAGAATATTTGTGAATCATTTCAAAGCCTAAAGGGCTTCAAATGTGACGTCTGCTAAAGAGAAACCTCTTATTCATAACTATAATCTATAAAACAATGACTTTAGAGAGTCATCATCTGATTCTGCCGGAAGTGTTTGTCTTTGTGTTGCTCTTATTACTGGTTTTTGTTATTTCTGTCTTTTGTAAGTAAAATAATATGCTGTTTATTTTGTATGAAGATGTTTATTTTTCTTTGCAGTACATTAGATAATCATCACAATCTGCGGTTGTGAGTACAGACGGATAGATGTGCGAGTAGAGCAGAAATGTGAAGGGTTTTGTGTCATATCCGCTCAATCCTGTTCATCTGTGTGTTTGACATGAATACAGCATCAGTAATGCATACTGATCTAGATCATCTATCAAACAGGATATGAATAAACATTTCTCAGCCGCACAAATCCAAAGCTGTGGCTAAATGCTCACATTATTCATTTACTGATGCTTTTTTTACATTTTATTTTTGTGAGATGTTTTTTTAATTATTTCCCATTTTTACATGAAGACCTGCTTTACTGAATACACTGTCATTTTTGTTTTTCATGTCTCAAAGTTATTAAAATAATTGTAATTGTCAAGTGTGTCTCCTCTTCAGCATCATTCTGTCCGTGTCAGCACAAATATAAAATACGAACATATGAACATAATATAAATAAAATCAAGTGCTTGTTTTTAAAACTAAAAACATCATAGTTATTAAATTATTATTATTTTTTTTTAAAGGCAAGAAAACATTTCTGATTTGCATTTAATTCATTTAATTTTAACTTGATGTACTAAAATGGGGGGGGGGGGGTGTAAAAGCATGTTAAAAAAAAATAAAAAATAATAAAAATGGCAAACACACAACTAAATAAATACAATATTTTATTAAAATACAACTGGAATATAAAATAAAAAACATGTTATATTAATATCTGGTAACATTTTACCGTAAAGTTAAAAAAAGAGTATTTAAGAATAATATAATTGTTTGATAATTTTCAGTGTAATTAATTGTTATCAAAAATAGTTGTCTCTCAGAAAGAATCGGTTCAAAAGAATCAGAGAATCGGGCATCGTTACTGAAGAAAGCCTCGTTCTTTTGAACCGATTCGCAAAGAGCATCGCTCAATAAGCGGCAGCGTTAGATTCGAGAAATACCCCACATTATCAGCGCGATTCTTCACCGGAAGTGCGTGTCTCTGCTGCTCGCTGTCAAACAGCACCGAGGAAGGTAAACAGAGCTGATAAAGATGATAGTGCGTGAGATTTGAGCTCCAGCTAATGCTAGGCTTCATTACTGACACGTGCCTCGTGTTTATAAGGCTTCATTAGTAATAATATCAGTGCTCTCGTTGATTAATAGTGAGTTGGGGTTTATTAGTTTGTCAGAGCCTTGGGGACGATTTAAAAGCTTTGTTAACTTCATTTCAGATCTGTTCAATAATATTCACGAGATTAGGCAGATCGTACGCTAATCTCATTTTGTTGATATGTAACACTGGCTGGATTTATCCAGCAAACTTGAATCTTTTCCATGTTTTGTTGGAACTGTGTGTTTTGAGTTATGTGCTCGTTAGTATGTTAATGTGCGCGTGACGTCACGCAGGCGTCATCACGTCGCGTCTCTGACGCATGAGAGCAGATGATGGACAGAAGCTTGTCTCTCGGACCCAGAGCCACGGTCAGATTCTCCGGCTATTCATTAATAATCAGTAATATATGGCTGATGAGATTCATATTCATGTGTCCTCTCTGCTGTGGACAGCTTACTCTCGGCTGAACCCATGCTTTCTGATGACCTGGACTCCAAACCAGAGGTGTTTCTGTTTTAATCACTTATTCTCATTTATTGCAGGATTTAGGGGAATATTCAATGGCATTTTTCCTGATAAAACTTGAAAGTGCAATTTAAAAATTGTCCGTGTTCACATTTGGCTTAAATTTGGTTTATATATAAAATACTACTAATATTATTATTATTACTAATATCAATGTTTATTTATAGAGGACATTAAAAAACAACTGAGGTTGACCAGAGTGCTTTACAGTGAATAAAAGAATAACAATTAATTAAAAAGGATTTTTTTATTTTGTATTAATAATAATTCATGTAATTATTATTGTTATTACTTCATAAAAATCAGTGCTGGGCAACGATTAATCGCATCCGAAATAAAGTTTTGTTTACATAATATATATATATGTGTGTGTGTGTGTGTGTGTGTGTGTGTGTGTGTGTGTGTGTGTGTGTGTGTGTGTGTGTGTGTGCGGTGTATATTTAAATACACACACATGCATGTATATATTTAAGAAAAATAAGTTAGGTTTATATATTTATATATGATATATATTATATGAATATAAATAAATGCATGTCAATATTTTCTAAATATATACTGCATGCATGTGTCTTATAAATATACACCGCACACACACACATATATATATATTATGTAAACAAAACGTTTATTTTGGATGCGATTAGTTGTTGCCCAGCACTAATAAAAATATAAAATTCACTTTTATTAGTTCTACTAGTATTTAACAAGGGAAAATGCTTCTGTTTTGCAAATATCTCATTTTTATTTTCTTTTACATGAACAAAACCTGATGCTCATGTCGGGGTTATTATAGGTAACTAGTACTGTTTTTAAAAAATTGGTAATAAATAAAATAAAATAACAAAATAAACTGGAAAAAAACTACAACTTTAAAGTTCAAATGAAAATATGCTATTGTTAAATTCACCTACATTCTGTAATATTTTACTATAAATTAAAAAATGTGTATTTAAAATATAATAATTTAGTTTTATAGTACAGCTGTATATTTATGGCTGTTTTAATGTAATAATTGTCAAGCGCTAAACCATCAAACTCTGTTTTGTTGGTAATCATGCAGCCCTGATTGACATGCAGCATTGTGTTCTGACTCTATAATAATCATCATATCCAATAATATGCATAATGAATATTTCAATAATCAGACTTTGGCTCCGGTTTAAGCGCTCCTCTTTTCTTACTGGAGGATGCGTGACTGATGTATAAGTTGAGTTCTGTAACGAATGCAAACAGTGTGTTGCAGATGGGAAATGAATGTTAGTAAACCTCTCTGTCTCTGTCAGCTGTTGGTTGAGTTTGTCCAGAACGTGTCCATCCCGCTGGGCCAGAGTCTGGAGGAGGCGGACACTAAAGCGTCCTGCGTCCCGCTGCTGGAGCTGCCAGGTACACCGGGAGAATCCCTCCGGAAAACTAGCTCAAAACAGCTGCTTTATATCTCTCAAACATCTCAGTTTAATGACTGTGCTGTCAGCTGTACGTTATTTATTTATTGCATTCACCCTGTTACACTAACATCTGGGTCATTTACAAATGCATAAGCTTTTATATCTTAATCAAAAGGATTATTAACTGTTTTGTCAGTTATACTTTTATTTTATATATATTTTACTCTTTGTACATTTGCTTTTATATTTTCAGACGTACTGCACATATAAGTGCACACATCTGAATCATTTATAATACAAATATATTTTTAAGACTTTGTTTTTTAATTATTATTTATATATGTTTAGAAAGAACACAAAAACAGCCCAACACTAACTTGGCCATGTCATAAATGTATTTATATTTCAAATTTAAATATATTTGTATTTATGAATTTGTTAGTTTTTTTTAAACAGAACTGCTCATTTTGTATACAATATATTTTTTCAAGAATTTTAGACTTTTGCTGAGAATTATTTTAAACATTGTTCACATTTGATGATTAATTCAGTTCATTCTTTAGATGAGAACATGATCATCTTTGTTTGTCTGTGACTTGCGCTTTATTGTAGTTTTGAATATGTAATATGACTCCAGTGATCAGAGTTTGTAAATGTACTTGAAGATGATTTAGTGAATCTTGTAAGCTCTTGTAAGTCACTCTGATCCGTCTCGCTGTGATTATCGTGTTTCAGAGAGCGCTCTGAGTCATGCCGCCTCCCCCTCGCTGTCAGACTTTGACCCTGAGCGGAGCCCATTGGTGGTTCAGCTGCAGACTCCTCCCCCTCCAGCACAAACCCCGCCCACAATCCTGCAGGACCTCCAGAACCACGACAGCACGTCTTATGTCCTGCTCAATCTGGCCAAAGGTTAGCTGTTTATTAGCTCACATATCAGAGTCCATCATAAATCACGGACCACTAGTGAAACTGCTGCTGATTTTTATTTCATTTTCATTAGTTATTTCACCATATTTGGGTGAAAAATGAACTTGTTTTACTGTTTGGTTTGTGTCTCTTCTGCTTTACTGGAGCTTCATAAACTAAACCTGATGCTCATATCAGGGTTAATATAGTTAATTAAAAATAAAACCATTAAAAATGTTTCTAAATAAAATAAATGTTGAATAAAAAATTAAAGTGATTAAAAATAATTATTGCTGTCAAATGATTAATCGCGTCCAAAATAAAAGTATTTGTTTACTTAATATATGTGTGTGTACAGTGTATTTTTATTATGTAAATATAAATACAAACACATACAGTATATATTTAAGAAAAATATGGTATGTTTATATATTAAATATAATTTAGCAGACGCTTTTATCCAAAGCAACTTACAAATGAGGACATTAGAAGCAATCAAACCCAACAAAAGAGCACCAGCGTGCAAGTGCTATTACATGAGTAATAAAATATAAGTAAATATTGTCAGAATATATATTGTATGTCTGTGTATTCATATGTACACAGTACACATACATAGTATGTAAACAAAAACTTTTATTTTGGATGTGATTAATCGTGATTATTTGACAGCACTAAAAATAATACTTTGTCTGCTTGTCGTCATTTTTGAAAGTGATTTTCCAGCAAAAATAACTATATTATGATGCATACTGTTACAGTGATATAAAATAATAGGATGTAGTAATGCAGTGATTTATTTTTAGTTAATTTTATACATTTAAATACAAAATCCATTTCATTACAAAATAATTGCAACTGTAATTTGTTAAAGTTGCTGAGAAATAATGAGTAGTTAAATTACAGTTACTTATGAAAATGTACATGATTACAAAGAGGGTAACATCTGAATATTTTCACACACAAACAGATTATTTATTTTTCCACAAATTGCATTGACCGCTTTAAAATATAAGACAGCAATGTTTCAGGAGTTTAGGACACAGAATAGGACAGAACAGGGTTTATGTTTATGCTTTATGTTTTAAGGTTAACTGTATTTTGGCATTGTTAGATTCCAGTGTTTCTGTCATAACTATGCAAAGATTTGATTTCATAAACAGTATCATAACTATTAAACTATTTCTTATGATTTTAAATCTGTATTTAACCTATCTCAAAGTAAAAGAGGTGCTGAAGTCTGATTTTAAGTTAAATTCAAGCGATGAAGGTTTTAAATGTCTGACAGTAATCAGTGTTGAGTGCTACTGTAAGATTAACTGTATTTAAAAATGATTTTCTTTCTTAGTATTTTTGTCTTGTTTTCTATAAATAATCTTGTTTAGCCTTTGAATTACGATTATTTTTCTTACCCCGTTAACAGATATTTTTGTTTGTTTTAAGCAAAAACGAACAAAATTTAGATTTTTTTTCTTTTTAGACTTAATATCTTAAATAATTTTACTTGTACAGTAAATGCATCTTTATTCAAGAATGTTTAGATATTTATACTAGAAAACAAGCCAAAAAACACTAAGGAAGAAAAGTATTTTTTGCAGTGTAGTTACATTAATAACTCGTGTAACTCGTAAAGTATTACTACACGTCCAGAGTAATCTTCCGGGCCGTGTTCTGACGCAGTGCTTGTGTTGCAGGGCTGTCGGCCGAGCCGCTGGTGTTCGTTCAGGACGATGTGGACGAGGCGCAGGAGGAGATTTCGTCTGGAGACTGCGGTGATGGCGGAGCGCCGTGGTATCTGCGGGTCCAGGAGCTGGCTCACGACAGTTTGATCGCCGCCACACGCGCTCAGCTGGCCAGAGACGCACGCAACAGCACTGACCACATCCACAGCGGTCAGTCCAAGCAGAAGGAGCCCAGGATCGCTCACGCCGCGTCAGAGAAGATCCACCGCTGCTCCTACGAGAGCTGCCACCGGACCTTCACCTACCCAGCACACCTCAAATACCATCTAAAGACACACCGGTGACCACACATCTCTAGAAGTACACTCCAACATTACACATCTCTTTTACTCACACTTTTATCAATTTAATGCATCACAGATGAATAAAAGTGTTCATTTATTTAAAAAAACAAAACATTTGACTGGTAGTGTATCACAGTTTCCACAAAAATATTGTGCAGCACATCTGTGTTCAACATTGATAATAATCAGAAATGTTTGTTGAGCAGTAAATCAGTATATTATTATGATTTCTGAAGATCATGTGACTCTGAAGACTGGAGTAATGATGCTGAAAATACAGCTACAGATCACAGGAATACATTACAGTTTAACACATATTCACAGTTTTAGATTGTAATAATCAGTGTTGGGGAAAGTTACTTTTAAAAGCAATGCACTACAGTATTGCGTTACTCCCTAAAAGAGTAACTAATTATGTTGCTTAGTAACATTTTATGCAATGCATTACGTTACTTTTGAGTTACTTTTAAATCTGGGCAGGGCTTGCTTGTTTTTAATATAAAAAGTTCTTCTTGCACAAATGTAAAGCCCTTTCACACCAAAAGTGAAGTGAATCCGGCTCAGACTGAAGGAAATGTAGATTCAGGTCTGTACAGTAGAGGGCGCTGCTCAAACTAATCACATGAAGAATATGATGTAGGAGAAGAAAGCTCAACACTATTCATGTCATTTCTGCTTAATAGTACGGTTCAATTGGATCATCGAAGGTCAGCAGCAAACACAAAATGGGATTAAATATTTTTCTTATTTAACATATTTAATTATTGCAGGTTTGTATAATATTCTGAGTTTGTATTTGTCTTTTTTTATTGATTTTGAGGAACACTGAATATGTTTTAGTGCAGGTGAGATGAGTAAATACATGTTGATATTTAGTCTAGAACTACAGTAAGATCATGTAGATATTTAGTCTAGAACTACAGTAAGATCGTGTTGATATTTAGTCTAGAGCTACAGTAAGATCGTGTTGATATTTAGTCTAGAACTACAGTAAGATCATGTAGATATTTAGTCTAGAACTACAGTAAGATCGTGTTGATATTTAGTCTAGAACTACAGTAAGATCATGTAGATATTTAGTCTAGAACTACAGTAAGATCATGTAGATATTTAGTCTAGAACTACAGTAAGATCGTGTTGATATTTAGTCTGGAACTACAGTAAGATCGTGTTGATATTTAGTCTAGAGCTACAGTAAGATCATGTTGATATTTAGTCTAGAACTACAGTAAGATCATGATGATATTTAGTCTAGAACTACAGTAAGATCGTGTTGATATTTAGTCTAGAACTACAGTAAGATCGTGTTGATATTCAGTCTAGAACTACAGTAAGATCGTGTTGATATTCAGTCTAGAACTACAGTAAGATCGTGTTGATATTCAGTCTAGAACTACAGTAAGATCGTGTTGATATTCAGTCTAGAACTACAGTAAGATCGTGTTGATATTCAGTCTAGAACTACAGTAAGATCGTGTTGATATTCAGTCTAGAACTACAGTAAGATCGTGTTGATATTCAGTCTAGAACTACAGTAAGATCATGTTGATATTTAGTCTAGAACTACAGTAAGATCATGTTGATATTTAGTCTAGAACTACAGTAAGATCATGTAGATATTTAGTCTAGAACTACAGTAAGATCATGTTGATATTTAGTCTAGAACTACAGTAAGATCATGTAGATATTTAGTCTAGAACTACAGTAAGATCATGTTGATATTTAGTCTAGAACTACAGTAAGATCATGATGATATTTAGTCTAGAACTACAGTAAGATCATGTTGATATTTAGTCTAGAACTACAGTAAGATCATGTTGATATTTAGTCTAGAACTACAGTAAGATCATGTTGATATTTAGTCTAGAACTACAGTAAGATCATGTTGATATTTAGTCTAGAACTACAGTAAGATCATGTTGATATTTAGTCTAGAACTACAGTAAGATCATGATGATATTTAGTCTAGAACTACAGTAAGATCGTGTTGATATTTAGTCTAGAACTACAGTAAGATCGTGTTGATATTCAGTCTAGAACTACAGTAAGATCGTGTTGATATTCAGTCTAGAACTACAGTAAGATCGTGTTGATATTTAGTCTAGAACTACAGTAAGATCGTGTTGATATTTAGTCTAGAACTACAGTAAGATCGTGTTGATATTTAGTCTAGAACTACAGTAAGATCGTGTTGATATTTAGTCTAGAACTACAGTAAGATCGTGTTGATATTTAGTCTAGAACTACAGTAAGATCATGTAGATATTTAGTCTAGAACTACAGTAAGATCATGTTGATATTTAGTCTAGAACTACAGTAAGATCATGTAGATATTTAGTCTAGAACTACAGTAAGATCATGTTGATATTTAGTCTAGAACTACAGTAAGATCATGTTGATATTTAGTCTAGAACTACAGTAAGATCATGTAGATATTTAGTCTAGAACTACAGTAAGATCATGATGATATTTAGTCTAGAACTACAGTAAGATCATGTTGATATTTAGTCTAGAACTACAGTAAGATCATGTTGATATTTAGTCTAGAACTACAGTAAGATCGTGTTGATATTTAGTCTAGAACTACAGTAAGATCATGTTGATATTTAGTCTAGAACTACAGTAAGATCATGATGATATTTAGTCTAGAACTACAGTAAGATCGTGTTGATATTTAGTCTAGAACTACAGTAAGATCATGATGATATTTAGTCTAGAACTACAGTAAGATCATGTTGATATTTAGTCTAGAACTACAGTAAGATCATGATGATATTTAGTCTAGAACTACAGTAAGATCGTGTTGATATTTAGTCTAGAACTACAGTAAGATCATGTTCACACACAACGCTCTGCACTTACTCCTGATTTCTCTCAACACCAGAGCTGTCACTCAATACATCAGAAACACAGGAACGAGTTAATTATCTGAAAAAGCAACTCAGATATTTCCTTCTGAATTAAAGTAATGCATTACTTGAAAAAAGTAATCTGATTACATAATCTTGTAATGCGTTCCCCAACACTGGTAATAATATTTCATGTAATGTATTTACAGCGATAGAGCTGTGTGTGGTCTGCTGATGTGTGTGTGTGTGTGTGTGTGTGTGTGTGTGTGTGTTTCAGGAACGACCGTACGTTCCGCTGCGGCGCTGAGGGTTGTGGGAAGAGCTTCTATGTTCTGCAGCGGCTGCAGGTTCACATGAGGACTCACAACGGAGAGAAACCCTTCATCTGCAGCGAGAAGAACTGCGGCAAGAAGTTCACCACCGCCGGAAACCTGAAGAACCACAGACGCACACACACCGGTACACACACCTACACACGTGAACATGCATATTCTACATATACATTATATATATACATTAGGGCTGTCAGTTTAACTCATTAACTTAATTAGTTATAAAAATATTAACGCAATTAAAATATTTTAACGCAGTTAACGCACTGGCCCCGCCCCCAGACCTGTGCATCATCTTACATTTCATACAGAGCAACAACTACATAAGTGCAGTTATACCCTAAAATTCAAGATATTGGTTTTGTCTCATATTTATATCATACAATAAGTGATATCACCATAGCAGCGAGAGCAATATCATACGAGTGCTGTTTGTCCTGGATATAACAAGTTTAAATGTGATTTTATACAACAGTTCAGTAAATAAGTAGTTGATATTGTGTTGTATTTTAAACACAATATTGTCTGTTTTTGCTCAGTTTTGCAGAAAACATAATTTCCTTTAAAGCCACAGCAGAATTGTTCGTCCCTGAGCAACACAGCGGTGTTTAGTTTCTGAATGAAGCCGTGTTTTGAACAAATCGTGTGAATCAATGATTCAAAGCCCATTTATAAAGAGAGCCGTTTACTTCATTCCTGAATGAACCATTTACCGCCACCTGCTGGCAGATTTAATTTCTTATTTACTGTATCGTTTAATTAATAATAAGAAGAAGAATAACAACAGCAATAATAATAATAATAATAATAAAAACATTAAAGGTATAGTTCACCCAAGAAATGTAAATTCTGTCATTTACTCAGCCTCATGTCGTTTCAAACCTTTCTTTTGTGGAACATAAAAGCAGGTATTTTGAAGACTGCTGGTAACAAAGCTGTTTTGGTTACCAATTACTTTTATTGTATGAACAAACAATACTGAGGTGTTTCCCAAATTATCTTCTTTTGTGTTCCATAATTTATGTTAGGCTGGTGTAGCCTAAATGCTTGTGTAATAACTTTTTTGTTGAATCAAATAAAATATTTCTAAAGCTACAATTTGTAATGTTTTCTTGATACGTTCTCATTTCACACAAAAATAGCTTTAAATAATCTTTTTTGGGTATTTCCACAGTCAAATTTATTTTGCGATTAATTAATCGAAACATCATGTAATTACTTAGATTAAATTTTTTTATTGACTGACAGGCCTAATGTGTGTATATGCGCGTGTGTGTGTGTGTGTGAGAGTGTGTGTGTGTGTGTGTGTGTGTGTGTGCATATATTAGGGGTGTAACGGTACACAAATATTACGGTTCGGTATGGTTTTGGTACAGCAGGGGCAAAAGTAAACATAAATTGCTTTTTTTTTTACTGAACAAATTGCTCTCTCTCTAAAGAAATTCAATTATAATAAATTTTTAATGATTAATTATTTAAAATTATTAATAAAAATCTTCCTCAGCTTCTGCTCTAAACTATAGGGAGCCCTTTTACATTACGATAAGATCACAATTAACAACAGCCCAAACTTAAATACAATTACTGTTTATTTGTAACTATAATCATCAACACTTAAATTAAATATTGTAAGCAAACATGTAAATTGTTTTTAAATCAGCTTCTAAATTATACAATTTCTGTTTGTTGTAGAAATAGAATAATTTACAGAGTCATAACTTATTTCATAAAATATTTACTTAAATTAAATAATTACGACATCACTAACAGATAAAGTATTGAAGTATAGTTTAATATTTCTCAAAATGCTCTTCTCTAGACTTCATTTCTCCAGCAAATAACGAGCTGCAGACGCTGATGACTTGTCTGAGGTTAATGAAATGATGCGTGACGTTGTGTTTACAAGCGGTTTTAACGACGCGGTTGAAACACTAATTGAGTGATTACCTGAGATGTTCATTCATGTTTATTTCACGTTAAAGCTAGTAATAAAGAGGAAGGGATGATCACGCTGCTGTCAGAACTGAGGCGTTTGTACAGCGATCTGTCGCGCCTCATCAAAGAGCATCAAAACAGCATTTATACTCTGACTTTACTGAAAACATGGAGCGATCTGTCACGTGCTCCCATACTGAACATTTTCCCTACGAATACGTGTATAGATCTATATATATATATATATATATATATAATATATAAATGTAGTTTATTTGTAAAAATGGATAACTTTTTTTTTTTTTTTTTTTATGTTTTTTATTATCATGTTTTGTATTGTTTTATTGTGTTAGTTAGCTGTATGTTTTTGGTTAATTTTTAACCTAATCAATATAACCCAACTGCAGTTTGAGATGAATTGCCATGCACAATGAAAAAAAAACATTTATTTTTGAAAATTGTTAAAAACGGAGTTACCTGTTTTTGCAAATGAACTCTTCATATATATATGTATATAAAGGGGAAGTGGTGTGTGGCCAAGTATAGTGACCCGTACTCAGAATTTGTACACTGCATTTAACCCATCCAAGTGTACACACACACCGTGAACACACACCCGGAGCAGTGGGCAGCCAATGTTGCGGGACCCGGGGAGCAGTTGGGGGTTCGGTGCCTTGCTCAAGGGTCTCACCTCAGTCGTGGTATTGAGGGTAGAGAGAGTGTTGGTTAGTCACTCCCCCACCTACAATCCCTGCCGGACCTGAGACTCAAACCCACAACCTTCGGGTTACAAGTCCAACTCTCTATCCATTAGGCCACGACTGCCCTTTAATGCCAGTATATGTATATATAGGCACACACAGTTTGAGAAATTGTATTTATATTATATTTATATAATTTTCTTAAAAACATGTAATATCAAATTACATACAACCCGAATTCCAGAAATATTGGGACGTTTTTTAAATTTGAATAAAATGAAAACTAAAAGACTTTCAAATCACATGAGCCAATATTTTATTCACAATAGAACATAGAGAACATAACAAATATTTAAAGTCTGAGAAATTGTACACTTTTATCCACTAAATGAGCTCATTTCAAATTTGATGCCTGCTATGGGTTTCAAAATAGTTGGGACGGGGGCATGTTTACCATGATGTAGCATCTCCTCTTCTTTTCAAAACCGTTTGAAGCTGTCTGGGCATCAAGGTTATGAGTTTCTGGAGTTTTGGTGTTGGAATCTGGTCCCATTCTTGCCTGATATAGGTTTCCAGCTGCTGAAGAGTTTGTGGTCATCTTTGATGTGTTTTTCGTTTAATGATGCACCAAATGTTCTCTATGGGTTAAAGATCTGGACTGCAAGCAGGCCAATTCAGCACCGGACTCTTCTACTACGAAGCCATGCTGTTGTAATAGCTGCAGTATGTGGTTTTGCATTGTTCTGCTGAAATACACGTCATCTGGAGGGGAGCATATATTGCTCTAAAACCTTTATATACCCTTCAGCATTCATAGTGCCTTCCAAAACAAGCAAGCTGCCCATACCGTATGCACTTATGCACTCCCATACCATCAGAGATGCTGGCTATTGAACTGAATGCTGATAACACGCTGGAAGGTCTCCCTCCTCTTTATAACACGACATTCGTGATTTCCAACAAGAATGTCAAATTTGGACTCGTCTGACCACAGAACACTTTTCCACTTTGAAACAGTCCATTTTAAATGAGCCTTGGCACACAGGACACGACGGCGCTTCTGGACCATGTTCACATATGGCTTCCTTTTAGCATGGTAGAGCTTTAGTTGGCATCTGCAGATGGCACGGTGGATTGTGTTTACCGACAGTGGTTTCTGGAAGTATTCCTGGGCCCATTTAGTAATGTCAATGACAGAATCATGCCGATGAGTGATGCAGTGTCGTCTGAGGGCCTGAAGACCACGGGCATCCAACAAAGGTCTTCGGCCTTGTCTCTTACACACAGAGATTTCTCCAGTTTCTCTGAATCTGTTGATGATGTTATGCACTGTAGATGATGAGATTTGCAAAGCCTTTGCGATTTGACGTTGAGGAACATTGTTTTTAAAGTATTCCACAATCTTTTTACGCACTCTTTCACAGATTGGAGAGCCTCTGCCCATCTTTACTTCTGAGAGACTCTGCCTCTCTAAGACATCCCTTTTATAGCTAATCATGTTAGAGACCTGATGTCAATTAACTTAATTAGTTGCTAGATGTTCTCCCAGATGAATCTTTTCAAAATTTCTTGCTTTTTCAGCCCTTTGTCGCCCCCGTGCCAACTTTTTTAGACCTGTAGCAGGCATCAAATTTGAAATGAGTTATTTAGTGGATAAAAGTGTAAAATTTCTCAGTTTAAACATTTGTTATGTTCTATTGTGAATAAAATGTGGGCTCATGTAATTTGAAAGTCTTTGTTTTCATTTTATTCAAATTTAAAAAATGTCCCAACATTTCTGGAATTCGGGTTGTAATATTATGATAAGCTGGATATTAATAATAATAATATAATATAATTTGTTTTCTTAGATATTATATAGTAATTATATGAATGATAGAAGATAATAGTATGATTTATTTCAAACAATTATTGTCAATAATGAATTCTAAGTACTGATTCATGTGTTTTTCAGGTGAAAAGCCGTTCCTGTGTGATGCTGATGGCTGCGGCCGATCTTTCGCAGAATATTCCAGTCTGCGCAAACACATGCTCGTACACTCGGGTGAGGTCACGTGAATCCTGCTTATCTTAATTACTGGCTGTATAATGCCTCATCTCTGATATATAATGCATCCTCTCTATACACTGGCTTTTTATGAATTGATGCACATAATAATGTGCTTGTGATCATGTGATCTGTTTGATGTTACAATTGATAAAACGGTCAGATTATACTTGGAGTGTTTAAAAGATGAGACCGACAGCAGTGTTAAAGTGAGATGGATGTGACGGTGTTGTGTTGTGCTGGTGCTCAGGTGAGAAGCCGCATGTGTGCTCCATCTGCGGGAAGACGTTCTCTCAGAGCGGCAGCAGAAACGTTCACATGAAGAAGAGACACGGCAACGAGACGCTGCCGCCTGACAGCAGAGACACGGGTAACATTAATACTACTGCTGCTGCAGCACATAATGAATGAGATTCATATTCTCTCACAGTGTTTACACATGCTCAGAGTGTCAGTTTAATTTAGTTCATTAGTTCAGGTTAGCTTTTAACTTTTTAGTAAGTGTTGTGTGCTTCTGTCATTTCTATTAGCTTTTGTTCATTAAAAAAAAAGTGTGTATATATATATATATATATATATATATATATATATATATATATATATATATATATATATATATATATATATATAAATGAATTCTAAGTATATATATATTAGTGCTGTCAAATGATTAATCGCATCCAAAATAAAGGTTTTTGTTTACATAATATATGTGTGTATACTGTGTATATTTATTGTATATGTAAATATAATAAATGCATGCATGTAAATATTTAAGAAAATTTTATGTTTATATATTAAATATATTTATATATAAGAATATAAATGTATATGCATGTAAATATTTTCATAATATATATTGTATGTGCATATTTATACATACATAATAAATATACACAATACACACACATATATTATGTAAACAACATTTTTTATTTTGGATGCGATTAATCGTTTGACAGCAAAAAAACAATTCTATATATATAATATTATATAGCTTTAATCTATTTTTATTTCAGTTTTTTAATTTGATGTGCTTTTGTCATTTATGTTATTAAAAATGTTGCTTTATTTTTAATGCAATTTTAGTTTTAGGAATGTTGTTGTGTACTTTTGCCATTTCTTTTAGTTTATTACAAATATTCAAAGTAGCTTTGTTTTAGTTGTCATTTTAGTACTGATATAACGGTAACTAAATTTACTGATTTAACGAGAAAAATAAAATTTTCGACTAGAGAAAAGGTGATTGTTTTTTTTTTTTAGTTCTTAAAAAAGCTAAAATGACTGTATTTAATTTAGTTGCCAAGGCAGCATTTCTAAGTGTCCTTAGTTTAATTAGGTGACATTATAAACCATCAATCAGATGAGGTTTGTTAGTACATATATGGCATTTCCAGAAATCACAGCTTCAAAAGGCCATGATATTTCCAGATTTTATTAATTAGTTTGTGAAAAATAATTAAATATATAAATGTTGTAAAAGTGTCAAATGCCTCATACATCATGATTTTTTTATTTATTTTGTGAGATAGATCCAGATATTTTCTTATAAATAGAAATGGTTATTTTGCATTTTCGGTGTAATTTAGTGTTTGGCATGTTAATCAAGCGAGTTACTGTAATTGTTTTGCATCACTCTGAAACAGAAGAGGACAGTGCATTGTGTTTGTAGTATATTCATCATTGTAGTGTGTTTGATTGACAGCTGAAGCGCTCACTCACAGCAGTCTGCTGGAGGCGGATGGCGGCGGTGATTCGATGGTCAGCGTCAGTCTGCATCACGTGATCTTACCGACTCAAGGTACGACCGCATGCTCGCTCTGACGCTCTGTCACATGACCCACGGCAGTGATATCATCACGTGTTCTGTGTGCTCAGGTGCGGCGGACGCTGTTGTGGTTCCCCATGACCTGGTCACCATGACGACAGGCCACGCCTACAGCGATGACGTGGTCGCTCTGCTCTAACGCTGCTTTTGTAAATAAATGCTTTTTGGAAACTAGCTTCGAGTGCATCATTTCATCATCAGAAACTCTTCATATTCCAAACTAATAACGACTACAGAAACACACACCTTCAAATGAGACATTTGTTATTAATTGCAATCTGAAAATAAACAACAAAATAACGCATAACAGTGACGTGACCCTAAACAAAAAATATTATAATACCACATATAGACTATGAAGAGATTCTTTGTCCCTTCATGAGACAAATGTGAGCTTTTCCTACAGAAACCCACAGTCTCCTACAGTCTCAACTCCACAGGACCTCCGATCAACCGCATGCACTGCTCTAACTCCCATCTTCTCCTTCTGTCCCCTCACCGAGGCAGAAGTACCCAAACGTCTCCTCTCTACTCTCAGTCACTGAAGCCCTGCGAATTGCAAAGGCCGATTCCAAATCAACTCTACAATTTTAACTCAAATCTGAAACTTAAGGCAGTGTTGTCAAACTCATTTTCACTGAGGGCCACTTCAACATTATGGCAGCCATCAAAGGGCCGGTTGTAACGAAGACTGCACAAATGTTACCACTCCTTAACATATTGTTAAATAACTGTCTCTTTATTTTATTATTAGCTACTTATTTAAGTTACAAATATTGTATATGCATTTGCAGATGTAAAAAAAAACATTTTAACATACATCCTTTTAATTTATCAGGTTAAGAAATCCACATTACTAAGTAAATAACAAAGACAAATATCATCAAACACATGTCATTACATAAACTTTGTTGCATTTTTGGTACAACAAATAATAAAAAGGCGCTACTAAAAAGGTGTGACAGCTATATAAAGAAGTGGCCATACTCAACCCCACTCACCCACCCAAAAATAAATAAAGAAATACAAAACTAAAGTACTAAAAAAAGTACTTTTTAATTTTCATAATTTGCAATGAATGTATATAGTGCCACAATAAATAAAATTAATAATTGTTTGCAATTCAGTTCACATTTATTTGTATACTGCTTTTCGTGATACATTGTTGTAAGTTTCACAGAAAATGAACATTTCTACATTACATTTAGTAGTTTACAGCACAAGTAAATCTGATACTAAACAGCTTCCTTGAGCTGACTGATCCAGAATTACTAAACCAGACTCCTGCATGCTCTAAAACACCTTCAGCCAGCATCCAGTATAAACCACTCATGCTTTTAAGCCAAATAGATTTATCTGTTTACTGACATCTGAACGTGAGTAGCCTGCTGTTATCTCCGCCATCTCTTATGAAATCGGCTGTTTTCTCTGCATTAGAGCAGTTTTGAACTTATTTTTTGAATGCATTCAATTTCTGGATCCTTAGACATTCCAGGAGTTTACTATCTGATCTGATCTGATTTCTTTTTTTTTTTTTTCTTAAAATTTACTGATTCAAATTAGTAATGCTGGCTATAGTTCGGTTTCAGGACAGTAGATGTGGTTTTACCGGACAATGCGACATAGGTACTTTTATACTGTCATGTAATACTGATTTACATTCGTTGTGCCAATTTATGTTTCTGCGGTGGATGCCCACACTTATGAGAACATTAAATTCAGGAGAGAAGATGGCCTGAATGCAAAGCATGAGAAAGTGAAACGCTGCTCCAGATCAATCATTTAAACATTAATGTAAATAGAAATGGGTGTTTTTTTCTGACTCTGATACTCATCCTAAGCTACAGTTCTGCTCTTAAGCTTCATTCCCTATTTAATAATTTTAGCAAAATAAGAGGACCATAAAAATTGCATGTTATTTTTATTTAGTACTGTACTGAATAAGCTATTTTGCATGCATATACTTCATAAGATAAAATGACTATATTTATAAAAATTGGCCCATTCAAAAATCACCCTTGACTCTTAATTGTCTGGCATTATTGTGTCCGGGGAAGTCGTGGCCTAATGGTTAGAGAGTCGGACTCGTAATCCAAAGGTTGCGGGTTCGAGTCTCGGGCCGGCAGGGATTGTAGGTGGGGGGAGTGAATGTACAGGGCTCTCTCCACCCTCAATACCACGACTGAGGTGCCCTTGAGCAAGACACCGAACCCCCAACTGCTCCCCGGGCGCTGCAGCATAAATGCTGCCCACTGCTCCGGGTGTGTGTTCACGGTGTGTGTGTGTTCACTGCTGTGTGTGTGTGTGTGTGTGTGCATTTGTTCACTACTCACTGCTGTGTGTGTGCACTTGGATGGTTTAAACGCAGAGCACCAATTTCGAGTATGGGTCACCATACTTGACAATACGTCACGAAGAAAAAATTATTTTAATGATCCACGACTATTTTCATGTTTTGTGACAGTTGTTCATGAGTCTCTTGTTTGTCCTCAGCAGTTAAATTGTCCGCTGTTCTTCTGGAAAATCCTCCAGCTCCTCACATTCTCAAGTTTTCCAGCATCTTCTGCATACTTGAACCCTTTCCAACAATGCCTGTATGATTTTAAGATCCATCTTTTCACACCGAGGAACTATAACTATTACAAAAGGTGCAAACATTCAGTGATGCTCCAGAAGGAAACACACAGCATCAAGAGAGGGGGTGTAAACTTTTGAACAAGATGATGTGTACATTTTTCTTATTTCGTTTAAAGATTTCTTCATTTAGTACTGCCCTTCAGAAGCTAATATGTTTCCCAGAAGACAAAATAACTTTGCATTAGTATTCCAAATATTCTAAAGTATTTACATTGTTATAAACTTGATAAAAATATAACAAAATATGTTTTTTTTAATCTGTAGTCAAATGATTCGCGATACGCAATCCTATAGGAGCACTTTGAAACGGTGAATCCTTTTGCGACACGATAAAGGTTTAAGTTTCGAGAAGCTCCATCTCACCTATCACTATACGTGCTTTTTGAAGTCAGGTGGTGATGTCGAAATTTGAAAATGAATGGCTCTTTTGCTTTTGCTAGTGAATCGTGAGTGATCATAACAGTGTGTTTGCTGCTATGACCCACGTTTACATGATAGACAGACAGACAGACAGACAGACTAACCCTAACCCAGCCAATAAAAATGCGACATGAAATCTACATAAAATGGCAATAAAACATAAAACCGCTTACCTCTGTGCGAAGACAGTGATGCTAAACGACTAAAGATTAGCCCAGAATATTGTCTATCATCTGCCTGTCTGTCTGTCTGTCTGTCTGTCTATAATCTGAATCTGTCTGTCTGTCTGTCTGTGTGTCTGTGTAACTGCATTATTCCGTGTTTGTGATGCTGTGAATTGAACTCATTGCGTCTGTTGGCTTGTTGACTGGTTTCCATGGCAGCTCAGCACAACATGGAGTTCCTGCGCTGGAGTGGTGAGGATGTGGCGCTCTGGATCGAGTCTATGGGATTCCCCCAGTATAAGGTGAATGATTACCAGTCATTTTAAGACTAAACCGGCATACAGTGATTCTATTTCAAGGTCTCGTTTAAATATAGTTATTAAAGAAGGAGAATTTATTCACAATGCAGAAGTAACAAGCAGACGTTTCAGACGCTAGTGTCATTTAGTTCATGTTTTGGAGGATCACACAACCTGTCCGTGTTTCATCCATCAGATCTGACTTGATTCCACAGAAGGACAGATGAATTAGTGCTGAAATACTGTAGAGTCTGACTGCACACATGACCTTTGACCTCTACAGCTGTAGGAAGCATTTCTCCTCTCTGTTAGAAGATGATGGGTTCTCTGATTAACTGCATTAGTCTCTTCTCTTGGAGTGGTGATGGCGCAGTGGATAAGACACATGCCTTTGGTGTGAGAGACCAGGGTTCGAATCCACTGTGAGACACCAATGTGAGGCGTGCGACCTCTGACATATATAGCAATTGTAAGTCGCTTTGGATAAAAGCGTCAGCTAAATGAATAAATGTAAATGTAAATGTAAGTTCGTCCTGCACACGACCCATCAGAGCCACGTTTGGGTCGTGACCCATCGGTCGAGAAGCTCTGCTGTTCAGCTTTCACTCAACATAACGCTCTGTCATCATCTTCAGTTGTGCTTTGTTAGCATCATGTAAGGAAAATGCCTGCTTTCTTTCATCAGCAATATCTGTTTCCTTCATGCCAGACATCACTGAGAATAAGACTCAGTCTGAGTGAAATCACAGCAGTGCAGTCTGATTCACGTCTCAGATCACTGATCTTTAGATTTCATCACATTCATCATACTGGCATCAGCTAAAACACTCAAATATAGCACAGATTCTCCTGGAAAGCCGTGTTGGGAAGATTACTTTGGAAAAGCTACAGATTACAAGTTTTAAAATGTGATAAATTGTGTAATTATTTCAGTTACTTTATTAAAGTAATGTAACTGGTTATATTTGATTACGTTTCTAAATTTAAATCTAAATTTTTCTAAACTCTTTTCTAATAATTTCCAAACATTTAACGCAGGCAGGGTTAACCTTACAGTAGTATTCGACATTGATTACTGTCACACCTTCTTCACTTGAATTAACATTATAATCATTTATTTTTAAAGCACAGCCACCACAAAATCAGACTTTAGCACCTCTTTTTACTTTTAGATCATTCTGGGGTAAAATACAGACTTATAATCATAACAAGACATAGTTTAATAGCTATGATACTCTGTAGTTATGACAGTAAACCATGTAAAAAACTGTTAATCCTGAAAAATAAAGCATATACATAAACCCAAATAGGAAATAAAACAGTTATTGAATAAGCATGTGTTCTATTCTGTGTCCTAAACTCCTGAAACATTGCTGTCTCATATTTTAAAGCAGTCAATGCAATTTGGGAAAGCATAACCTTATTTTGTAACTAAATTACGTAACGCCGTTACATGTAACTAGTTACTCCCCAACACTGTTAAGCGGTGTGTTCACAGCACGCTGAGAATGTGTTCTGGACTCATTACAGTCGTGTTTCCTTCCTCAGGCGTGTTTCACTCAGAATTACATCACGGGCAGAAAACTAATTCATGTCAGCTGCTTCAACCTGCCACAACTGGGAATCACAGACTTCCAGCATATGAAGGTAGAGCACAAACATGCCACTCATTTCATGCAACACATTTAGTTATTATTTGATTTTGCCATTTTTAATTCAAGTCAAGTCAAGTCTGCTTTATTGTCAATTCTTCCACATGTACGGCACATACATACAGATAATTGAAATTGCGTTACTCTCAGACCCTTGAAGCATACAATTAACATTTAAGACATTAAAGTAACGTTCTTCTCACATAATCACATTACAATACTGGAAAATGCATTCTGAGATTTAAACTGCAAATACTGGGCAATTAAATTTATCAACCACAAGAACACATTGAAACATATAGTAACAACATCATAGCAGCCACTCAAAACACATAACAATGCCTTAACAACCACCCAGAAGCTCTTTAGCATCATAGCATTGAGTCACATGATGTTCAGTAAGTGCAGACATCAGTGTAACACACACACACTCTCTTACACACACACACACACACACACACTCTCACACACTCACACACATACACACACACATACACACTCTCACACACCTCTGCTGTTTCTCAGCTGATCTCGGCTCAGGTCAGAGAGCTGCTGGGCGTCTCAGAGCCGCTCTGGAACCGGAGCATCGCAGATCCTCTTCATGATGACAGGGTGGTTTTCCTGCAGATGAAGAGCAGGAGCGGCCAGCTGGCAGATTCCCTCAGATATGAGCAGTTCCTCAAGAACAAGAGCGAATAAAGCACACTCAGCCCATCCAGAAGAATGTGATTCCTCCATTAAACATGCTGGAAATATGTCTGTAGGCCTCATTTCTGACATGCTTTTCAGTCTTCAGACACTCTTCCTTCAGAATCTACACTGCAGACAATGATTCTCTTCCTTAGTAATTTTGTCTTGTTTTTAGTATAAATATCTACAAATTCTTGAATCAAGATGAATTTACTGTACAAGTAAAATTACAAGATATTATGTCTTGTTTTCTGTAAAAAAAAAAAAAATTTTTTTTACTGCCAATGGGGTAAGAAAAATAATCTTAATTCAAAGACTAAACAAGATTATTCTTCTCGCCCCACTGGCAGATATTTTTGTTTGTTTTAAGGAAAAAGTATCAAAATTTTTTTTTTTTTTTTTTTTACAGAAAACAAGATATTTTTGTTTGTTTTAAACAAAAACTAACACAATTTTTATAATTTGTTTTTAGAAAACAAGACTTAATATCTTAAATTGTTTTACTTGTCAAGTAAATGTATCTTGATTCAAGAATGTTTAGATATTTATACTAGAAACCAAGACAAAAATACTAAGAAAATATTTTTTTGCAGTGTATTAAACTGCATATTATAAACTTTTCTATAAACATTTAATAATTTAGCAGATGCTTTTATCCAAAGCGACTTACAACTAAGGACTCAATCAAAATCAACAAAAGTGCATAACGCAGTACACGTAGCAAGGTTTTTTTTTAATTATTATTATATATATATATATATATATTATATTATATATAGAGCAAGTTTTTTTGCTCTTTGTTAATTGTATAATAAATAAAAAGAAAACAAATAGATAGAATAAAACGGTAAAACAACTATGTAACAATAAAGAAATTGCAATCAATAACTTTTATAAATGTAAACTTATACTTTTACTGTAACTACAACTTTCTTTGCAGACTTCCACACTCTGCTTGCGTCTTTTGATCTTAAGAGAGTGCTATCTACGGCTACTCACAAATCAGGCAACCAACTGGACCTTATTTACACACGACACTGCTCCAGTCGGGCAGTCGTGGTCTAATAGATAGAGAGTTGGACTTGTAACCTGAAGGTTGTGGGTTCGAGTCTCAGGTCCGGCAGGGATTGTAGGTGGTTGGAGTGAATAACCAACACTCTCTCTACCCTCAATACCACGACTGAGGTGAGACCCTTGAGCAAGGCACCGAACCCCCAACTGCTCCCCGGGTCCCGCAACATTGGCTGCCCACTGCTCCGGGTGTGTGTTCACTACTGAGTGTACACTTGGATGGGTTAAATGCAGAACACAAATTCTGAGTATACTTGGCCACACACCTTTCCCTTTCCTTTCCCTCGACTGATCATGTGCTGGTTACTCCACTGCACACCTCAGATCACTTCCTCCTCACTCTTAACCTCAACATGATTCCTGACACATCACATACCCCTCCATATGTCACTTTTCGACGTAACTTGTGTTCACTCTCACCCTCCCGGCTATCTGCTACGGTTTCATCTTCGCTTCCTCCCCCTAAACAGTTATCCTCTCTTGATACTAACAGTGCTACTGATACTTTCTGCCCCTTATCTTCCAAGCCACCCCTTCTGCCCCTTGGCTATCTGATGTCCTCCAAAAACATTGTTCTAAACTCAGGGCTGCGGAAAGGGTATGGCGCAAATCACGAAATCCTTCTGACCTTTATTTATATCAATCACTCCTCTCTGATCACTCCTCTCTTTCACTGCTAAAAAGACTTACTATCATGACAAAATTAACAATTCGCCTAACTCTCACACGCCCTTTAAAACATTTTCCTCCCTCCTTTGTCCTCCTCCTCCTCCTCCTCCATCATCTCTAACAGCTGATGACTTTGCCACATTCTTCATTAATAAAATTACAAACCTCACTGTACAATTTTCCACACCACAATCTATCAAACACATCTTACCAGCAAACATACACTCGTTCACATCCTTCTCTCCACTCTCTGAGGCAGAGGTTTCTAAACTCATCCTTTCCAGTCATCCTACTACCTGTCCGCTTGATCCTATTCCATCTCATCTCCTTCAAGCCATTTCTCCTGCAGTCGTACCTGCACTCACTCACATCGTTAACACATCCCTTCACACTGGTGTTTTTCCCTCAGCATTTAAACAGGCTCCACTTCTTAAAAAACCCACTCTTAACCCAACTCTTTTAGGGAACTATAGACCGGTTTCCCTTCTTCCTTTCATTGCAAAAACACTTGAACGAGTTGTGTTCAACCAAGTCTCTGTCTTTCTCACACAGAACAACCTCCTGGACAGTAACCAATCTGGCTTCAGAAGTGGACATTCGACCAAAACTGCCTTGCTTTCTGTTGTTGAAGCCCTAAGACTTGCAAGAGCTGCTTCCAAATCTTCATTACTTATCTTGCTGGATCTGTCTGCTGCTTTTGATACGGTCAACCATCAGATCCTCCTGTCAACCCTATTGAGAAAGGGCTTCTCAGGAACCGCACTCCAGTGGTTTGAGTCTTACCTGTCTGATAGGTCCTTCAAAGTATCTTGGAAAGGTGAGGTGTCTAAGTCACAACATCTAGCTACTGGGGTGCCTCAGGGCTCAGTTCTTGGACCACTTCTCTTCTATGTCTACATGGCATCACTAGGTTCTGTCATTCAGAAACATGGCTTTTCATATCACTGCTATGCTGATGACACTCAACTCTACCTCTCATTCCATCCTGATGATCCGACGATAGCTGCTCGCATCTCAGCGTGTATAACAGACATTTCTTGCTGGATGATGGACCATCACCTTCAACTCAACCTTACCAAGACAGAACTGCTGGTAGTTTCAGCTAACTCATCGCTTCATCACAATCTCACCTTCCAGTTAGGCTCATCTACCATAACTCCTTCAAAAACAGCCAGAAACCTTGGAGTTGTGATTGATGATAAGCTGAATTTCTCAGACCACATTGCTAAAACTGCCCGGTCCTGCAGATTTGCATTATACAATATTAAGAAGATCAGGCCCTTTCTCTCGAAACATGCAACACAACTCCTTGTTCAGGCTCTTGTTCTGTCTAGACTTGATTATTGCAATGCTCTCTTGGCAGGTCTTCCAGCCAATTCTATTAAACCTCTACAATTAATCCAAAATGCCGCTGCAAGATTAATCTTTAATGAGCTGAAAAGAATGCACATCACGCCTCTGTTCATCAATTTGCACTGGCTACCAATAGCTGCTCGCATTAAATTCAAGGCATTAATGTTTGCCTACAGAACCACCACTGGCTCTGCACCCCTTTACATAAATTCAAGATTCAAGATTTGTATTCATCACATACACAATTATACAGAGTATAACAAGCAGTGAAATGTAAGTTAGGTCCGCTCCAAGGACAGTGCAATTGTATAGACAAATATTAAGGAAAAGAAAAGTAAAAAAAAAAAAGAATAAAATAAAAGATAAAAAAATATAAATGTGCTGGTCAGTATGTTGTTGACATAAATAGTAATATAACAGGAATGTGCAAAGGAATGTGCAAAAAAGTTGTACGGGGTATTTAAATAGCAGCATATGAGGTAGAAAAAATTATGAATAGCTTATTGATATGGTGATATTTACATGGAGTCAAGTGATGTTATGACACAGAGTTAGAGTTTAGGAGCCTGATGGCCTGGGGGAAGAAGCTCCTCCTAAGTCTCTCAGTTTTTGCCATCAGGCTACGGAAGCGCTTACCAGATGGAAGCAAAGTGAATAGTCGGTTAGCAGGGTGAATAGAGTCCTTGATGATTTTAACAGCTCTATTTTTGCAGTGTTTGAGGTAGAGTTCAGGTTCTCTGAGATGTTTACACCGAGGTACTTGAAGCTACTCACCCTCTCCACAGGGGTCCCACTGATCATAAGAGGAGTGTAGGGCTGCTGCTGTCTCTTCCTAAAGTCCATGATCAGCTCTTTAGTTTTGCTCACATTCAGAGAGAGACAGTTGTCCTGGCACCATGATGTGAGTCTCTCTACCTCGTCCAAGTATGCGGTCTCATCGTTGTTGGAAATGGGGCCCAGAACCACAGTATCATCAGCGAATTTGATAATAGATGTAGAGCTGTGAGAGGACACGCAGTCATGCGTGTAGAGAGAGTAAAGCAGGGGACTCAGGACACAGCCCTGTGGGGCTCCTACGTTCAGGGTGATGGAGTTTAGAAGATGTTTAACTTGTCGGCCAGCAACGGATCTGCTCTCACCTCTGTGGAGGATTTGTTTCCGAAGGCACAGATGGTCCTCAGTCCCTGCCACATCCGTCGAGAGTCACTGAGCTGGAAATGAGACTCAATTCTCTCTCTGTATCTGTGTTTAGCAGCTCTTACTGCACGTCGGAGAGCATAGCATGATGCTTTGTACTCGCTCATATTCCCGATCAGAAGAGCCTCATTGTAAGCGGCAGTGCGTGTGTTAACCGCAGCACGGATTGTTCTGTCCACCCACGGTTTCTGATTAGAAAATGTCCTTATCGTTATTGTTTCTGTAGCTTGCTCGGTTAGCGTGTTTACAAAGCTTAATGCTACATCCGTGAACTCGCTGACGTCAGAAGAACTCGCCCGGAACATGTCCCAGTCGACGTCATCAAGAGCCGCCTGCAGCATAGCCTCTGAGTGGGAGGACCAGCGTGTCACTACTCTCTGCACCGGAGGATCCTGAACGAGCCTTTGTTTGTATCCCGGTGTTAGAAAAATGGCGGCATAGTCCGATTTACCAAAAGCCGGTAGTGAGCGGGCTTTGTAGGCATTCTTGAACTGAGTGTAGCAATGATCCAGTGTGTTTGGTCCTCTAGTTGGACAGGATACATGTTGGTGAAAATTCGGCATGACCCGCGTGAGGTTAGCTTTGATAAAGTCTCCCCTCTGCGTTCCGAAGAATCTCCAGACGCCATGCTGGATTCCTGGATAAAGTGTCCTGGAACAGGTTAGTGTAGCGGTTTCCAATGTCCAAAAGTGTTTCTTTGTTATAGGTGATCGGTGCCGACGTGAGATGTGTAAAAAGAGAAAGTAAAACTAAGTAAAAAAATAGATAAAAACACAATCTTAGCGGAGCGACCTGGACGGCGTCCGAACAAAGCGGCGCCATCTTGTTTTTTTTCAATGTTTTTTTTAGTTTTTTTCCTAAATTCAGTACTTCAGACTTCCCTCTAGAAGCTTGCGTTCTTCAAGTGAACGACACATTATTGTACCATCCTAAAGACACACAAAAACGCTTTCACAGACTTTCTCATGAACTGTTCCCATCTGGTGGAATGACCTGCCCAACTCAATCTGAGCGGCTGAATCCTTATCCATCTTCAAGAAACGGCTAAAAACTCATCTGTTCCATCTTTACTTGACCCTCTAACTCTAGCACTCTCTATTCTAATTGTATTTTCTCTATATTTATTTTTTATTTAAAAATAATAATAATAATAATAATTATCTGTACTGCGTTAATGCTAATCAAGACTTAATAGCACTTGCACGTTGTCGCTCTTTTGTTGGTTTTGATTGCTTCTTATGTCCTCATTTGTAAGTCGCTTTGGATAAAAGCATCTGCTACTAAATAAATAAATGTACAACATTTAAAACATAAAGTGAACACTCTTGAGACACGGAATGTTCTCATAACGTTCTGGCAGGATTCGCTAAGCAATGAACAAAATTACTTCAGTAACATTATTTGAACGTTCACTCATTCAGAGTTATCTGGTCTATATCAAACCGATAACACAAAACGTTATTTATACAGCATTCATGGGATGTTTTTTTTTTTTGTAAATAACAAAGCAAACATTAGCACAACGTTCTTAGAACATATTTTTGTTAGCTGGGGTTTAATCATTCAGGTTAGGGTTTCAAATCTCCTTTCATTTAGTGACTTTGTCTTAATGCATGTGTGCTCTTTATTTGAAAATGATTATAATTGTAGAGTTTTGAACTGTTTAAAAAATACAAAACTATTGCTAGAGAAACTTGCATTTATGACTCAAAACATACAAAGTATGTGACAACTAACCCCGATCTCATTTATATATAGCCTACTTGAATACAAACCGTTGTTTTAAGCCAAATAAAACATATATTAGTCTTCTTCCTCTTGAGGGAGACATTCACAGTCTGTTGTGCTGGTGACTTTAATATGAGGATGCAAGTGCGCTGACAGAAAATGGCACATTTGCACAGATCCTGCATGTTTCATTGCATTAGAGACAGACTGATCTCAGACCTGCTCCATCACAAACATCGGACTGTGGAGATCCGATCCGAATTCGGCGCAGGTCGCTCCTGTCTCCACAAAGGCGTTTTCTCTGACGAACCGCTGGCGAATTTACCAACACTACTACGGCGAAGGCTTGCTACTTAATATTCATGAGACCGGCCCTCCCATTGGAGGGTGAGAGCTGAACGTCAGCGGGCTCGATTAATATTCTAGAGGCGCGCTTTCCTATTAGACGACAACAAAATAACGTCAACAATTTCAAATTGATATTATATAACAACGTAATAATAATGTTACGGTTTTATACAATAAAATGCATAACAGCAAAACAGTTTAAAATAATATATCCTTCACCATTGGAACACAAAGAGGTAGTGTTAAAAATATAGAATGTTAAAAAATTATACAATACAAGAACAATCCTTTTTTTAATGCTTTATTAATTCAGTGCCACAAGAACAAGAGGTATTACATATTCACACGATCAAATTAACATTAGCTGCATGCCAGAGATAAAAGAAAAGAGAAAAAAGAAAGGAAGGAAGAAAATTACCGGTACATAAATTTCAATGTTTTCAGTGCTTTTTTGTTTTTTGTTTGTTCTGAGAGATTTACATACAATTTAAAGTCATTTACCCCACTTCTTCTTATGTATATGGTATTTTCCTAATAAAATAAACAAATGTATAATATGTTCTTCAAATTTTCGTTTTCTGTATAAAAAAGCACATCAAATATACACATTTCTATCATACACTCCATAATTCTGTTCAAATAGAACTCCAAATCCTTCCAAAATAATCCTGAGTAAATAGGCAATGAAAAAAAAAAAGATGCAAAATAGTTTGTTTTTCTTGACCACAAAATTCAATACACACTTCCTTCATTTTGTTATTGATACAAAAATTATTTTGGCAGTTTCCATGCTTTAACCCAAGAGATATGCGACCCTGGAGCACCAAACCAGTCATTATGCATCATCTGGAAGCTGGATAAATCATCTCTCCATTGATGTATGGTTTGTTATGATAGGACAATATTTGTCTGAGATACAACTATTTGAAAATCTGGAATCTGAGGGAGCAAAAAAATCTAAATATTGAGAAAATCTCCTTTAAAGTTGTTCAAATGAAGTTCTTAGCAATGCATATTACTAATCAAAAATTAAGATTTGATATATTTACGGTAGGAAATTTACAAAACATGAAAAATCAAATGTTTTTGTCATAAAAGAGAAATGTATAATTTTGAGCCATACAATGTATTGTTGTCTATTGCTGCAGATATACCTGTGTTACTCATGACTGCTTTTGTGCTGCAGGGTCAGATATTACCAAATAAAGAAGACCAAAAATCTTATACCAGAACAATCCATCGCTATAGGAGGGTAACGTCTTAACGTCAGCGTGCTTGATTAATATTCCAAAGCGCGCCGTTCGATTGGAAGGCTGTAGCATGACCTAATTAATATTCATGAGCCGAGCCCTCGCCGTGCTAGGATTGGTGATTTGGGTGCATGCAGGCGTAATGCGGAGAGGCGATCCCGGCTGGAGCTTCTGTCTGCGGTTTGTTTAAAGCAGAATCCTAATGAACATATCATACATTACAGAACGGCGTTTAATTAGCTGCTTCGGCCATGGACATGTGGAAGCGCATCGGAGGTCCTGATGAGGGAGGATCTGATGCCCACTGATCTATTTGGGTCATCAGAAGGAAGGAGCTGCTGAAAATGCGGTGATTTGGCTGGAAATACGGCGTGCTTTGCCCTCATGAAGCAGAGCTGATATCTTCTACAGGTAACTGATGTGATTTTCCTCCCGACGCTTCTTCATTCTCATTGCATCCATCCTCAGATGCGCTCTGAGACACGGCGTCTCCGTTTTCTGAGCAGATCTCTGAGATCTTGAGGACAGGTATGAGACAGAAACCCAGAAGAACACATTTAACGAATGCAGTCGATCAGAACATCTGCAAGGTCACAAACGGGCTTCACCTGCTGCGAGCGAGCTCGGAATGAACGATGCATGTCATGTTTCGTTATCAGTAAATCGTGTGCAATGCATTAGCAGACTCGGAATGATGGCAGGTTATTCTATTATTGAGCCGAGTGGCAGTATCAGGGTCCCTCATGGCCAGCGAGGTAAATTACCACGGTACAGATCTCTGGGCTTCAGACAGAGTGTCTTAATGCTCGTTTCATTAACAGACAGATCTTTTGCGTTATGCGCTTGGAATACATTATTTAAAAATAAATATATTTAGCTTTTGTAAGAAGATGCATGAGTGTTCGCTAGGATTGTGCATGCTTGCATATGAAGACGGGCTCTTTAGGCAGTAATTGGTTGGGTTTCCTGCTCCAGGGATTTGAAATGAGCCCTTCAGCATGTTAGTGTTGTTTCAGGGTTGGAGAGATACGCTCAGATAACATTTGATCTGATGCATGGCTGTTCAAATCAAAGCATCAATTTTTGAAAATGTTTTATGATTGTGCCTAAATATACACGTCTGTTTCCAGGCATTGAGAGTGGCCTGCTCAGCTAACAGAGATGCTTCAGTGCTGCTTTATAAAGATTATGTAAATAGGATAGTGTTTATGGAATGTTCTTGTAACATTATTAATATTTGATATACAAAGGAAAGGATGTTCTCAGAATGTCCTCATGATGTTATTTGTTTGCTCTCAGAACTTGTTCACATAAAACGTCCCTTTATATATATATATAAGGATGTTTTATATGTTTAAAAGACATTTATAAATAACATTTTCTTAATGGTTTTTCAAATGTAAATGTTTGCTGAGCTAAGAAGGAATGGTCTTTAAATATAAAACATGGCTGTTTTAGATGTTCAAATGTAACGTTTTACTGTCAAAAATAATAGAATGGACTCTTCCTTTAATATTCATAAAATAAACATTCTTAATACATTTAAAATAACTGGACATTTTGAACAAATTCCAGAATAACGACAGTTCACTCAAAAATGAAAAGCGTCATCATTTCCTCTCCCTCGCGTCGTTCTAAAGCCGTATGAGTTTCTTTCTTCTGTTGAACACAAGACCAGGATAGATTGGAAGAATGTTGGTAAACCAAAGGTTTCTTAAAAAGTCTTCGTTCACTCGCAGATTAAAGCCTAAAAAGATCTTAAATCAGAGCAGAAAGCCTTAAATTCATAAATTCGTGGCAATAAATGTTGCATGCGCTGCAAAATAAATGAGCCTTTCCTCAGTATTTCTGTCTTGTTTTCCAGTACAAATATCAAAACCTCCTTAAATCAAGATATATTTACTGAGATGCAGAATGAAGATATGAAGTCTTGTTTTCTGAGAAACTGAACAAAATGAAGTGAGTTTATGACTGAGTTATTTATACAGCGCTATTTACAATGCAGAGTGTGTCCAAGCATCTTTACAGTATTAAACAGGAGAATAGTGTGGCGTTCTCCTCCGGCCAGACGACACCAGCAGATTCATTCTAGATTGATTAAAACAAGAGCAAATATCTGCCAATGAAGGCAGAAAAATAACCTTCTTTTCTGACCCTTTTGCCAGATATTCTTGTTTTAATCATAAACTCATTTCATTTTGATAAACACTTTGTGCCTCCTTTCATTTATTCCTTCCAATTTCCTTACTTGGTTTTAAAAAGTCTTAAGTGTGTGTGTGTGTGTGTGTGTGTGTGTACATGTATTTACGTGTGTGTGTACGTGTGTGTGTGTGTGTGTACGTGTATGTACGTGTGTGTGTGTGTACGTGTATGTACGTGTGTGTGTGTACGTGTATGTACGTGTGTGTGTGTGTGTGTGTGTGTGTGTGTGTGTACATGTATTTACGTGTGTATGTACGTGTGTGTGTGTGTACGTGTATGTACGTGTGTGTGTGTGTGTGTGTGTGTGTGTGTGTGTGTGTGTGTACGTGTATGTACGTGTGTGTGTGTGTGTGTGTGTGTGTGTACGTGTGTGTGTGTGTGTGTACGTGTGTGTGTGTGTGTGTACGTGTGTGTGTGTGTGTGTGTGTGTGTGTGTGTACGTATGTGTGTGTGTGTGTGTGTGTGTGTGTGTGTGTGTGTGCAGTCGCTCTTTAAATCATTTATGTCTATCTATCAGTCCTGACGAGCTACTGGCAGCCAGTGCAAAGAAAGAAGAGAATGCGCTCAGTTTACTGTCTTTAGCAGTGAGGAACTGCAGAAAGCATCTGTTATAGTCTGATAACCGCTGCAGTGTCAGATCTGATCTCACAGATCACACATGAGTTTATGAAGTCACACGCAGACTGGGGAAGGCATGAATCCAAATAATCAAGCACAAATGGAAACTCATCCTCATGCTGTTGCACACACCTGCAGTGCACTGTTAACCAATAGCGCTCGCTGTTTATGAATCTGAACGCAAACATGAACGAGACGTCAGAGCTACAGCGGAGAGGAAGACTCCCAGATAATAGATAATAAACATGGGAATATCGTTTTAAATGTTTCTAAAACATTCAAATGTTTTAGAAGGTCAAAAGTTTACATCTCCCTTTCAGAATCTGCAAAATGTTAATTATTTTATCAAAATAAGAGGGATCCTACAAAATGCATGTTTTTGTTTATTACTGACCTGAATAAGGTAGTTCACATAAAAGATGTTTATATAGTCCATCACAGAAAATAAGAGTTGAATTTATAAAAATGACCCCGTTCAAAAGTTTACATCCCCTTGATTCTTAATACTATGTTGTTCCCTGAATGATCCACAGCTGTGTTTTTTGTTTAGTGATAGTTGTTCATGAGTCCCTTGTTTGTCCTGAACAGTTAAACTGTCTGCTGTTCTTCAGAAAAATCCTTCAGCTCCCACAAATTGTTTGGTTTTCCAGCATTTTTTGTGTATTTGAACCCTTTCCAACAATGACTGTATGATTTTGAGATGCATCTTTCCACACTGAGGACAACTGAGGGACTCATATGCAGCTATTACAGAAGATTCAAACACTCACTGATGCTCCAGAAGGAAAAACCATGCATTAAGAGCAGAGGGGTGAAAACTTTTGAACAGAATTGAGATGTGTACATTTTTCTTATTTTGACTAAATATCATATTTTTTCCTTTAGTACTGCCCTTCAGAGGCTACAGAAGAGAGTTGCTTGTTTCCTAGAAGACAAAATAAATTAAATTTACCCTGATCTTCAAACTCAAAAAGTTTTCACACCCCGGCTCTTAATGCATGGTTTTTCCTTCTGAAGCATCAGTGAGTAAAATAATTAACATTTTGCAGATTCTGAAAGGGGTGTGAAGTTTTGACCTCAACTTTATTTAAAAGGTGTTTCTTGCAACAATGTACTTTTAGTTTATTTTCACATAAAACAGAATGTTTTTTGAATATATATTTTTAATATTGTTATCGTCGTCGTCGGCATCCTTCCGTCTACGTGAGACGATGGTGTAGTTTCCATGCCGCCACCTTGTGGCGACGCTGGAGTGTCCTCTCCAGTGGAAACTACGAAGCCTGGGCAGGGTAGTATGGAGAATCAGCTGTTGCCCATGCAGCAGACTCCCCCTCTCCGCGCAGCTGGTGGATCCAAGGGAAAAGCGAATGCCGATACAGCTTGGCACCAGCGGCGTCGCAGGAGTTGCAGGAAGGACGTTGAAGACAGCGTCGGACTGCCTTTGGGACTCCATCTCCGGATTTGAAATCAGGGTTTACTCCCCTAGCCTTCCCATGGAACTTAAAACAACATATTGAGAAAACTCAAAAATCTGCTGAAGCTGGTTGCCAAACTTTTTTTACCCTTTTTTTTTTTTTTTTTTACAGTGTACAAGGAATATTTTATTTCTGAGATATTTTAGTTGGATGCTCGTCTAATGTTACAGTTGTTTCAGATCATTCAGAGAACATTCAAAAGTAACGTTCCCATAATGTTTGCAAAATGATCAAATGGAATGTTCCCTTAACGATCGAATAAAAACATTTCTGAACCATTTTAAAAGCTGGACATTTTGATGTTCAGAAGTAATGTTTTCATAACTTAATGGGAATGTCAGCAAAACGTTCTTTGAACATATTTTTGTTGTCAGCAGGGAATTTGTGTACAGCCAATCATATAAGGGCAAACGGGTTTGGGTGACATGAGAATGAGTGCACTGAATGTGTGATTGGTTGAAAGGTTCTGAGTCGTGCCAGTGTTGTTAGCTTTGGTTTGAACGTGTGGAAACAGGCACGTTCTACAGACCCAAACTCTGCTCTCTTCGACAACGCACACGCTTCCAAATCACGGGAGATCCGTCATGCTGCTTCATTTGTGGTTCAGTGAGAGCTGGCTGGGAAAAATGGGATGCAAAATAACAGAAATATGGCTCGCTGTGAGCCACCCAATAGCACATTCACAGCGGTGTTTCGAAGGGGAAGTAGCGACTGCGGCGCGGCCCGCTGAAAATACAGACGCTTTGCCAACTAATGCAGCCAGCTGGTTGGCAAACACCACCAGCGACACAGACTCAATAAAGTGGCTGATGGGAAGGTCATTTGATATGCAGAGAGTGTGACATCACCCGCCTATTAAACACCAACCAGACGGGTCATTTGTCCTTGACCCGTGAGCTCTAGTGCTTTAGAATTATATGAATATATTCAATGCATTATATTAGACCAGCTGACAGGGAATGTTCTCACGATGTTGCAGTAACGTTAATGGAATTTTCTCTCCAAGTAATTTGGCCTTTAATGTTTGCAAAAGGTTAGCACAAAAACATTATTTACACAATTCTTTCTAAAACATTTTAGTTGGATGTTTGCTGGTAATGTTTTTAAATGTTACTAGTTTCAGAACATTCAGAAAACATTCAAAAGTAACGTTCCCATAGTGTTTGTATAAACCCAGCAGGCACACGTCATAAGACGCTGATATTTGGTCAAATTTCGGTTGCGACATCAGGTGACCAAAATGCAATGTAAATTCAACATCTAATGTCAATGTTAAATTGATGTGCAATACCGACATCAGCTGACGGTGAGATTTTGTTGTTTTTAGGTTGTGTAACCAAAATCCAACGTTAAGTCAACGTCAACCCAATTTTCATTTTCAACCAAAATGCAACGCCTGTCCAACATCATGTCCAACGTCAACCTGACGGTACATAGACTTCTGGTGCCTGCTGGGAAAAAATGGACGTTTTTAATGTTCATATAACATTCAGAAATAACATTTTGAAACGTTAGAAAAACTGAGAACATATATTGTTAGCTGGGAAGTTATCTAATGCTCTCAAATGTTAGCATAATAACGTTATTTTCACATCATTCGAGGAATGTTTTATTTCTGAAACGCTTTAGTTAGAGGTTCACCTAATGTTTTTTTAATGTTACTAATTGTTTCAGAACGTTCAGAGAACATTCAAAAGTAACATTCCCATAATGTTTGCAAAATTATCAAATTAAATGTTCCCTTGACATTTGTAAGAAAAAACATTTGCAAAAGGTTTAAAAAATTTAACATTTTGAGCATTCAGAAAACATTATAAATAACATTTTATAATGTCAGTGAAACATTCTTAGAATATATTTTTGTTAGCTGGGTAGTTAGCTGTTTTTTTCTAGCACAAAAACGTTATTTATGCATCATTTATGAAACAAATTTTGAAACGTTTTAGTTGGACGTTCATCTAACGTTTAAATGTTACTTGTTTCAGAACGTTCAGGGAACATTCAAAAGTAACATTCCCACAATGTTTGCGAAATGATACAATGTTATGACAACACTGAAACATTGATACAATGTTCCCTTAAATACACTCAGAAATAGCATTTTTATAATTTAATGGGAATGGTAGGAAAACGCTTTTAGGACATATTTTAGCGGGGACGAGGCATTGTGTCATTTTTGCAAACACTGTCACGTATGTTTGCTCAGTGGCAGCATGTCATTATTTAAAGCTGTGGCCTTTATATGTGACAAAGATGAATCGGCACGCATGTTCCTGTTGTTTATTTCATGCATTTTATAGTTTAGCACACTCCCTTTTTCATTGCTCTTCCATACTGTCAGATGTCAGGTGTCACCTTCATCCTTCACTTTTATTGCCTGTTTTTACATGCAGGTCTCTCTCCAGCCGGCTCCTCTATTGTCTGCATGACAGTCTAATGATGCCGACTCTCTCATGATCACAGGCGTGATGTACGGCAGGTTATTTTTGCATGCATTCACAGCGCACTGCTTTGAAAGGCTTATCAACCGTCAAGTCACCTTTATTTATATAGTGCTTTTAACAATGTGAATTGTGTCAAAGCAACTGCACAATATCAAAAAAGGAAAATAGTGTGTCAATAATGTAAAATGAAAAGATTAAAAAAAAGATTTTCAGTTAAAGGCATTTCATTATTGAATTCAGTGATGTCATCATCAGCTCAGTTCAGTTTAAATAGTGTCTTTGCAATCAGGTCGATGATATCTCTGGAAATGAAGTGTCCCCAACTAAGCAGGCCAGAGACGTCAGCGGCAAGGAACCAAAACTCCATCAGTGACAGAATGGAGAAAACAACCTTGGGAGAAACCAGGCTCAGTCGGGGTCAGTTCTCCTCTGGCCAGACGAACCAAGAGTTTGTTCCAACTGCAGCAAAGTTAGATTGTAAGGACTCATCTGGTTCCCGAGGTCTTGTCCTGATGGCCGTCTAGGAGACAGGGTCTTCACTGGGGATCTGTCTTTGGGGCTCATCTAGATGTCCTGGTCTCTGCTGACGTTCAGGGCTGTAGAGGTCGTCTCTGGGTGCTGATCCACCATCTGATCTGGATACGGACTGGATCTGGTGACTGCAGTGACCATCTGGGCTGGATACGGACCGGATCGAGTGGCTACGGAACCCCAACCCTAACCGTGACGGAAGAGACGTGAATTTTCTTGGTTACAAATGACAGAAGCAACAAGAACCAATCTGCTGATGTTTTAGTGCATGTTAGAAACAGCCTGTAAAGCGGAGCAACAGAAACCACGAGCCAACGCTCAGATTTCTCTGTAAATGCACACATAATTAAACATCCTCGATTAAACATTCATGATCTTTGCAAAGAAGCATTCTAATGAAATCCGTAGCTGGTATGAAATGTTATATGTCGTCAAGGACTTAAGAGTCATTCAGAGAATACGTTTCTCATCCTGCACAAGTAATAAGTAACAGGAGCGGCCCTGAAGAGCCGAGCGAATCGATGCGAGGGAGCGGTGTGATGTGGCATCTGCGTTGATGCTCTTTGTCTCTGCTCAGTCTTTGGAGACATCAGACTAATTCTGATGAGTATCTGGATGACCAGAGGAATCTTTCATCTCGCCAAACACAAAGATGAAAGGATCAACATTATCATATCAAAAACAGCACATCAGTGGAGCGTGAGCTTTAAGAAATGTCCCCAGAAAGCTTCTCGAGCCATCAGATTCGCTGTGGTTGTTTGCACAGGATTATTTGGTTTGTTTGTACTAGTGCTGATTACGATTATTACGATTAATCGCATCCAAAATAAAAGTTTTTGTTTACATAATATATGCATGTGTATTGTGTTTGTTTATTATGTATATATAAATACACACACATTAAGTATATATTTTGAAAATATTTACATGTCTATACATTATTATATTTCATATTATTTATTTAATATATAAACAACATATTTTTCTTAAATATATACATGCATGTGTTTGTATTTAGTATATACATAATAAATACACACAGTACACACTCATATATTATGTAAACAAAAACTTTTATTTTGGATTTATTTTCGTTTGACAGAATTCGTTTGTACATGTATTAAAGATAACAAAAAATATATAATTAGGGTTTTGTAACGTTTAGCCCATGTGTGTTCTGACGTCATCTGTTGTGCTATTAAACATGAAAGCCTCTAGCATTTATTTAGGCAATATTAATAAATATACATAAATATTAATGACTCATCTTGCATGTAAGGTCATGCACATATTTTTGTAGTAGTCTGTACACTGCCATTTAGAAGTTTGGCGTCGGTAAGATTTTTTAAAGTCTCTACTGTTCACAAGGCTGCATTTATTTGATTAAAAATACAGTAAATTGTGAAATATTATTAGAATTTAAAACACTTCTTTTCTGTGATGTGCAGCTGTATTTCCAGCATCATTACTGCAGTCTTCAGTGTCACATGATCTTCAGAAATCATAATAATATACTGATTTACTGCTCAACAAACATTTCTGATTATTATCAATGTTGAACACAGTTGAGCTGCACAATATTTTTGTGGAAACCGTCATACATTTTATTTTTCAGGATTTCAGATGAATTGAAAGTTCAAAAGAACACTGCTCATGGGAAATCCTTTGTAACATGTCTCTTCTGATCAATTTAATACGTCCTTGCTGAATAAAATTACTAATTTCTTTCACCGCTCTTGATCTGCTAATGAGAATCGCCTCTCTGTTTGCTTTCTCCGCAGGTTGTTTAACCAAATACCCGCAATCCAGATGGAGACGCTACTGGTTTATTTGATGGTTGTTGTAATGGCGCTAAAGGCCCAGAAGATCCAAGTATGCCCCAAGCGCTGCATTTGCCAGGTTTTGTCTCCCAATCTGGCAACCTTGTGTGATAAAAAGGGGCTGCTCTTTGTCCCTCCAAACATCGACAGACGCACCGTCGAGCTCCGACTGGGGGACAATTTCATCACGAGCATCAAGCGGAAGGATTTCGGCAACATGACTAAACTGGTGGACCTGACGCTTTCTAGGAACACAATAGGATTGGTGGTGCCTCACGCTTTCAATGATTTGGAGAACCTTCGCGCCCTTCATCTGGACAGCAACCGCTTGACCCACATAACGAATGATACATTTAGCGGCATGTCCAAGCTGCACCATCTCATTCTCAACAATAACCAGCTCACGCACATCTACATTGGAGCGTTCAACGACCTTCTCGCTCTGGAAGAGCTGGATTTATCCTACAACAACCTGGAGAGCGTGCCGTGGATCGCCATCCAGCTCATGAGCAACCTGCACACTTTAAACCTGGACCACAATATGATCAACTACATTCCCGAAGGAACCTTCTCCGGGCTTCAGAAGCTGAAGCGTCTGGATGTAACGTCCAATAAGCTCCACAAGCTTCCGCCAGATCCAGTTTTCCTGCGTGCCGGAGTTTTAGCCACGTCTGGCGTTTTGGGTCCATCGTCTTTCGCGTTGAGTTTCGGAGGAAACCCGCTGCACTGTAACTGCGAGTTGCTGTGGCTTCGGCGATTACGGCGAGAGGATGATCTGGAGACCTGTGCAGCTCCGCAGCATCTCGCTGGACGCTATTTCTGGACCGTATCCGAGGAGGAGTTTCTTTGCGAGCCGCCGCTCATCACTAGACACTCGCAAGAGACTCGCGCTCTCGAAGGCCAGCAGGTTTCCTTGCGCTGCAAAGCCCGAGGCGACCCAGATCCCATCATCCATTGGATCGCTCCGGACGGAAAGCTGGTGTTCAACTCCAGCCGCACCATTCTCCATTCAGACGGGACCCTAGACATCCTGATCAGCACAGTCAAGGACTCTGGATCTTTCACTTGCGTCGCTTCCAACCCGTCTGGAGAGGCGCAGCAGACGGTGGACCTGCTCATCACCAAACTTCCGCATTTCACTAACGACACCAGTATGGTCCAAGAGCCAGATCCGGGGTCGTCTGACATCGCCACTTCTGCCAAGACGGGTGGAGACGGAGGCTCCTCGATGGGCAACAAGGGTGGACAGGAGAAGAGGGTCCTGATCTCGGAGATCACCTCATCCTCGGCTCTGATGAAGTTCAACTTTCAGAGGAATATTCCAGGGATTCGGATGTTCCAGGTCCAATACAATGGCACTTACGATGACTCGTTAGTATACAGGTGAGCCTGTTTGGTTTTAAACACCTTTAAAGAGGTGCTTGACTGTTTTTTTCCTAGGCTTTATTGTGTTTATGGGTTGTAGTCAAACATGTGTTCATGCTTTGTTTTTTTAAAAAATTCATTATTTTTCACAGAATTTACCTTTATTTTACACCGCTCTGTTCCTTCTCTGATAAACGCCCTGATTATTTCCTGGTTTTATGAGGCCCCTCCCTCAGAAATACGCGATGGGCTCAGATTGGTTAGCTGGCTCAGTGTGTTGTGATTGGCTAAACCGCCTCTAGGGCACTCTGAACATCCCGCCCCTCAGCTCAGTAATAGATTTTTACGTGCACCCCTAGTTTTCTCTTCCTCTTCTCTAAAGTAGCGTAGCATGGCTCCGCCCCCTTTGCTGCATGTTCCCGGGGGCGGGGTTTATCTGGGTTTGTGACATAACGGACCCGGGAAGTAACTCGTTGTCGTCCCTAAGAGCCGTTTTTGTTGGCGTTAAACTATGGCGTTATTTTACTGCCAAATGTCGAGAGTGCATTTTTGTAGCACGAAGGTAGATTAATATTAGTTTGACATTTAATCCAGGTGTGAAAATAATGAATATCTAGCACAAGAGCACGGAGAGATGTGCGAGTGCACAGGACAAAGTTTGAGCGAGAGGAGAGACATGTTTTAAGCGTGCGCTTAAAAAAAAAAGTTGAGCAAACTGAAAATTTTAAGGCAAGCAGCTACAGCAGATTTCTCAACTTTTTGTTGTATAAACTGAAAACAACAAGTTGATAAAACTCAAAAATCTGCTGAGGCTGGTTGCCTGAAACGTTTAAGTTTGCTCAACGTTTAAGTGATGTGTATGTGGTGAAACAGAGCTGCTCAGCTGGCCCTACAGACTATAAAAATGATGGTGGAGGAAAGAAGAAAGTGCACTAACAGTGCAGCAGTAATCTAAATGGTCTGGAGAGGTTCAGTGGCTCATGAAGGGAGCTTTGGCTGTGGCTCTGAGTCTCATTTACAGCAGCTGGGAACCAGAGGCTTTACGGCTGTGCGACAACTGCAGATAAGCTTCACAAAATCACCATCCAGATGATGAGTAGGGCTGGGAATACTTTTTAAATGACGAAGCCATATAAAGTTTGGTTCCGTTAGTGTTCCTTGCACATGCATTTTTCTGTCTGCGTAAACAGAAAACTGTACTAAAATGTTGTTTCTTAATTTACTATACCTTGGCGTGCAATCACAGTATTGAATGAGTCTTATGAGCTGGTTCTTTTTAGTCCTGCGCAATCAGTTTAGTCTGATAACCAAATGATTCTTATGACTCGATTCGCTTTAGTGTTTCAAGACAATACAGCACATCAACTGTAGTCTGATTCCTGACTGAATGACTCTTATTAGCCGGTTATTTTTGGTGAATCAAAACAATGCAGTGCAAACATTGCGGTCTAATTGCCAAAAAAATTACTCTAATGAGTCGATTTGTTATCGTGATTCAGAACAATACAATGTGGCCACTGTAGCCAGTTATTTTTAGTGAATAAAACAACTTAGTGTATCCTGTGAGACTTGTTCATAATAGCATAGACAAATGGAAGGGGACACAAATAAATTCATCAAAATGAAGTGAGTTTATGAGTAGTTAATCTTCCCTTTAAAGAGAAAACAAGCTGATAGATGTTTGTTCTTTTTTTAAGCTTAAACTCACTTCCTTTTGACAAATTTCTCAGAAAACAAGACTTTATATTGCAAGACATTTTGCTTCCCAAGTAAATATATCTTAATTTAAGAGTGTTAAGATTTTTGTACTGGAAAATACAAAAGTAATATCCCAGCTAACCTTCTCACAACTTTCACTAACGTTCTTTTAAAAGTTATATAAATGTTAGGACAAAACATGCTTAAAGTGATGTTTATGGAAGGTTTTTATAACTTCATCAATATTTGGTACATGTTCTTATAATGTTTAGAGAAAATGTTCTGAGATCAACATTATGATGTTATTTGTACTTGATGAACATCTAAGAAATGCTTTTGTAACTTTTAAATAACATAAAGACAACTGAAGTGTTTTATACTAAAATTAAACATTCAAACACATATTTTGGGAAACAATATAGTTAGTAGAACGTTGTAAGAAAAAATGTTTTTAGATTTAAATAACGTTAGAACCATGACACAAAACTGGACATTTTAACGTTCCTAGAATATTATTACAATAATGTTGTATTTTGGGAGACAAAATTAGAACGTTGTGAGAAGTGTTTTTGTAACCTTTTAATAGTATAAATCACAACAAGAAAACTGGATATTTTAGTGTTTTATACTATTAAAATGAAGTTTCAAACATGTTATATTTTGGGAAACAATACAGTTAGCAGAATGTTGTAAGAAACATTTTTGTAACATTTAAATAGCGTTAGAATCATGACAAGAGAACTGGACATTCCAACATTCAAACAATGTTCCCACAACGTTTTAATAACTTTCCTGGGAATCATTTTTGCAATGTGTTGCGTTTGCAGTTGCATTTCTTTTCTTCCTCAATGGTACTAAAAAAGGTCCTTCCTATTACAATGTATCCCTAATGGGATCAAATGTGACCCTGGAGCACAAAACCAGTCATAAGGGTATATTTTTTTGAAATTGAGATTTCTACATCAGAAAAAAAAATCATCAAAATCAAAAGATAAATAATATTTCCATTGATGTATGGTTTGTTATGATAGGACAATATTTGTCTGAGATACAACTATTAGAAAATCTGGAATCTGAGGGAGCAAAACAATATAAATATTGAGAAAATCTCCTTTAAAATTGTTCAAATGAAGTTCTTAGCAATGCATATTACTAATCAAAAATGAAGTTTTGATATATTTACAGTAAGAAATTTACTAAATATCTTCATGGAACATGATCTTAATATCCTAATGATTTTTGTCATAAAAGAGAAATGTATAATTTTGATCCATACAATGTATTGTTGTCTATTGCTGCAAATATACCTGTGCTACTCATGACTGCTTTTGTGCTGCAGGGACACATATGATGAAGAACAGCTCATTAATTATGTTCTGAATGATGCACGTTGACTGGTTCTAGCAATATTTCTGACTGCATGTTTGCTGATGGCTGTTTCTTGCAGAATGATTCCTCCGACCAGTAAAAGCATCACGGTCAACAACCTGGCAGCAGGAACCACGTACGATCTTTGCGTTCTGGCCATTTATGACGACGCCATGACGGCGCTCACGGCCACACGTGTGGTGGGCTGCGTTCACTTCGCCACCGAGCCGCAGTACCTTCGCTGCCACTTCATGCAGTCGCAGTTCCTCGGCGGCACCATCGTGGTCATCATCGGCGGCTTGATCGTGGCGTCTGTCCTGGCCTTCATCATCTTCCTCATCGTGCGCTACAGGGTGTGCCAGCAGGAGGGCGCGGATAAGGGCCTGGAGCTGGGCGATGTGCGCTCGCAGTCTGAGCATCAGGTCTGTGCAATTATCAACATTTCCAAAAAAATGCATAGCTTTTAGTAAGGAATGAAACTTTGCAAGTGCTTCCACTGCAAACAATTATATTGTTGTCTTGTTTTCTAGTATAAATATCTAAACATTCTTGAATCAAGATGCATTTACTTGACAAGTAAAATATATTAAGATATTAAGTGTTGTTTTCAAAAATATAAAAAAAATTATCAAAAGTTTGTTTAAAACAAACAAAAATATCTGCCAATGGGGTAAGAAAAATAATCTTAATTCAAAGGTTAAACACAATTATTTTTCTTGCCCCATTGTTGCAGATATTTTTGCTTGTTTTAAGTAAAATTTTGATAATTTGTCTTTTCTTTTTTTTACAGAAAACAAGACATATATCTTAAGTCATTTTACTTGTACAGTAAATTCATCTTGATTCAAGAATTTTTAGATATTTATACTAGAAAACAAGACAAAAATACTAAGTTAGAGAATCATTTTTTTTGACAGTGTTACGACCCTCAAAATACACATCATTTATTATTCTGAGACTTGTTACGATTATTTGTTAAGAGATATAACCAGGCCCGGCTCTAGAATCAAATCACCGAGGGTGCTTCTTAAAGGGTTAGTTCATCCAAAAATGAAAATTAGCCCATGTTTTACTCTCCCTCAAAGCATCCTTGGTGTATATGACTCCAATCAGAGTTATATTAAAAATGATCCTTGCTCTTCCAAGCGTTAGAATGGCAGTGGGTGGGTGCTTCTGTTCAGCTATCAAAAAGTACAGTAGTCAAATAAAGTGCGTCCATCCATAATAAAACATGCCTCATACAGCTCCGGAGGTGAATAAAGGCCTCCTGTAGCAAATTAATGCATTTTTGTAAGAAAAATATCCATTGTAATAAACACTTTTCTCTCACTTCCGCTGACTGTCGTAGTCTTGTTGGACTTGTTCATTAGATATAAATGTACTTTCTTTAATGTTTTAAATAAATGCTGTTCTTTTCTTTTTTCTTTTTTTTTGTTACTTTATTTAGTTTTCTTATACAACATAAACTAGATCAACAAGCATGGTCCAAAGAGAACAACAGTAGTACGCAACTGTAACGTTCCAGACACAGAAACGTAGTAAGGACATTGATAAATCAGTCAATGTGACATCAGTGGCTCAACTTCAGTTTTGCGAAGCTACAAGAATACTTTTTGTGTGCAAACAAAACAAAAATATCAATTTATTCAACAATTCCACTATTTTGGAGAGTACCACGACACATGTGTGCACTTTCCCTATAAAGTAATCAACGTAATCAGCATTGTTTACGTTCAGGAGAAAATGCGTGCATGCATTGTGGTACTCTTTAAGTAGCTTTTATAAATATGCCTTGGATAAAAACATTACTGGTGTGCATCTTGAGGCAAAACAATGAATCTGACATACTTTAAGATCACTCAAGTGCAAGTGTCTTTCAGTTGAAATTGCCCAGACATGTATTTTAGTCCCCTTGTTATCTAATATGTTCATGTCTTTCTTTCTTCAGTCTTAAATAAATTATGTTTCTTGAGGAAAACCTTTCAGGATTTCTCTCCATATAATGGACTTCTATGGTGCCCCTGAGTTTGAACTTCCAAAATGCAGTTTACAAGCAGGTTCAAAAGGCTCTAAACGATACAAGCCAGGGAAGAAGGGTCTTATGTAGCAAAACGATCGGTTATTTTCTAATTTTTTTTTACAATTTAAATATTTTTTAACCTCAAACACTCGTCAATTACTCTAGCTCTGCTTGAACAGAGTTTTTTTCCGGTTCAAGACAGTTAGGGTATGTCTAAAAGCTCCCATCTCATTTTCTCCTCCACATTTACATTATGCATTTAGCAGACGACTTACATTGCATTCAAGTTACAGTTTTTACATTTTAATCAGCTCTTGCTTTCCCTGGGAATCGAACCCATGATCTTGGCGTTGCTAGCGCCATGCTCTACTATTTGAGTTACAGGAAAGCATCTCCAACATCTAAATCATCCTACATCGCTGTTAAAATACCGACCTAGTGTTTACAAAGTGAACATGCAAAGAAGTTTTGAAGTTGTTTTGCTAGATAAGACCCTTCCTAAGATTCTTCCTCGGTTGGGATCGTTTAGAGCCCTTTGATGCTGCATTTAAACTGCATTTTGGAAGTTCAAACTCAGGGGCCCCATAGAAGTCCATTATATGGAGAGAAATCCTGAAATGTTTTCGTCAAAAAACATAATTTCTTTACGACTGAAGGAAGAAAGACATGAACATCTTGGGCGACAAGGGGGTGAGTACATTATCTGTAAATTTTTGTTCTGGAAGTGAACTACTCCTTTAAGCCTTGTCTAAGAAACTGGGGGGGGGGGGGGGGCAATGTTTTAATATGTCTTAATGAATTCATTCTCATCAGGTCTGCGGAATTATCAAGTCCATGTCCAAGCAGGTTCTGGGTCCGGACGCGTGTCGGAAGGTGTCGCCGCAGAGCGAATCCGTCCCATCCCGACCGCCCAAGCCGGTTCTTCCGGACTGCACCGTCACCACGTCCGCTGCTAGGCACAGTTGGCATCCGGCGTCCCCCAGTCCCATCCGTCCAGCGCGCACGGACACGCAAGTCGACGTAGAACTGGACAACACCAACAGGAACAACTCGGCCAAGGTGCGTCCCACCGTACGCGCCTATTCCACAATAGTGACGCCGGCATCGCGCAGAGCGCAGCTCCAGAGCCTCCGCAACTATCAGACGATGCCCGCGGGCTGTGTGCGCGTCAGTCGACGTCACTCGCTCAACGTAAACTCCTGCAAACAGCCAGCGTACGCAAGCTACGCGCAACCGCTGCGCTCCAAACGCAGCTTATCCATGAGCGGCGGCGATATTCCCCAGATGGACTTGGGCGAGATACGCAATGGGAGATCCTCGCTGTCCCAGTCCGAGTGGGTTCTGGAAAGCACATTATAATGGAGGATTTTGCACTTCACTTCTGTGGTTTTTAATAGCGTTTCAGGCCACCGTACGTGTGTTATAATCTCGGACTGTCAAGATTTACGGAGAAGATGATGTTTTTTAAGCACAAATTAAATACTGTTTCCTGCATATAGTAAATCAATACTACGACTTGTATATTTCTTTGTTTTATGGGATAATACACAGACACTGCATACAAACATGTTACGTTGTGTAAAATAAAATGTGAAAATGACACGTGTTCTTGTTCAATATGACTCGCAATGCGTTGTGCGTTTGATAATGGCAGCGAAACGTCTGTGGCAAAAACTGAAGAATTGTGTAAATGGAATATACTTTGGTGCATACGCTTGAAAAATTATACAGGTTTTATGAAGGTATATTTAAGACTTTAAGACCTTTTTACAACCAAGACAGGAAGATTTAAGGAATAAATTGAAGGAAACACAAATTGTTCTGTCGTTTTCAAATGTCTACAAGATTCTTAAATCAGGATACATTTACTGGAGATGCAAAATGAACCTAAGAAGTCTTGTGTTCTGAGAAGCTTATCAAAACGAACTGAGTTCATGATCACAACAAGAACAAATATCTGTCAATGAGCTCAGAAAATCAACTTAAATTAAAGGAAAAATCAAGTTTTCATTCCTCATTGGCAGATATTTGTTCTTGTTTTAATAAACTCATAAAACAAGACTTCATGTGTTCATTTTGCATCTCCAGCAAATGGGTCTTGATTTAAGGATGTTTAGATATTTGTACTGGAAAACAAGACAAAAATACTGAGGAAGATGATTGTTTGGGTTTTTTTGTAGTTCATGCAACATTTCATGCCATGACTTTATGAATTGAAGGCTTTCTGCTCTGATTTAAGAGCTTTTAGGCTTTAATTTGTGGAAGAGTGAATTAAGACAGAGTCCAACAAGAGGAAAACTCGCAAACATAATCGTAGAAATTTATCACAAAATGCTTTTATTCAGAGGCTAAGAAGTGCATTGCGCTCAGTGCAAAGACAAATCATTTTCAAATCACATCGTCTCTTGTTGGACTTGTTCATTAGACATAAATGTCCTTTCTACTGAGAGTGTAATCTTCTGCTACAATGGTTTAATATGTAAATCAGCGCTGACGATGTTGAGGAAGATCTACTGTAGCTGCTCAGTTATTCCTTCAGATATTTCAGCGGAAACACCTACAAATCTTAAAGAAGCAATTCAGGATCAATGTGTTCCTGCAGAGCTGCAGCTGACTGGCTGAAGATGATGTGTTTGATGAAGCAGAAGGTCTGGGAGTGAAAGCCCGCAGCACTGGCTAATTATTTTTAGAAGTGTTAATGCTCGTGTTCCTCAGGAGCAGCGAGTTCTTGTGTTTGTTCAAAGGAACGGCATGAAGGTGATGAAGGAAGAGCAGTTTGGTCCCAGGAGGCCTGCGATCCACCTACTGCCCAGACTGAGTCAAAACAGCCAAACATTTCACTCCAGAATGAAGACAAACACAGAAGGATAAGGACTCTGTCTTTAAGGTCTGTTCTTAACCCTCATAATGCATTTGGGTCTGTTTAGGATGCATAAAAAATTATTTTAAAAAATGAAAATAATGCATAGCTTTTAGTAAGGGAATCAAACTTTGCAATTCCTTTATGACCTTCAAAATACACAATTTATTTTTCTGAGATTATTTACAATTATTTTTCAAGAGATATAACCATGTTTCGTGTTCAGGTCATTTTGACCCGGTTATGTATGGAGCACCATTAGTGCCAAAACACTTTGCTAAATTATTATCTATGAAGTTATGTTAGTGTCAAAAACTTTTGTAAAATATACTTAGCCTTTTCCACACATCTCATATCAGACTGCTAATGAAGGAATGTGTACTTCTATTGACGAACCATTGCAGCATGAAAAACTGATCATTTTTATCAAGCAATCAAGTTTATGCAAGTAAAATGAATTTTATTTGCTTGAATTTATTTGCAGCACTGGCTAATTATTTTTAGAAGTTTTAATGCTCGTGTTCCTCAGTTTGTCAAACAAGATCAGTTTCACCAGGGAAGAACTGCTGAACATTCAGCAGAACACACCACGAAATCTCCTACCGGTTTTCGATTATTCAAATGTTTTGCTGAATGTAATAGTCGGCGGAGCTGCAACGCTGTTTAGGCGCTTCAGGACGTGCAGACGGGGGAAGCGAGCCGGCGCGCTCGTGAAGCTCCGACAGCGCGGATTTCAAATGCCATTGCCTAGCATCCATCTGGCGAATCTCCACCGTCTACCCAACAAAACGGACGAACTCCTTCTGCTTTCCCGGTTAAACAAGGACTTTTCAAACTCTGCTTCTCTGTGTTTCACGGAAACCTGGCAGAATGATGCTATCCCGGACAGCGCAATTCATCTTCCTAACTTCAGCTGATCAGATCAGATCGAGATGCGGAATCAACGGAGAAATCGCGGGGACATGCTTCTACATCAATGAGAGGTGGTGTACAGATGTAACTGTGTTAAAGAAGATGTGCTGGTCAGATCTAGAAACGCTCTTCATCAACTGTAAACCCTTCTTCTCGCCGAGGGAGTTCTGCTCGTTCATTCTCGTGAGTGTCTACAAGCGCACGTGAGCACAGCTTTACAGAAATTCGCTGATCAGATCACAGACACAGAACAACAACACCCAGACTCTGTTTTAATCATTCTCGGGGACTTTAATAAAGCAAATTTTCCCCGCGAACTGCCAAAATACAGACAGCATGTTACATGTCCCACCAGAGACAGTAATATATTGGATCACTGTTACACAACAATAAAGGACGCATATCACTCGGTTCCACGAGCAGCTTTAGGACTCTCTGATCACTGTTTGGTTCATCTTATTCCATCCTACAGGCAGAAACTGAAGTCAGCTAAACCTGTATTAAGGACTGTAAAGAGATGCACTAATGAAGCAGAGCGGGATCTACAAGCCTGTTTCTCTCTCACTGATTGGACTGTTTTTGAAGCTGCGGCAAATGATCTGGACGAGCTCACAGAGACTGTAACATCTTATTTCTGTTTCTGTGAGGATATGTGCATTCCTAACAGGACTCATCTAACTTATAACAACGACAAACCGTGGTTCACTGCAAAACTCAGACAGCTCCATCAGGCCAAAGAAGATGCTCACAGGAATGGGGACAGAGTCTTGTATAAACAGGCCAAATACACACTGGAAAAGGAGATCAGAGCGGCAAAGAGGAATTATTCCGATAAGTTAAGGATCCAATTATCTTCCAGTGATCCTGCTTCAGTGTGGAAAGGTCTGAAAGACATCACCAATTACAAGACACCATCCCCATCACTGTGGAGAATCAACACCTGGCAGAAGATCTTAAGGAGTTCTACTGCAGGTTTGAAAAAACACCATTCACACCTCCTGCAGCCCCCCTCTCCCCCCCTCTTGCCCTGCGAAGGTGTTCAAAAAGAACAAGAGAAGGAAGGCACCAGGCCCAGATGGTGTGACACCAGCCTGTCTGAAATCCTTCAACAGATCACTGGAGCTGTGTGAAGTCCCTTCAAGCTTCAAATGCTCCACCATCATCCCCGTCCCAAAGAAACCCAAAATTACAGGACTTAACGACTACAGACCTGTGGCTCCAACGTCTGTGGTCATGAAGTCATTTGAAAAACTGGTTTTGGCTTATCTGAAGGACATCACTGGACCCTTACTGGACTCCCTGCAGTTTGCCTACAGAGCAAACAGGTCTGTGGATGATGCAGTCAACATGGGACTGCATTACATCCTGCAGCATCTGGACAGACCAGGGACTTATGTGAGGATCCTGTTTATGGACTTCAGCTCAGCCTTTAACACTATCATTCCAGACCTCCTCCTGCCCAAACTAACTCAGCTCTCCGTGCCCACCTCCGTCTGTCAGTGGATCAACAGCTTCCTGAAAGACAGGCAGCAGCTAGTGAGGCTGGGAAAATACACATCCAGCACTCATACCATCAGCACTGGAGCTCCTCAGGGCTGCGTTCTCTCTCCACTGCTCTTCTCCCTCTACACCAACGACTGCACATCTAAAGACCCCTCTGTCAAGCTCCTGAAGTTTGCAGACGACACCACACTGATCGGCCTCATCCAGGACGGTGACGAGTCTGCTTACAGACAGGAAGTTGAGCAGCTGGCTGTATGGTGCAGTCTTAACAACCTGGAGCTGAACACGCTCAAAACTGTGGAGATGATCGTGGACTTCAGGAGAAACCCCCCTGCTCTCCCCCCACTCACCATCATGAACAGCACTGTGACTGCAGTGGAGTCATTCAGATTCCTGGGCACCACCATCTCTCAGGACCTGAAGTGGGACAATCACGTTTAGTCTGTGAAAAAGGCCCAGCAGAGGTTGTACTTTCTTCGCCAGCTGAGGAAGTTCAACCTGCCACAGGACTTACTGAAACAGTTCTACTCTGCCATTATTGAATCCATCCTCTGCACCTCAATAACTGTCTGGTTCAGCTCAGCTACCAAATCTGACCTCAGAAGACTACGGAGGGTAGTCCGGACTGCTGAGCGAATCATTGGTAGAACCCTCCCCACTCTCCAAGAACTGTACTTATCCAGAGTGAGCAAAAGGGCTGGTAAAATCACTCTGGACCCCTCACATCCAGCACACTCCCTCTTTGAACTGTTACCGTCTGGTCGACGCTACAGAGCTCTGAGCACCAGAACGACCAGACACAGGAACAGTTTCTTCCCTCAGGCAATACATCTCATGAACACTTGAACTCTTAACAATAAACATGAAACACACAACACTATCATACTTTTTATTTTTTATTTAACACACATACTTATTACATTTCAAATTTGCACCTAACATACCTGTACATACTGAATAGTCTATTTTATATATTGTGTTTGTGCTATTTTGCACATTTGTATATTCTTCTTTTATTATCTGTGTCCTGTCCTGTTACTGTCTTTCTGTTGCATTGTGCAGCTTCTGTCACTACAACAAATTCCTCGTATGTGTAAACATACCTGACCAATAAAGCTCATTCTCATTCTGAAAACTTTTAAGAGTAATATTTAGGTGGTTTTGCTATTTATTTGAAATAAATATGTAGATTATCATACCTGTGGACTGTTTTTGATCAATCATGAGTTCAAAATTCAAAGGGATTTAATTAAATTCCATTCTTCCAATGGGGTTAATACTGGCAATTCACTGATTATATGTTCTTATAAATTTCTTACAGTGATATATTCAAATAAAAATTCATCAATACTGAAAAAGAATATATAAACAGTGGTGGCCAAAAGGATTAGAATACTAGTATTATTTCTTTATTTAGTTATTTCTATCTTTTGCTGACAAACATCATGTGTGTGAATTAATTAGGATGTTATATATGTAATTAAATACATTGTAACTGTCCCTTTAAATCCAGCCGAGAACTGTCTTAGGAAAGGATCGGCAGGATCTTAAAAAGTCTATTTGATTTCATGGTGACTTTGAGTGGTTAGATAGTTATTTCTATCTTTTGCTGTAGTGTGTTAGTAGGAAATATCAGTTTTTGCCATTAATTGTAATAATCCAGTGAGATTTTTGAGATCTGATCTAAATATATCGCAATATTTGAAGTGTTTCTATTATTTTCTCTAAAGTGCGAGAGAAAGAATGACGAAGCTGAATTATTCATGAGCCAATTAAGCGGCTGCGACGAGGATAGCCAGTAAACGACACGACTCATACCTGCGGAGAGAAATAAACAAAGAATCATAATACGCGCAGAAGTAATTCCAAGCGTATGCATTATTAACGGAGGAAAATGTGCTCCGAATGAACATCCTGGTTAATACTGAATGTGATTACTCCTTCTGAGAAAGAGCGGCGTGAATGCAAAGCGTGAGAAAGTGAAACGCTGCACCAGATCAATCGATGTGATCAGAAACTCAGGCCTGATCGTCTGCATCGTGACCTTTGACCCCTAGTCGAGTTTCAGCATCAGATAGAAAATAAGAAAAATCAAATAAATGATGCACCAAAAATAAGACTGACATCAGGAGTGGAACTGAAGTATCTGTCTAATACTGCCCCAGAGGATGATGGGAAATGTAGTTTTGTCTGCTGTTTCTAGTAGTGTTTAATACGCTCTGATGGGGTTTTCTCAGATCCGTTGTAATGTTTCTGGCTCTTCGTGGTGTCGTGTTTCTTCAGAAATGCACTGAAGCGCATGCACAGCTGTATTTACTCTGAAATAATGCCACTGCTCTCATCAGACGATTAAATGACTTACAAAAGAGACTTTCACAGCTGTTTCAAAGAAAATACCACTTTAACATTTATTTTTTATTATAATAAAAGAATGTATTATTTTATGTGTCCATTTATCACTTATTATATTAATATATAATTACATTAAAATAAGATTTTATTTACATAAATTATATATTAAATCTAGAATTGTATTATTTTAACATTGCATATTTATATAAATTATTAATTCTATACTACAATAAATATATTAGCTTTATATATTATTTACATAAATGTAGCATTATATACTAAAATTATAATTATATTGTATTATATTTACATAATATTCACATACATTCAACTTGTAAATGTTATATTAAAATTGTATATTATTTAAATACATTATAAATTATAAATCACAATTATAATTCTATTTACATAAATTGTAAATTATATATATATATATATATATATATAAACATATAAATGATATATTATTTACATTTAGTAGATGCTTTTGTCCAAAGTGACTTACAAATGAGGTTTTGTGAATCGTTAAGATTATAATATAAATAAGTATCCATTATTTACATTTAAATTATTTTAATTTATTATTTACAATTATAAATTGTTTTTAATATATATGTGTGTGTGTGTGTATAGAATTGCATTACATATTATTTGCATAAATGTTAAATTATATTTATAATTTGATTTATGTTGTCATTTAGCACCTTTCAGTTTGATCTGGATTCTTGGACTAATGCTGATGCTGATGCAATATCTTTAAATCACATCATATCACAAGAGACTAATATGTATTATTATAGGATATCCTCAGTGGTTGATCTGCTGATGTGTTAATTGTCTGATCAGTGACTGAATGGGTCTGATCTGATCTGCAGGTTTATTTTAGCGCTCCTGACGCCTCGGTGGGATTCGAGTGGATCTGCTGCAGCTCTGCATGTCTCAGTTACCTTGGCAACATATTTCTGCATGTACAATCCCATCTAAAATGCAGCAGAGCTCGCAGCAAAGACACACAGAAACCATTCCACATCACAGGCGCAATGCCATACCTGTAGCACTGCCAAATATTAACATGAGAAACATTAATAATGCATCTGCAATCATAAATATCCCTGTGGAGAACATTTCCAAATCAATCGTCCTAAACACAAGAGAGAACACACACCTGATCTGAAGAAACACAAACCAGACGCTCCACTGACATCAGCAGCAGAAAAACAACTGCACATTCACAGTGAATGGGTGCCGTCAGAATGAGAGTCCAAACAGCTGATAAACACATCACAATAATCCACACCACTCCAGTCCATCAGTTAACATCTGGAGAAGACTAAAGATGAAACTAATTCAGCATTAAGATGTTTTTAACTAAAATATGGATTATTGGAGTGGTGTGGATTATTGTGATGTTTTTATCAGCTGTTTGGACTCTCATTCTGACGGCACCCATTCACTGCAGAGCATCCATTGCTGAGACACTGATGCAGAGACACATTTATACAAACCTGATGAAGAAACACTCATCCTGATCTCAGATGAACTGAGGGTGAACACTTTTTCAGCACGTTTTAGGTTAACTTGCTTTAAAATGCAGCCAAGTTTAAAAATAGCCCCACGTGTTCAATCTTGTAAAAACTGGATGTGAGTTATGTTATGTCTTACATTCACGAGTCTGATCTAAGGATAAGGAAACCAACCTTCATCACAAACATCTACAGATCTCTGATCATCTATTTCTTTTCTCAATGTGATGAAACATGTTCCCTGTCTCAATGAACTGATTTGTTATCTGTGTATTATCATGAGAAATGCAGATGATGTACAACACAAACACATTACTGCGGTTACAATCGTGTGTGTGTGTGTGTGTGTGTGTGTCACTGAACGTGAAGCAGCTGTTGAGTCTTAATGAAGTCAAACGATTAATCTGCGTTAATTAAAGCTCAGTAGCTGGAGGATCAGAGCAGAGAAGGACTGAAAGCGTTTCATCATCACTACACTGTCATCAAGAACCAGACAAACATTAAAACAGCATTAAGACAGCTGATATGCAAATGATCTGCCTTGATGATGATGATGGACTGAAGAGCGAGTCATTACCGGCCCGGCCTAGAGATCACCAGAGACTAGTTAATCAGCTCTTTCTAGTTCCTCCTGCAATATTCAGTCCTTCATCAGATCACGAGTCAGAATCTGCAGGATCTTTGCTCTTTTGAATCAGCTGCTGTTTTGGACATTTCTCAGGTTCACACAGATGTAGAGAAGCACATTAATAACTAACCACAACCAAACATTACTGACTCCTTCAACACATCTATTGGTTTAACATTTCAAAACCCATCCAATGAACTACACTGAAAATAATCATCACTGTAAAATAATTAGTATATTTTCTAAGAAAATACAATTAACATTTTTCTACTTTAAATTTAATTCAATAAGTTTGTATTATTTGTGAAATTTACAAGCAACTTCTGACTGAAAATTGTTACAAAAAAAACTACAAACTTTTCAATGAAAAAAGAAAAGTGAAAATTTATTTTTAAAATTAAATAAAAAGGTAGAATAAAATAAATGTTCAACTAACTAAAATGTTTAAGTTTAATTAATAAAACCAAGATTAAATGAATAGAAATATTTGATAAAAATAGACAAAATTACTAAAATTAAAGCAAACTGAAAGATAAAGGTTATAAATATTAATAAACACCATAATAGCATATAAATAAGACAAATGTTTTGACTGTATAATATTTCACATTTCATTCGCTGTCAGTATGATTCCAGGAATAAGGCAAATTAAGTTGACCAGAACTGATTTCTCCCTCTTTAATTGTAGTTTGCTGAAATACAGGTGAGGTGTAAATATTAACAAAGGATATTTCATGGTTTAGACCTTTACGATACATTCTAACAAAGAAAGAAAACGACAGTGAACCCTGCGGTTTACCGTGGTGCGACTGAAAGTGTGATACGAGAGAGAGGACTCCAGATTATTACTGTTCCGTCACAACCATACAAAACAACCGGAGAAAGAAAGAAACGCACAGAACTAATATCTGTGACGCGCTCAGACATTATTCATGATCACAGGTCGCGTCACCAAGCTTACCCCAAAATAAGTGTGCAATATGCACACTTGCAGACACAGAAAATTAAAAGCTATATATCTATGAAGACCAGAGAGACCGAAGTAAAAGTGGAAAAGAATGAAGCGACAGTCCCGACGTTCTGGTTTGTTGTCTTTGTGGTAAAAAGCATCATCCGTGGATAGGAGCTGCGTTATGAAGCCTCCTTGGAGTCCGTGTAAGATAACTAGATGCTCGAGGACACACCGCAGCGCCGCAGTTCATTGGTTGTTTTTGGCTTTGGCGTGTGTCAGAATGTGTGATTTGAGGTTGGTGGACTGAGCAAACTTTTTATTGCAGCCGTCGAAGGGGCAAACATAGGGCCGGTCCCCGGTGTGAATCCGGACGTGTGTCCGAAGGTTAAAGTCCAGAGAGAAACGCTTCCCGCAGCCCTCAAACGTGCACTAGACGGAGAGAACCACAGGACGATTAGAGACGCTGTCCACGCTCTCACACACACACACACACACACACATGCTCACACACACACGCTCACACACGAGCACAGAATAAGAGTGATCAATCGTTACACTACATCAGATACAACAGGAACTCAAAGATCTTCACTACAACATGCCAAAAAAATCTTTGGTTCAGCCTGAAAAAAATTTAAAATGTGGAAAAGAAATATATTATCATAGTTAGGGCTGGGTTTGGCCAAAAATGGAAATCTTGATTTGTTGTTTTTTTTCAGAACGTTTGATCAGATCTCGATTTTTAACATAATAATATTGATAATATTTCTATTCAAAATCACAATTCCTCAATTTTTAAAAAATTAAATTGTGGCAAAACATTACATTCGAATGAATCAATAAAATCTGAAAAATCACTCAGCCCTAACCATAGTGCAGTAGAATGTACTTCTCAAAGTAATATTAATAACAATAATAATAATACAACTTTTGTTTTGTAATATCACAATTGTTTTTCTGTATTTTAATTTTAACAGTAAATCTCTGTGGAGCAGGACTTTGTTCAGCAAAAACAAAAAGAAACAGGAATTTTCATTTGATTATATTTTAATAGTTTAATTAAATGGCCCATGTTTTATCTTGATTAACACTGTCATTGATAAATATCCAGAAAAATTAAAAACAATTTCTGAACAAAACATTTCATTCTGCCATATTATTGTAAAAATATTATTTACATTTTCGAGTTGTTAAAGTTTAATGAAGATGATTAGACTATTAGGCTTTTGATTATTACAATTTAATTAAACCATTCAAATGCAACAACAACAAAAAAATCCTTGGGAAATATAATTTTGGAAAAATACAAATATTTCAAAAGGGCTCTAAATTGCTGTTAAATTTTGTATCTTTCATAATTTCAATAAATTAGACATGCTTTTTGATTACTAAAATTTAATTTAACCATTAAAACAAAAATTAAAATTGAACTTTTCCCCAAATTTGAGAACAAATCTAATGTATTTCATAAAGTATGACTAGTCAGCTGTCTGAAGAACATTTCTAGATGGTCCAGCAGTGCACTGTAAAAATGACCCTGAATTTAACGGTAAAAGACTGTAAAAATGCTACAGTAAAAGCCTGTTAATTGGTTAGCGTTAAGTTCCCCTGCTATATACGGTGAAAAACTGTATTAGACATTACATTCAAACGATAGTATACTGTTTTTGGAAGTGAAAAGGACGTATAATTTACAGTGAATAACCGTAAATTGACATTCCCTGAATTACATTTACATTTGATGTTTTTGCATTGAAATAACTATGTTTATTAGTTTTTTCTCATCTGTTGTGCACATTAGGATTGTATGTTACATCTAATGTTGTTAATGTTTCAGTTTCATGTCATGTCACCATGATGGTGATTAGTGTTTGTGTGAATGACACTGTGCACCTTCTATATATGTTAATATTTACAAGCTGCTTGTGATAGGCTTTGGTTCATCATGTGATTCTCATCACCTCCTGCTTTTGGTGGCTATCAGTTTATTACAAAGCAACAAAACAGATTTCAGTACTTCAATAGGATGGTATATTAACATTGTATCAGTTGATGAAATTACAGTATTTAAATGTAAATTTAAGTTAAATCCATAAAGCCTAAAATGTTGCTACCGTATTGTTTACGGTAAAATTCTGGCAACCACAGCTGCCGTTTTTTTTCTGTATATTTTACAGGATTTTTTTACAGTGTAGTCTAGACATGGAGGTTTAATTTGGCTGGGGTTCCCATAATAACTCCGGCTGATGACGTACCTGGAAGGGCTTCTCTCCGGTGTGAACCAGCTGATGGCGCTTGAGTTTGGAGCTCTCCACGAAGGCTTTCCCGCACTCGGCGCACACGTGGACCCGCGGGCCGTGAGTGTGCAGGTGCTTCCTCATGGCTGAATTATCCCTGAACATTTTACTGCAGCCCTGTCAGAAACACAGAAGCAGCGTGTGACCGGAGCGCTCCAGATGCTTACTAGGGGTGTGCGATGTATATCGTCTGCGATACAAAAACCACTCAAAACACACCTACAGAGTGCATGCTTTATCATTATTGATAAAATCCCAGAAAATATCTAGATGATGTTTTTTTGTCAATATCGCACACCCCTAACGCTTACAGACAGACACACTCACTTTGTGCGGGCAGGCTATCGTCCGAGGCGCGTCATCCTCCTTGATCTTCCTCGGCTTCATTCTACATCAACACAAGCACATCAGAGATCAGTTACCCAGCATGCTCTGCGTATCAGAGGACATACAGATCACTTGCACCCGTGACCCCAGACGCTCTCTAGTGACCAATAACAAGCCCTCAGGTGTGAGATTCAGTCTAAAACTCACCGAACGGGACTCCGAGCAAAACCAGCTCCGCTGTGACTGAAGGGGCTGAGAAATAAAACAACTAACACAGTAAACGTCTCGTCCAAGCACCTGAACACATCCACTAAACAACAGCTTACAAAGAGACACTAAACAAGAATTAAAAACAAAAGGATATTTTTACAGGAAGTACAATGAAACTGACAGGGGAGATCACACACACACACACACACACACACTCACACACACACACACACTCACACACTCACAAACACACACACACACACACACACACACACACACACACGCACACAGGGTCAGAAACAAACTTCTGTATTTGTTTTAAGTGGTATTATATAAAAATACTCATTCAATTTCATCAGATAGTTGTTGGACCATTAGGGAATCATCTTGATTTCCTATGATTTTAATCAATTACTGAGTTGTTAAAGTTCTATAAATTCAATTGATTAGACATGCTTGTTGATTACTGACATTTAATTTAACCATTAAAATGGGGTAAGAAAAGGATTTCAACAGCCCTAAAACATGTACTTTAACAATTTGTGCTCGCAAAATACATAATATAATACAAATAAAACCAAGGAAAGAACATTTAGGGAATAAATTGAGTGGAACACATTGTCAATATGATCTCTAAATGCAAATATGTTGTATCAGTAATGCTTTGATCCTTCAACAGATCGCTCTTAGCTATTAATAATAATAAACTCTTGAATATCTCTGATCCAAACACTATAACATGGAAACAGCTTTTAGTGCATCTTCTGATGTCTTGTTTTCCAGTGCAAATAAAAGTCAGAAAAATCAAGTTAATTCAAAGCAAAACAGCTTCTCATTCCCTACTGGCAGATATTTGTTCTTGTTTTAATCAAACTCACTTCATTTTGTTCAGTTTCTCAGAAAACAAGACTCTTCATTCTGCATCTCCAGTAAATTTGATTTAAGGATGTTTAGATATTTGTACTGGAAAACAATAATAAAATACAGAGGAAGAACAGCACTTTTTTGCAGTGCATGCACCATTTAATGCCATTACTTTATGAATTTTAGACTTTCTGCTCTGATTTCAGATCTTTTTATCAGCCGCAGAAACCGGTCAGGCTGGTGTTGAAAGTGTTTTCATCAGTCAGACGCATCTCAACACATTACAAATCACAGATAAATCTAATGTTAGACAACAGGTGGATTACAATTACTGAGTGAATATTTACACTAAGTCCAAATAACCCGCCTTGTTGGCAGAGGCCATTTACACTAATTCTGCTCACTAATGTGTGATTGGGGTAGACAACACTACAAAACTCGACGGTTAATCATCAGCTCCAGTGTGTAATGGTAAAGCACGCGCCGTAGTCTTTTTGACCCGATCGACCCAAGTTCAAACCGCCTTTCGCCGAGCTTTTCAAATCCCATATCACGTCAGAAAGGCATTTATTTCTATAAAAATTAAGGAAATAATTAAAAAGCTGAAAATAAAGTATTGGGTAGGGTTAGGGTAGCTGTAGGGAGGGCTTTATTGTCCCAATAAGGTGGCATCCATTTATTCATTTGAACTCAAATTAGAATTTACACTGAATACGTTATTATTATTGAATACTGTTTTATAATGTACTACAATACTGAGGTGCAGGTAATCGCCACTATTAGCATTAAGCTGTAGGCTATAGCAGAACATCCTGCTATTTTAACACAGTGTGAATAGAATCTATAGCTATTTGAGTTTAGTGTAAATAGCCGCTGTCTTAAAATGAACATTTCCCTCACATTTGTGACCCTGGACCACAAAACCAGTCTTAAGCTCCGTTCACACAAGAACGATAACGATATTAGCGTTCACTCCAGCGGACGATATCGTCTGTTTATTCTCAGCGCACGCTCGTCTGCTGATTTAAATACTCCAGCTCGTTATAGCAGGATGGATTCTGATTGGCTGTCAGTGCTTGTATCGTTCATCAGCTGGAAAAATAGTTCTGGAAGTGATTCCAATGATATTGTTTCTCTGAGCCTTTATCGTTATAGCGGTGGTGTGTGTGGACTATTCTTTAATATTGAGAACGATTTTTAGAAATATATCTCTATCATTATCCTTCTTGGTGTGAACGAGCCTTTAAGTAACACAGGTATATCTGTAGCAATAGCCAACAATACATTGTATGGATCACAATTATACATTTCTCTTTTATGACAAAAAACATTAGGATATTAAGATCATGTTCCATGAAGATATTTAGTAAATTTCCTACCGTAAATATAACAAAACTTTATTTTTGATTAGTAATATGCATTGCTAAGAACTTCATTTGAACAACTTTAAAGGAGATTTTCTCAATATTTAGATTTTTTTGCTCCCTCAGATTCCAGATTTTCTAATAGTTGTATCTCAGACAAATATTGTCCTATCCTAACAAACCATACATCAATGGAAGCTTATTTATTTATAATGCATAAACCTGAGTTTCAAAAAATTGACACTTCAGAAGGTTTTGTGGTCCAGGGTCACATCTGAAGAGCTACTGGAATGTGTTGTGTTTGTGGGTTAATGGGCAGTAAAGGTGTCTCTGACCTGGCGAACTCCGCCAGCTGCTTGGGGTCGGACAGGTCGATCCCCGGGATGCCGCCGGGCGGGAGCTTCTTTCCGGTCATGTACTCAGAGAAATCCGGAGGAGAGTTTTCCCCGATGATCTGCTCCTCCACCACCGTCTCATGATCCATGTCCTTCTTGTCATCTGAAACACAGACAGCTTCTAATGAGTTTAAGGGATAGTTCACCCAAAAATGAAAATTCTGTCATTAATTACTGACCCTCATGCCGTTCCAAACCCGTAAGACCTTCGTTCATCTTCTGAACACAAATTAATATATTTATGATGCATTCCAAGAGCTTTCTGACCCTCCTATAGACATTTCGGATACGTAAAGAACACTTATTTTAAGTATGTAATAATAAATAAATAAAAAGTAGACTGCTTATATAATAAACAAAAAGTAAATTTTACACAAAATAAATTTGCTATAAAATTTCTATGAAAATATAGCTGTGTGTAGTAATACTGAAAACTGAGAATGTGACGTATGGTGATATTGAGCTGATAATGATAATCGTAACTGAATTCAATCGTGAAACCAGTGAAGATGTTTATGTTTAAGATGGCTGAGATTCCAACTATAAACAAAAAGCATACAAACTGCAATTTTGTTTAAAATGTAAAGTTGTAAAGATGTGTTTGCACAGCAGAATAATTAATTGGGGAAAAAATGTAGATCAAGAGTAGTTGTGGAATCGGATGAAGTGCCTGAAGAGTCCCAGCTCTAGGCTGTTTACAGTCAGATCACAGCAGAAACAGTGCATCCACGAACACGGCTGACGCAGAACAGCATATACTGCTGACCTATGGGATTCTCTCCAAAGTGGCGCTATAGGGTGACGCAGAGGAGACGAAGTGTTGAAAAAAGTTATTTTTGTGTTCTTTGAGCACAAAAAGTATTCTTGTAGCTTACGGTTGAACCACTGATGTCACATGGATTATTTTAACGATGTCCTTGCTATGTTTCTGAGCCTTGATCGTGTCAGGATCCTTGCTGTCTATAGAGGGTCAGACAGCTCTCAGATTTCCTCAATAATATAATTTATATATAATTAATTAATTAGTGTTCTGAAGATGAACGAAGGTCTTAAAGGATTTGGAAAGACATGAGGGTGAGTAATTAATGACAGAATGTTCATATTTGGGTGAACTATCACCTTGTCCTAAATACACCGACAGAATCAATCAAACATCACAGCCAATCAGAAGCGTGCGTGGGCGGAGCCTCGCTGGAAGCGCACTGCACTCGCAACCAAATATAAGTTTATGATCAATTCATAAATATTAAACCTGTTTAAAATCATTAAATGTACATACTGAGTGACTGATACCATCTTTGTTATAGAATAAGCTTGTTGGTTCGCAGTTTTAATGTATGTTTCTTTAAATATATTTTTAACATCTGAAGTACACTGTTGTTGTTCCATGGCTATAACTGTCCCTCAGAATGATATTCAAACTCATAGATATATATATATATCTATGTTCAAACTCATATCAGACACTTTTAGCATCAAACAAACCACATCATCAGCCCCTGACGTCATCAGCTCAGTTCAAATGTTGTTCACGGAAATAGAGACGGTTTCTAAAATAAACATTTCGCGTGCCGCCGCCGGTCAGAACTAAAACTATGATTAATATGGAAAAGATCGCGTCGCGTCGCGTGTAGTTACGACGCTCTTCAACAGACAACAACAGCTCCAAAGTCTACAAACAAACGTCACGCCTTAACGGATATTTAAATCCAAAGAGGCGCGCGATCGCTTCCAACTGAAGCCGAAATTTAACGGTTTTTAACGGTCGCTCTCGCCTCGCGGCCTACACGCGGCAACGCGCTCGCGCCATCTCCAATCCGCCGCGCCGTCGCCATCTTTCCAGAGCCGCCATACTGGACTCGGGGAACATGGCGGCGCCCATCAACAGCCCAAAACATGGCCTCCGTTCAAAACATAAACACGCAGAGAGGACCGAGCGCGGAGCGGCAACGCCCTGCCGGCCGAGGGACTCACCCGAAGCCCACATCGTGACGGAGAACTCGCCCTCCAGAGTCTTGATCTGAACCTGCTTCTGCTCCCATTTCCTCCCGCAGGCCTCCGCCGCGCTCAGGTAGCTCTTCTTGCCCGCTCTCTTGCCCCCCGACGCCGCTCTCCTGCCCAGCCGCCCCGCGGAGCTCTTGCCCGCGACAGTGAGCAGCGTCTGCCCGATGTAGTGGTCCTCGGCGGGCACCGGGATGAGGATCCGCTCCTCGAAGCCGTCTTCCCCGTGGAGCTCCGACTCGTCTCCGACCACCTCCTCGCGGGTCTGGACCAGGATCACCTCCTGCTGCTGGTGGAGCTGGCTCGGGTCGTCGGTGATCAGCGGCTGCAGCGCGATCATGGGCTGCTGCTCGTCGTCCTCGTCCTCGTCACCGATCACCGTGGTCTCGATGGTCTCCACCTCGATCTCGTGCAGCTCCACGATCTCCGCGGGCATCTCCGAGCCGTCCGCCTCGATGTACAGCGTCTCTCCGGATGCCATGTTCGCCTCCGCTGTGGCGTTCAACGCTCGCTCGCGACGCTCTCACGCACCCCTGAAACCCGCAGCGCATTCACTCCGAGAACAGATCAGTCTCCGCTGCAGGGTTGCCAGATCTCCAGACAAAACCCGCCTAATCGCTGCTCAACGTCGCGTCCTGGGGGTAAACACACGCGTCCAGATCGCATCGCAGGGGGTAAATATGAGTGATGTTATGTTCAACATAAAAAAACAACACATTTCACATTGAAACCGAGCTTGATTCGTCTTGCAAAAAGCACGTGATCTATGACGTCATAAGCGTCGTTCGTCTGAAAGCCACGTGACGCACAAGACGCGCTTAAATCCAAATCAGTTCTGAATATGGAATAAAGTTAAAGAGCTACAATTTAAAACACAACATCTGCTCATGTAAAGCTTTCCTGTCAAACTTCATGAACAAGAGGAAGATCGGAGCTGTGACTAATCTTTGACATTCTGCTCTGATGTTAGGTTTTTTTCTATAGAGATGTTAATTATAAATTATCTTTAAAATATATCATACGCTCTTACACACACACACACACTCACACTCACACAGACACTCACACACACACACACACTCACTCACACACACACTCTCTCACACACACGCACACACACACTCACACACACACACACACACACTCACACACACACACACACTCACTCACACACACACTCTCTCACACACACGCACACACACACTCACACACACACACACACACACTCACACACACACACTCTCACACACACTCACTCACACACACTCTCACACACACTCACACACACACACTCACACACACTCTCACACACACTCACACACACACACTCACACACACACACTCACACACACACTCACACACACTCACACGCACACACACGCACTCACACGCACTCACACTCACACACACACTCACACACACACACTCACACACACACACTCACACACACACACTCACACACACACACTCACACACACACACTCTCACACACACTCACACACACACACTCACACACACTCTCACACACACTCACACACACACACTCACACACACACACTCACACACACACACTCTCACACACACTCACACACACACACTCACACACACTCTCACACACACTCACACACACACACTCTCACACACACTCACACACACACACTCACACACACTCTCACACACACTCACACACACACACTCTCACACACACTCACACGCACACACAAGCTAAATCTATAAATATGTTGTGAACTTGTGATTTTGCACAGTAAATATCACATCCATAAACAAAAATGTGCAAAGCATATACCCAAATGTGAATGATTCTCAATAGAGATGTTAATTAATAACAAAAAGAATGGCATTTTGTTGATTTCCCTGCGATGTGTCTCAGATTTTTAACTAACTAAACTTTTTAGTTTTAGTTACTTTTTCTTATGTGTAAGTCGCTTTGGACGAGATTTCAGTTATGTCTTCAGGGAAAAGAAATAAACATGTTTCTTCTTGTTTTCAGTTCTCTGAATGTTTATGCTCGTGTTATTATGATGTAAAGATCTTTATGCATATATGTTGAAATTTAATCTTTAATTTGTGTGATTTATTAGACTTGTTTTATTGTTGCGCTGCCAGAAGCAGCATCTGGAAGGTGTTCTTGGTGTTAATGACCTCTAGAGTAATGAACCGGCTCCTGATCGCGTTAACATCAAACAACTCGCGGCAACAGTGTTACAGAAGCACAATTCCGCGGGAAAACTGCGGTCTTGGCAACACTGCTCCACTTCTCGCTCCGCTGCCAGATCTCGCGAGAGGAGAGCCGCGTGATGACTCTACCTGTGTCATAGTGTCTAAATAAATAATTATTTTTTCACTGAATTAAATTACACAAAATTTTACTTCAATCATGATTTAGTTATATGATGATGATATATGTTATTTCTAAACTGAAAATATATATCACCAGAATTCTTGATATATTTGTGTATTATTTTATGTGTTAACTGTGCTTAGGTTATTATTATTTAAAATTAAATTAATAATTTAAAATGAAACTATTATTATTTGTAGTATTATACATTTATATTAATATGGTAAAAATAAATATAAATAGCATTTCTAAATGCACCAGAAACTCCTATAATACAATATTATTTTATGTAATTGTTTTAAAATCCAGATTTACACGGTTTATTAATAATTAATCATGTTAAAATAAATATCAAATAAAATATGAAAGACTTGTTATTAAAATATAATTATGCTTATAATAATGTATTTGTGTGAATCTGTCATACCAGATCTGATTTATGATCCCACACATGCAGATGAAACACACCGGCTCCGTCATACAACACATCCTTCACACTTTATTTCACTTCTTTTTAAACGTCATGTATATCTTTTATTATTTTCAAACCAGGAAGCACTTGGTCAAAAAGAGAAATCATAAAACAGAGCAATACTTCACCATGTCCTCGCAGCCAATACACATTTTATTAACAACATGATCACAAATACTCTGGTGTGTGATGTTTGTTTGTCAGATAATAACTCTTTAGAAACCCTCCTTCAGTGATTAAATACATCATTATGGCAAAAAACAGAGGTAATGAGAAATGTGCTAATCATGAATCTTAAGGAAAATGGAAACAGTAAAAATATAAAAGGCTAACACTGAAGTGATGTGCAATGATATCATATCATCATCATTATTATTATTATCAATTCCTATGTCTACCTCTACCTACATGACAACACTAATACTACTACAGCTACACCTATAATAATAATAACAATAATGATGCAGACAAAATAAAAGGACTCCAGATGTTTGTTCTATGTTCTTCAGCTTCTGCAAAAGACTGCCACCAAATCAGCATACAGCAGGAACAGTGAGATCAGTGCAAGTGTTCTCCTTCATCAGCACATGCTCAGGGCTCCTGGACGTTGCAGACGTGTTAAAACGGCGACGCCGTCAGTCCGTGCGCTTTAATACGGCTGTAACGTCCGGCTCGCGTCGCTACAGCAGGATCTGCAGGGCTTGGGCTCTCGGAGGAGATAGACATTATGTGGTGCTGATTCTACTGAGTTCATGTCTAATGGCTGGAAATAAAGCACAACACAGTCGTTAGAGTCGGACGCTACCATTGCACGAGTGCATTACCCAATACAGAACATAACAACACAGACTGGGGCAAGTTGTCACACGTTTGTTCACTTTTATCCACAGCAACTTACACCGCATTTAAGATGTACATTTTACACTGTGCCATTTCTTGTGTTCCCTGTGAATCGAACCCATGACCTTGGATAATAAACATACCGTCAATGATCTCGTCCTTCGCCTTGTGCAATTCACGAACCACTTCTTCCAGGATTTCCTGTCAATTAAAACATCGTTTGCATTTAAAGCAATTGAAACAGGGCTGTTATAGTCAATTAAAACTTAAACTAAAATTAAAAGTATATAAAAAAAACATTAGAAATTTTAAATATAATATAGAATAAAATATTAATATTTCAGCTATTTGCAACATTTTCCATTTCGTTTAGATTATATTTTTTCATTTAAACTGTATATATATATATATATATGTATATGGTTTGTTATGATAGGACAATATTTGTCTGAGATACAACTATTAGAAAATCTGGAATCTGAGGGAGCAAAAAAATCTAAATATTGAGAAAATCTCCTTTAAAGTTGTTCAAATGAAGTTCTTAGCAATGCATATTACTAATCAAAAATGAAGTTTTGATATATTTATGGTTGGAAATGTACTAAATATCTTCTTGGAACATGATCTTAATATCCTAATGATTTTTGTCATAAAAGAGAAATGTATAATTTTGATCCATACAATGTATTGTTGGCTATTGCTACAGATATACCTGTGCTACTCATGACTGCTTCTGTGCTGCAGGGACACATACATACATATATATAAACTAAAAACTACAAAAAAGACAAAATCACAACTTAATTACTAAACTATTAACTAAAATTAAAATCTAAAATTAAATTCTTAATACATTAATAATATGTATGTATTAATTTTTTTATGGTAAAATATGGATCATCTTTACCTGTTTCATTCTGTCGAAGTCTAAGGCGTCTGAGTCGCTGATGCTGCCCACGGGTCGAACCCTAAAGACAGACACAATCACTGCATTAATCACATCAGACCACATCATCATAACTGGCCTGCGTTCAGCCCCGAAAAATGGTGCAAAACGTTTATTAAAAGGAAACGGTGGTGCGTTAAACACCCTGTTCTGATGATGTAAGTGTTGCAACTATGGCAGCTGAGAAGGCCATTCTTTGTGTTCTTTTTGAAGAATTTTCAGAGCCTGATGAAATCGGTGTAAATACATATTTAATACTGCAAAATACACTCGATGTTACAGTCACTGCCCTTGCCGTCCAGAAAAAAAGAGAACATCCCAATCGAGTGAAGGGATTTGTTGAAACTGTGGTTCCTAATTATTGTGATCCAACATTTGCCTCGCATTTCAGGATGAAAAGACAAATATTTCAGATGAAGGATAATCCACTTCTTACCTCCGAGACTGTGCTATGATCTATATGACCTTAATATTTTTATTGTGAGTATTAGGCTTATCATTATTGCTGATCACTGTTGTTGTGCTATGATATTGTAATAATTACCATTATATAATCCGAGGAGCATAGAAAAGTTTATGAAAGTGTCGCTCCACAAATATAATAGCAAAATATATAAATATGTATAGTATTTTTATATTACATGAATCAGTATCTAGCACACCTTCCTAAGGAAAGGATACGGACCAGAACAGAAGACATTGCAATTACTACATGATATGTAGACAGACCTAAAGAAGTTCCAGATTTATACTTGTGCTCTTATTTCAGTTATTTTTCCTTTAATGCAAATAAACATGTGCAAACAATATACTTTGTCTTGTGGATTTATTTTGATGTTAATTACATTTACTTACAAATTCACCATCATCATGTTGATATGCTATGTTACTATAAAACTTATGACAAACATGTCTTCTAATATCTTCAATTGTTGCGTATACTGAGCTGCAGCGGACACATTTGTAAACGACTTCACTTGGACCCATAGTGCGAGCTGTCTCTTTAATACCGCGTGGTTTATATACATGTTGCTGCTGATTGGGCTGACATTTTTGGAACACCCACCAAACATGAGAAAACATATCTCAAACCCCGTTGCACACCGTTTCCAGGAAACATGTCGTTCAACCCGGAAACAGTAGCAAAATGTTGGGCCTGAACGTGCCCCAGGTTTGAAAATGTCATAGCGTCTGTGATAGCTCAAGACAGGTTTGGATCACATTGCTGACCTGCTCATACTTAACGAGCTTCAGCGACCGCAACGAGCACCGATTTGGTCACGATCCGGGGGTTTTGTCGTAGACTGTGGAATCTGTCCGCGACAGCAAAATCCAGCCAAAAGTCCTGTAGTGTGAGCCTGGTTTAAGAATAAAACAACCCAGAATTGTCAAAAAGTCAACAATTGGATTCAGCTAATGCAGGATAAAACCAAGGCCGAATTCAAAATGGCAGAAATTAATACAAGTATGCTATTTTTAATTATGCTCAAGTTTGTTTTTTCATGCATGTAACAAGGGTAATTGAATCACACAGTTGCATAAGCTCCAACCCATGCAAGTCTGGAGAATCGTGAGGATTAATGAAGAGGGAGGAGCTATCATTAATTAGCTGAAATCTGTAGAGTACAAAAAGACCAAAAGGCTGCCTCTCTGTTTTGTGACTAGCTGTTGAACAATGGCTGGAAGTTGGGGTTTGTTTCAGATTTTGGCAGTTTGTGCTTTCTGTCATGCTGTTCCACAGTGGAGTAATTTGCCTCAGAACCCTCAAGCTCTGTTCCAGCAAACTGACCAGCGGTTTCAGAAGCCAGTTCAACAGCAAACTGACCAGCGGTTTCAGAACCCAGTTCAACAACAAACTGACCAGCGGTTTGAGAAGCCAGTTCAACAGCAAACTGACCAGTGGTTTGAGAAGCCAGTTCAACAACAAACTGACCAGCGGTTTGAGAAGCCAGTTCAACAACAAACTGACCAGCGGTTTGAGAAGCCAGTTCAACAACAAACTGACCAGCGGGTTCAGAAGCCAGTTCAACAGCAAACTGACCAGCGGTTTCAGAAGCCAGTTCAACAGCAAACTGACCAGCGGTTTCAGAACCCAGTTCAACAACAAACTGACCAGCGGTTTGAGAAGCCAGTTCAACAGCAAACTGACCAGTGGTTTGAGAAGCCAGTTCAACAACAAACTGACCAGCGGTTTGAGAAGCCAGTTCAACAACAAACTGACCAGCGGTTTGAGAAGCCAGTTCAACAGCAAACTGACCAGCGGGTTCAGAAGCCAGTTCAACAGCAAACTGACCAGTGGTTTGAGAAGCCAGTTCAACAACAAACTGACCAGCGGTTTGAGAAGCCAGTTCAACAGCAAACTGACCAGCGGGTTCAGAAGCCAGTTCAACAGCAAACTGACCAGTGGTTTGAGAAGCCAGTTCAACAACAAACTGACCAGCGGGTTCAGAAGCCAGTTCAACAGCAAACTGACCAGCGGTTTGAGAAGCCAGTTCAACAACAAACTGACCAGCGGTTTGAGAAGCCAGTTCAACAGCAAACTGACCAGCGGTTTCGGCAGCCAGTTCAACAGCAAACTGACCAGCGGTTTCGGCAGCCAGTTCAACAACAAACTGACCAGCGGTTTGAGAAGCCAGTTCAACAACAAACTGACCAGCGGTTTGAGAAGCTAGTTCAACAGCAAACTGACCAGCGGTTTCGGCAGCCAGTTCAACAACAAACTGACCAGCGGTTTGAGAAGCTAGTTCAACAGCAAACTGACCAGCGGTTTCGGCAGCCAGTTCAACAGCAAACTGACCAGCGGTTTCGGCAGCTAGTTCAACAGCAAACTGACCAGCGGTTTCAAAAGCCAGTTCAACAGCAAACTGACCAGCGGTTTCGGCAGCCAGTTCAACAGCAAACTGACCAGCGGTTTGAGAAGCCAGTTCAACAGCAAACTGACCAGCGGTTTCAAAAGCCAGTTCAACAGCAAACTGACCAGCGGCTTCGGCAGCCAGTTCACCAACAAACTGACCAGCGGTTTCGGCAGCCAGTTCAACAACAAACTGACCAGCGGTTTCCTCAGCAGTTTCAGCTTCAGAAGCCAGTGGCCCAGGCAGAGCCCCTTCACAAATGTGCTGTAGCTGACTATGAGCAGATCCAATGTGGACCACCTGGGATCAGTGGTGCTGAGTGTGAAGCTATTAACTGCTGCTTTAATGGGCAGCAGTGTTACTATGGGAGGGCAGGTAAGCGTTCTCAATCTTATTCTGTTCATGTTAAATTCTCCGCATTAACCTGCTCTTGTACCTTTTGTTCCAGTGACCGTCCAGTGTATTAGAGATGGTCAGTTTGTGGTAGTGGTGTCTAGAGACGTTACTCTGCCTCGACTGAGTCTGGATTCGGTTAGTCTACTGGGTGGAAACGACCCACCTTGCGGTCCTGTGGAGTCCACACCTTCTTTTGCTATATACCAGTTCCCTGTGACCGCATGTGGCACGAGCATGATGGTGAGCAGCTGCTTCTGGTGTAATTCTGCTTTGCTTATGGACTGGATGCCAACAGTTTTGCTATTCGCAGGAGGACAGCGGAGATGTGGTGTATGAGAACCGAATGACCTCCTCATATGAAGTTGGCATTGGACCATTTGGTTCCATCACAAGGGACAGTCATTTTGAGTAAGTGATCTGACTTGGTGTGAATTTTAATCTTTGATAAATTCTACAAGCTCACCGTCTGTTGTCCAGGCTTCTCTTTCAGTGTAGGTACTCTGGAACTTCTGTTGAAGCTCTGGTTGTGGAGGTCAACTCTGTTCCTCCACCTCCACCAGTAGCTGCTCCTGGACCTCTCAGGGTGGAGCTCAGACTGGCCAATGGCCAATGTGTCACCAAAGGGTGCGCAGAAGGTAAGGTCTTGTCCTGTCTTCCTAAAGCCTTTCAAACTTGAGTCTGGTTAAACCCCAGTGTTCCTCAGGGGATGAGGCCTACACGTCCTACTACAGTGACGCTGATTATCCCGTCACTAAAGTCCTGCGGGAGCCTGTGTATGTTGAGGTGCACATTATGGAGAGGACTGACCCCAACATTGTCCTGATGCTGGGACGTTGTTGGGCGACTTCAACCCCCAGTCCACTCAGTCTCCCCCAGTGGGACCTTCTGGTTGATGGGTGAGTGTACAGCCAATCTTTATCCAGTTTGTCTACTGGGAGGCACTTTCTAACCACCTCTTTCCTCTTCAGATGCCCTTACCAGGACGACCGTTATCTGACCACACTGGTTCCAGTGACTGGATCGTCTGGTCTTCAGTTCCCAACCCACTACAAGCGCTTTGTTGTGAAAATGTTCACATTTGTAGATCCAGCCTCACTGGTTCCTCTGCAGGAAACTGTATGCCCCCATTACTTGCACGGTTTCATTTTTACTACTTGTGGATTCTATGACTTGCTCCTCTCTCTTCCCTGTCAGATCTTCATCCACTGCAGCACAGAGGTGTGCCATCCATCATCCGGCTCTTGTGAGCAAAGCTGCACGAGGAAACGTGAGTTCTTGCTTTAACTTGACTAGCGGAACTGAGAATTTTATAAGTGCGTTCACACTTCTAAAATTTCTCTTTCAGGGAGAGACACCCCTATCAAGGCCATCTCTAGTGAGCAGACTGTGGTTTCTAGTGGAGAAGTTACTCTGGTCCTGTAAATCTAGTGTTTTTAATAAACCTTGCAGAACACCGAGATCTTTGTCTATTGGTTTTGTTTTGGCTTTGCAGAATCTGGTAATCCATGCCTCTTCTCCGTCTGTTTGTGGATTTTTATTTATTTTTTTCTTTAACACTATTAAACCAAGGTTCCTTTTTGTAAAGTCATGCATTGAGTCGAGGCTTCTGTACAAGCCATGACCCTTATCCAACCTCCAGTTGTTAACCTGGGCCACTGCATAGGGTACCAAATTAAGGGTTAATCATTAACTTTTGGTTAACAGGACGTTTAGCCTAACCAACATACACATTTTGCTGGGGAGCAATTGGGTGTTTGGGGTCTTGTTCAAGGGCACCTCAGCTGTGGGTATTGAAGGTAGTGTTATACATTCACTCGCATGTATAATTCCTGCTGGTACTGAGACTTGAACCCTTGACCTTTGGGTTACTAGTCAGTCCCTCCAGGATTTTGCGATCGCTGAAGTTTTGCAAGAGCTCACAAATTTTCGTAATTGCCACGGATTTTGGGGTTAGATGTGTCCCGTGACGTCATTGCAACACCCATTCAAAGAGGTTGTTTCTCAGTTTGAAAAATGGAATGAACAGCCTTGGGTTCTCATGCCAATTTACAAGAGCTACATTGGACAAACGAACCGAAGAGCGGAACGAATCTGCGCTACGCGCCGCAGACTGTTAATCTGCTCAGGCCGGAGCCACGGGCTGCTCTCGATCACGCGACACCGTTATACACGGCGCTGGAGATACAGTGACGAAAGTGGTCTAATGGGGCAGTCGTGGCCTAATGGTTCGAGAGTTGGACTCGTAATCCAAAGGTTGCGGGTTCGAGTCTCGGGCCGGCAGGGATTGTAGGTGGGGGGAGTGAATGTCCAGCGCTCTCTCCACCCTCAATACCACGACTGAGGTGCCCTTGAGCAAGGCACCGAACCCCCAACTGCTCCCTGGGCAACGCAGCATAAATGGCTGCCCACTGCTCCGGGTGTGTGTTCACTGCTGTGTCTACACTTTGGATGGGTTCAATGCAGAGCACAAATTCCGAGTATGGGTCACCATACTTGGCCACGTCACGTCAATTTCACTTTAAATCAACTTTCTTTTGATACAGTCTGAAGATAGTGGCTGTACATTCCAAGATGTGTTTCTAATGGCAAGCTCATACTACATGATTGAAAGACTAGTCGAGTCACTGTGTTGCTCACACTACGCAACAAGATTCCTTCTCATCTGTCGCTGTCTTGTCATAGCTGCGCACATACAACACAACACTAACGAGGTGCACCCACTACAGAACATTCAGTGGAAAGCAAAAATACGTTTTCTCACATACATTCTCACGATTATAGGCCATATGTTCAAGCATGGATGATCAACTGGCCCTTCAATTGGTCTGTGCAGTTATTTTATCCGAAAGAAAGAAACCACGACAAAAGAGAATATGGCAGAAACAATGGCTTGGAAGACGTGGATAACAAGAACTGTCAGTACTGTAGAAAGAGTTGGAGTTAATTAAAAAGTACAATGAAACGTGTTATTATATACACAATCTATGCATTTGTTCAATTTATTTCGAGTTAGTTGATTTGATTAATTTGTGGAGTTTCGTTTCTGTTCATAAAGATCCATGATAAGACCGATTATACCATCTGCACTGTGATTGGCTGGATTAGTTCCATCTTGTCATTGTGTCACACACATTACCAGATCACCTGGCGATAATAACAAACAGGGCTGCGTTCAGCCCCGAAAAAATAGTGCAAAACGTTTATTAAAAGGAAACGGTGGTGCGTTAAACACCCTGTTCTGATGATGTAAGTGTTGCAACTATGGCAGCTGAGAAGGCCATTCTTTGTGTTCTTTTTGAAGAATTTTCAGAGCCTGATGAAATCGGTGTAAATACATATTTAATACTGCAAAATACACTCGATGTTACAGTCACTGCCCTTGCCGTCCAGAAAAAAAGAGAACATCCCAATCGAGTGAAGGGATTTGTTGAAACTGTGGTTCCTAATTATTGTGATCCAACATTTGCCTCGCATTTCAGGATGAAAAGACAAATATTTCAGATGAAGGATAATCCACTTCTTACCTCCGAGACTGTGCTATGATCTATATGACCTTAATATTTTTATTGTGAGTATTAGGCTTATCATTATTGCTGATCACTGTTGTTGTGCTATGATATTGTAATAATTACCATTATATAATCCGAGGAGCATAGAAAAGTTTATGAAAGTGTCGCTCCACAAATATAATAGCAAAATATATAAATATGTATAGTATTTTTATATTACATGAATCAGTATCTAGCACACCTTCCTAAGGAAAGGATACGGACCAGAACAGAAGACATTGCAATTACTACATGATATGTAGACAGACCTAAAGAAGTTCCAGATTTATACTTGTGCTCTTATTTCAGTTATTTTTCCTTTAATGCAAATAAACATGTGCAAACAATATACTTTGTCTTGTGGATTTATTTTGATGTTAATTACATTTACTTACAAATTCACCATCATCATGTTGATATGCTATGTTACTATAAAACTTATGACAAACATGTCTTCTAATATCTTCAATTGTTGCGTATACTGAGCTGCAGCGGACACATTTGTAAACGACTTCACTTGGACCCATAGTGCGAGCTGTCTCTTTAATACCGCGTGGTTTATATACATGTTGCTGCTGATTGGGCTGACATTTTTGGAACACCCACCAAACATGAGAAAACATATCTCAAACCCCGTTGCACACCGTTTCCAGGAAACATGTCGTTCAACCCGGAAACAGTAGCAAAATGTTGGGCCTGAACGTGCCCCAGGTTTGAAAATGTCATAGCGTCTGTGATAGCTCAAGACAGGTTTGGATCACATTGCTGACCTGCTCATACTTAACGAGCTTCAGCGACCGCAACGAGCACCGATTTGGTCACGATCCGGGGGTTTTGTCGTAGACTGTGGAATCTGTCCGCGACAGCAAAATCCAGCCAAAAGTCCTGTAGTGTGAGCCTGGTTTAAGAATAAAACAACCCAGAATTGTCAAAAAGTCAACAATTGGATTCAGCTAATGCAGGATAAAACCAAGGCCGAATTCAAAATGGCAGAAATTAATACAAGTATGCTATTTTTAATTATGCTCAAGTTTGTTTTTTCATGCATGTAACAAGGGTAATTGAATCACACAGTTGCATAAGCTCCAACTCATGCAAGTCTGGAGAATCGTGAGGATTAATGAAGAGGGAGGAGCTATCATTAATTAGCTGAAATCTGTAGAGTACAAAAAGACCAAAAGGCTGCCTCTCTGTTTTGTGACTAGCTGTTGAACAATGGCTGGAAGTTGGGGTTTGTTTCAGATTTTGGCAGTTTGTGCTTTCTGTCATGCTGTTCCACAGTGGAGTAATTTGCCTCAGAACCCTCAAGCTCTGTTCCAGCAAACTGACCAGCGGTTTGAGAAGCCAGTTCAACAACAAACTGACCAGCGGTTTGAGAAGCCAGTTCAACAACAAACTGACCAGCGGTTTGAGAAGCCAGTTCAACAGCAAACTGACCAGCGGTTTCGGCAGCCAGTTCAACAGCAAACTGACCAGCGGTTTCGGCAGCCAGTTCAACAACAAACTGACCAGCGGTTTGAGAAGCTAGTTCAACAGCAAACTGACCAGCGGTTTCGGCAGCCAGTTCAACAACAAACTGACAAGCGGTTTGAGAAGCCAGTTCAACAACAAACTGACCAGCGGTTTGAGAAGCCAGTTCAACAACAAACTGACCAGCGGTTTGAGAAGCTAGTTCAACAACAAACTGACCAGCGGTTTGAGAAGCCAGTTCAACAGCAAACTGACCAGCGGTTTCGGCAGCCAGTTCAACAGCAAACTGACCAGAGGTTTCGGCAGCCAGTTCAACAACAAACTGACAAGCGGTTTGAGAAGCCAGTTCAACAACAAACTGACCAGCGGTTTGAGAAGCTAGTTCAACAGCAAACTGACCAGCGGTTTCGGCAGCCAGTTCAACAACAAACTGACCAGCGGTTTGAGAAGCTAGTTCAACAGCAAACTGACCAGCGGTTTCGGCAGCCAGTTCAACAGCAAACTGACCAGCGGTTTCGGCAGCTAGTTCAACAGCAAACTGACCAGCGGTTTCAAAAGCCAGTTCAACAACAAACTGACCAGTGGTTTGAGAAGCCAGTTCAACAGCAAACTGACCAGCGGTTTCGGCAGCCAGTTCAACAGCAAACTGACCAGCGGTTTGAGAAGCCAGTTCAACAGCAAACTGACCAGCGGTTTGAGAAGCCAGTTCAACAGCAAACTGACCAGCGGTTTCGGCAGCCAGTTCAACAGCAAACTGACCAGCGGTTTCGGCAGCCAGTTCAACAACAAACTGACCAGCGGTTTCGGCAGCTAGTTCAACAGCAAACTGACCAGCGGTTTCAAAAGCCAGTTCAACAACAAACTGACCAGTGGTTTGAGAAGCCAGTTCAACAGCAAACTGACCAGCGGTTTCGGCAGCCAGTTCAACAGCAAACTGACCAGCGGTTTGAGAAGCCAGTTCAACAGCAAACTGACCAGCGGTTTCAAAAGCCAGTTCAACAGCAAACTGACCAGCGGTTTCGGCAGCCAGTTCAACAGCAAACTGACCAGCGGTTTCGGCAGCCAGTTCAACAACAAACTGACCAGCGGTTTCCTCAGCAGTTTCAGCTTCAGAAGCCAGTGGCCCAGGCAGAGCCCCTTCACAAATGTGCTGTAGCTGACTATGAGCAGATCCAATGTGGACCACCTGGGATCAGTGGTGCTGAGTGTGAAGCTATTAACTGCTGCTTTAATGGGCAGCAGTGTTACTATGGGAGGGCAGGTAAGCGTTCTCAATCTTATTCTGTTCATGTTAAATTCTCCGCATTAACCTGCTCTTGTACCTTTTGTTCCAGTGACCGTCCAGTGTATTAGAGATGGTCAGTTTGTGGTAGTGGTGTCTAGAGACGTTACTCTGCCTCGACTGAGTCTGGATTCGGTTAGTCTACTGGGTGGAAACGACCCACCTTGCGGTCCTGTGGAGTCCACACCTTCTTTTGCTATATACCAGTTCCCTGTGACCGCATGTGGCACGAGCATGATGGTGAGCAGCTGCTTCTGGTGTAATTCTGCTTTGCTTATGGACTGGATGCCAACAGTTTTGCTATTCGCAGGAGGACAGCGGAGATGTGGTGTATGAGAACCGAATGACCTCCTCATATGAAGTTGGCATTGGACCATTTGGTTCCATCACAAGGGACAGTCATTTTGAGTAAGTGATCTGACTTGGTGTGAATTTTAATCTTTGATAAATTCTACAAGCTCACCGTCTGTTGTCCAGGCTTCTCTTTCAGTGTAGGTACTCTGGAACTTCTGTTGAAGCTCTGGTTGTGGAGGTCAACTCTGTTCCTCCACCTCCACCAGTAGCTGCTCCTGGACCTCTCAGGGTGGAGCTCAGACTGGCCAATGGCCAATGTGTCACCAAAGGGTGCGCAGAAGGTAAGGTCTTGTCCTGTCTTCCTAAAGCCTTTCAAACTTGAGTCTGGTTAAACCCCAGTGTTCCTCAGGGGATGAGGCCTACACGTCCTACTACAGTGACGCTGATTATCCCGTCACTAAAGTCCTGCGGGAGCCTGTGTATGTTGAGGTGCACATTATGGAGAGGACTGACCCCAACATTGTCCTGATGCTGGGACGTTGTTGGGCGACTTCAACCCCCAGTCCACTCAGTCTCCCCCAGTGGGACCTTCTGGTTGATGGGTGAGTGTACAGCCAATCTTTATCCAGTTTGTCTACTGGGAGGCACTTTCTAACCACCTCTTTCCTCTTCAGATGCCCTTACCAGGACGACCGTTATCTGACCACACTGGTTCCAGTGACTGGATCGTCTGGTCTTCAGTTCCCAACCCACTACAAGCGCTTTGTTGTGAAAATGTTCACATTTGTAGATCCAGCCTCACTGGTTCCTCTGCAGGAAACTGTATGCCCCCATTACTTGCACGGTTTCATTTTTACTACTTGTGGATTCTATGACTTGCTCCTCTCTCTTCCCTGTCAGATCTTCATCCACTGCAGCACAGAGGTGTGCCATCCATCATCCGGCTCTTGTGAGCAAAGCTGCACGAGGAAACGTGAGTTCTTGCTTTAACTTGACTAGCGGAACTGAGAATTTTATAAGTGCGTTCACACTTCTAAAATTTCTCTTTCAGGGAGAGACACCCCTATCAAGGCCATCTCTAGTGAGCAGACTGTGGTTTCTAGTGGAGAAGTTACTCTGGTCCTGTAAATCTAGTGTTTTTAATAAACCTTGCAGAACACCGAGATCTTTGTCTATTGGTTTTGTTTTGGCTTTGCAGAATCTGGTAATCCATGCCTCTTCTCCGTCTGTTTGTGGATTTTTATTTATTTTTTTCTTTAACACTATTAAACCAAGGTTCCTTTTTGTAAAGTCATGCATTGAGTCGAGGCTTCTGTACAAGCCATGACCCTTATCCAACCTCCAGTTGTTAACCTGGGCCACTGCATAGGGTACCAAATTAAGGGTTAATCATTAACTTTTGGTTAACAGGACGTTTAGCCTAACCAACATACACATTTTGCTGGGGAGCAATTGGGTGTTTGGGGTCTTGTTCAAGGGCACCTCAGCTGTGGGTATTGAAGGTAGTGTTATACATTCACTCGCATGTATAATTCCTGCTGGTACTGAGACTTGAACCCTTGACCTTTGGGTTACTAGTCAGTCCCTCCAGGATTTTGCGATCGCTGAAGTTTTGCAAGAGCTCACAAATTTTCGTAATTGCCACGGATTTTGGGGTTAGATGTGTCCCGTGACGTCATTGCAACACCCATTCAAAGAGGTTGTTTCTCAGTTTGAAAAATGGAATGAACAGCCTTGGGTTCTCATGCCAATTTACAAGAGCTACATTGGACAAACGAACCGAAGAGCGGAACGAATCTGCGCTACGCGCCGCAGACTGTTAATCTGCTCAGGCCGGAGCCACGGGCTGCTCTCGATCACGCGACACCGTTATACACGGCGCTGGAGATACAGTGACGAAAGTGGTCTAATGGGGCAGTCGTGGCCTAATGGTTCGAGAGTTGGACTCGTAATCCAAAGGTTGCGGGTTCGAGTCTCGGGCCGGCAGGGATTGTAGGTGGGGGGAGTGAATGTCCAGCGCTCTCTCCACCCTCAATACCACGACTGAGGTGCCCTTGAGCAAGGCACCGAACCCCCAACTGCTCCCTGGGCAACGCAGCATAAATGGCTGCCCACTGCTCCGGGTGTGTGTTCACTGCTGTGTCTACACTTTGGATGGGTTCAATGCAGAGCACAAATTCCGAGTATGGGTCACCATACTTGGCCACGTCACGTCAATTTCACTTTAAATCAACTTTCTTTTGATACAGTCTGAAGATAGTGGCTGTACATTCCAAGATGTGTTTCTAATGGCAAGCTCATACTACATGATTGAAAGACTAGTCGAGTCACTGTGTTGCTCACACTACGCAACAAGATTCCTTCTCATCTGTCGCTGTCTTGTCATAGCTGCGCACATACAACACAACACTAACGAGGTGCACCCACTACAGAACATTCAGTGGAAAGCAAAAATACGTTTTCTCACATACATTCTCACGATTATAGGCCATATGTTCAAGCATGGATGATCAACTGGCCCTTCAATTGGTCTGTGCAGTTATTTTATCCGAAAGAAACCACGACAAAAGAGAATATGGCAGAAACAATGGCTTGGAAGACGTGGATAACAAGAACTGTCAGTACTGTAGAAAGAGTTGGAGTTAATTAAAAAGTACAATGAAACGTGTTATATACACAATCTATGCATTTGTTCAATTTATTTCGAGTTAGTTGATTTGATTAATTTGTGGAGTTTCGTTTCTGTTCATAAAGATCCATGATAAGACCGATTATACCATCTGCACTGTGATTGGCTGGATTAGTTCCATCTTGTCATTGTGTCACACACATTACCAGATCACCTGGCGATAATAACAAACAGGGCTGCGTTCAGCCCCGAAAAAATAGTGCAAAACGTTTATTAAAAGGAAACGGTGGTGCGTTAAACACCCTGTTCTGATGATGTAAGTGTTGCAACTATGGCAGCTGAGAAGGCCATTCTTTGTGTTCTTTTTGAAGAATTTTCAGAGCCTGATGAAATCGGTGTAAATACATATTTAATACTGCAAAATACACTCGATGTTACAGTCACTGCCCTTGCCGTCCAGAAAAAAAGAGAACATCCCAATCGAGTGAAGGGATTTGTTGAAACTGTGGTTCCTAATTATTGTGATCCAACATTTGCCTCGCATTTCAGGATGAAAAGACAAATATTTCAGATGAAGGATAATCCACTTCTTACCTCCGAGACTGTGCTATGATCTATATGACCTTAATATTTTTATTGTGAGTATTAGGCTTATCATTATTGCTGATCACTGTTGTTGTGCTATGATATTGTAATAATTACCATTATATAATCCGAGGAGCATAGAAAAGTTTATGAAAGTGTCGCTCCACAAATATAATAGCAAAATATATAAATATGTATAGTATTTTTATATTACATGAATCAGTATCTAGCACACCTTCCTAAGGAAAGGATACGGACCAGAACAGAAGACATTGCAATTACTACATGATATGTAGACAGACCTAAAGAAGTTCCAGATTTATACTTGTGCTCTTATTTCAGTTATTTTTCCTTTAATGCAAATAAACATGTGCAAACAATATACTTTGTCTTGTGGATTTATTTTGATGTTAATTACATTTACTTACAAATTCACCATCATCATGTTGATATGCTATGTTACTATAAAACTTATGACAAACATGTCTTCTAATATCTTCAATTGTTGCGTATACTGAGCTGCAGCGGACACATTTGTAAACGACTTCACTTGGACCCATAGTGCGAGCTGTCTCTTTAATACCGCGTGGTTTATATACATGTTGCTGCTGATTGGGCTGACATTTTTGGAACACCCACCAAACATGAGAAAACATATCTCAAACCCCGTTGCACACCGTTTCCAGGAAACATGTCGTTCAACCCGGAAACAGTAGCAAAATGTTGGGCCTGAACGTGCCCCAGGTTTGAAAATGTCATAGCGTCTGTGATAGCTCAAGACAGGTTTGGATCACATTGCTGACCTGCTCATACTTAACGAGCTTCAGCGACCGCAACGAGCACCGATTTGGTCACGATCCGGGGGTTTTGTCGTAGACTGTGGAATCTGTCCGCGACAGCAAAATCCAGCCAAAAGTCCTGTAGTGTGAGCCTGGTTTAAGAATAAAACAACCCAGAATTGTCAAAAAGTCAACAATTGGATTCAGCTAATGCAGGATAAAACCAAGGCCGAATTCAAAATGGCAGAAATTAATACAAGTATGCTATTTTTAATTATGCTCAAGTTTGTTTTTTCATGCATGTAACAAGGGTAATTGAATCACACAGTTGCATAAGCTCCAACTCATGCAAGTCTGGAGAATCGTGAGGATTAATGAAGAGGGAGGAGCTATCATTAATTAGCTGAAATCTGTAGAGTACAAAAAGACCAAAAGGCTGCCTCTCTGTTTTGTGACTAGCTGTTGAACAATGGCTGGAAGTTGGGGTTTGTTTCAGATTTTGGCAGTTTGTGCTTTCTGTCATGCTGTTCCACAGTGGAGTAATTTGCCTCAGAACCCTCAAGCTCTGTTCCAGCAAACTGACCAGCGGTTTGAGAAGCCAGTTCAACAACAAACTGACCAGCGGTTTGAGAAGCCAGTTCAACAACAAACTGACCAGCGGTTTGAGAAGCCAGTTCAACAGCAAACTGACCAGCGGTTTCGGCAGCCAGTTCAACAGCAAACTGACCAGCGGTTTCGGCAGCCAGTTCAACAACAAACTGACCAGCGGTTTGAGAAGCTAGTTCAACAGCAAACTGACCAGCGGTTTCGGCAGCCAGTTCAACAACAAACTGACAAGCGGTTTGAGAAGCCAGTTCAACAACAAACTGACCAGCGGTTTGAGAAGCCAGTTCAACAACAAACTGACCAGCGGTTTGAGAAGCTAGTTCAACAACAAACTGACCAGCGGTTTGAGAAGCCAGTTCAACAGCAAACTGACCAGCGGTTTCGGCAGCCAGTTCAACAGCAAACTGACCAGAGGTTTCGGCAGCCAGTTCAACAACAAACTGACAAGCGGTTTGAGAAGCCAGTTCAACAACAAACTGACCAGCGGTTTGAGAAGCTAGTTCAACAGCAAACTGACCAGCGGTTTCGGCAGCCAGTTCAACAACAAACTGACCAGCGGTTTGAGAAGCTAGTTCAACAGCAAACTGACCAGCGGTTTCGGCAGCCAGTTCAACAGCAAACTGACCAGCGGTTTCGGCAGCTAGTTCAACAGCAAACTGACCAGCGGTTTCAAAAGCCAGTTCAACAACAAACTGACCAGTGGTTTGAGAAGCCAGTTCAACAGCAAACTGACCAGCGGTTTCGGCAGCCAGTTCAACAGCAAACTGACCAGCGGTTTGAGAAGCCAGTTCAACAGCAAACTGACCAGCGGTTTGAGAAGCCAGTTCAACAGCAAACTGACCAGCGGTTTCGGCAGCCAGTTCAACAGCAAACTGACCAGCGGTTTCGGCAGCCAGTTCAACAACAAACTGACCAGCGGTTTCGGCAGCCAGTTCAACAACAAACTGACCAGCGGTTTCCTCAGCAGTTTCAGCTTCAGAAGCCAGTGGCCCAGGCAGAGCCCCTTCACAAATGTGCTGTAGCTGACTATGAGCAGATCCAATGTGGACCACCTGGGATCAGTGGTGCTGAGTGTGAAGCTATTAACTGCTGCTTTAATGGGCAGCAGTGTTACTATGGGAGGGCAGGTAAGCGTTCTCAATCTTATTCTGTTCATGTTAAATTCTCCGCATTAACCTGCTCTTGTACCTTTTGTTCCAGTGACCGTCCAGTGTATTAGAGATGGTCAGTTTGTGGTAGTGGTGTCTAGAGACGTTACTCTGCCTCGACTGAGTCTGGATTCGGTTAGTCTACTGGGTGGAAACGACCCACCTTGCGGTCCTGTGGAGTCCACACCTTCTTTTGCTATATACCAGTTCCCTGTGACCGCATGTGGCACGAGCATGATGGTGAGCAGCTGCTTCTGGTGTAATTCTGCTTTGCTTATGGACTGGATGCCAACAGTTTTGCTATTCGCAGGAGGACAGCGGAGATGTGGTGTATGAGAACCGAATGACCTCCTCATATGAAGTTGGCATTGGACCATTTGGTTCCATCACAAGGGACAGTCATTTTGAGTAAGTGATCTGACTTGGTGTGAATTTTAATCTTTGATAAATTCTACAAGCTCACCGTCTGTTGTCCAGGCTTCTCTTTCAGTGTAGGTACTCTGGAACTTCTGTTGAAGCTCTGGTTGTGGAGGTCAACTCTGTTCCTCCACCTCCACCAGTAGCTGCTCCTGGACCTCTCAGGGTGGAGCTCAGACTGGCCAATGGCCAATGTGTCACCAAAGGGTGCGCAGAAGGTAAGGTCTTGTCCTGTCTTCCTAAAGCCTTTCAAACTTGAGTCTGGTTAAACCCCAGTGTTCCTCAGGGGATGAGGCCTACACGTCCTACTACAGTGACGCTGATTATCCCGTCACTAAAGTCCTGCGGGAGCCTGTGTATGTTGAGGTGCACATTATGGAGAGGACTGACCCCAACATTGTCCTGATGCTGGGACGTTGTTGGGCGACTTCAACCCCCAGTCCACTCAGTCTCCCCCAGTGGGACCTTCTGGTTGATGGGTGAGTGTACAGCCAATCTTTATCCAGTTTGTCTACTGGGAGGCACTTTCTAACCACCTCTTTCCTCTTCAGATGCCCTTACCAGGACGACCGTTATCTGACCACACTGGTTCCAGTGACTGGATCGTCTGGTCTTCAGTTCCCAACCCACTACAAGCGCTTTGTTGTGAAAATGTTCACATTTGTAGATCCAGCCTCACTGGTTCCTCTGCAGGAAACTGTATGCCCCCATTACTTGCACGGTTTCATTTTTACTACTTGTGGATTCTATGACTTGCTCCTCTCTCTTCCCTGTCAGATCTTCATCCACTGCAGCACAGAGGTGTGCCATCCATCATCCGGCTCTTGTGAGCAAAGCTGCACGAGGAAACGTGAGTTCTTGCTTTAACTTGACTAGCGGAACTGAGAATTTTATAAGTGCGTTCACACTTCTAAAATTTCTCTTTCAGGGAGAGACACCCCTATCAAGGCCATCTCTAGTGAGCAGACTGTGGTTTCTAGTGGAGAAGTTACTCTGGTCCTGTAAATCTAGTGTTTTTAATAAACCTTGCAGAACACCGAGATCTTTGTCTATTGGTTTTGTTTTGGCTTTGCAGAATCTGGTAATCCATGCCTCTTCTCCGTCTGTTTGTGGATTTTTATTTATTTTTTTCTTTAACACTATTAAACCAAGGTTCCTTTTTGTAAAGTCATGCATTGAGTCGAGGCTTCTGTACAAGCCATGACCCTTATCCAACCTCCAGTTGTTAACCTGGGCCACTGCATAGGGTACCAAATTAAGGGTTAATCATTAACTTTTGGTTAACAGGACGTTTAGCCTAACCAACATACACATTTTGCTGGGGAGCAATTGGGTGTTTGGGGTCTTGTTCAAGGGCACCTCAGCTGTGGGTATTGAAGGTAGTGTTATACATTCACTCGCATGTATAATTCCTGCTGGTACTGAGACTTGAACCCTTGACCTTTGGGTTACTAGTCAGTCCCTCCAGGATTTTGCGATCGCTGAAGTTTTGCAAGAGCTCACAAATTTTCGTAATTGCCACGGATTTTGGGGTTAGATGTGTCCCGTGACGTCATTGCAACACCCATTCAAAGAGGTTGTTTCTCAGTTTGAAAAATGGAATGAACAGCCTTGGGTTCTCATGCCAATTTACAAGAGCTACATTGGACAAACGAACCGAAGAGCGGAACGAATCTGCGCTACGCGCCGCAGACTGTTAATCTGCTCAGGCCGGAGCCACGGGCTGCTCTCGATCACGCGACACCGTTATACACGGCGCTGGAGATACAGTGACGAAAGTGGTCTAATGGGGCAGTCGTGGCCTAATGGTTCGAGAGTTGGACTCGTAATCCAAAGGTTGCGGGTTCGAGTCTCGGGCCGGCAGGGATTGTAGGTGGGGGGAGTGAATGTCCAGCGCTCTCTCCACCCTCAATACCACGACTGAGGTGCCCTTGAGCAAGGCACCGAACCCCCAACTGCTCCCTGGGCAACGCAGCATAAATGGCTGCCCACTGCTCCGGGTGTGTGTTCACTGCTGTGTCTACACTTTGGATGGGTTCAATGCAGAGCACAAATTCCGAGTATGGGTCACCATACTTGGCCACGTCACGTCAATTTCACTTTAAATCAACTTTCTTTTGATACAGTCTGAAGATAGTGGCTGTACATTCCAAGATGTGTTTCTAATGGCAAGCTCATACTACATGATTGAAAGACTAGTCGAGTCACTGTGTTGCTCACACTACGCAACAAGATTCCTTCTCATCTGTCGCTGTCTTGTCATAGCTGCGCACATACAACACAACACTAACGAGGTGCACCCACTACAGAACATTCAGTGGAAAGCAAAAATACGTTTTCTCACATACATTCTCACGATTATAGGCCATATGTTCAAGCATGGATGATCAACTGGCCCTTCAATTGGTCTGTGCAGTTATTTTATCCGAAAGAAAGAAACCACGACAAAAGAGAATATGGCAGAAACAATGGCTTGGAAGACGTGGATAACAAGAACTGTCAGTACTGTAGAAAGAGAATCAGAAGAATCAGAATCAGAATGAGCTTTATTGGCCAAGTATGTTTACACATACAAGGAATTTGTTGTAGTGACAGAAGCTCCACAGTGCAACAGAAAGACAGTAACAGGACAGGACACAGGTAATGAAACAAAATAACAGGAAATAGCCAATAGCCAATGTACAAAGCAGCAAAAAAAATAAAAAATACACAATATATAATATATAATATAGGCGACTATGTATGTACAGGTGAAGTATGTGCAAATTAGAAATGAGAAAATAAAATAAGTGAGTGTGGTGAATGGATAATGTATTAGTTGTGTGTTCTACGTTTATTTATTGAGTGTTCATGAGATGTATTGACTGAGGGAAGAAACTGTTCCTGTGTCTGGTCGTTCTGGTGCTCAGAGCTCTGTAGCGTCGACCAGATGGTAACAGTTCAAAGAGGTTGTGTGCTGGATGTGAGGGGTCCAGAGTGATTTTACCAGCCCTTTTGCTCACTCTGGATAAGTACAGTTCTTGGAGAGTGGGGAGGGTTGTACCAATGATTCGCTCAGCAGTCCGGACTACCCTCCGTAGTCTTCTGAGGTCAGATTTGGTAGCTGAGCTGAACCAGACAGTTATTGAGGTGCAGAGGATGGATTCAATGATGGCAGAGTAGAACTGTTTCAGTAAGTCCTGTGGCAGGTTGAACTTCCTCAGCTGGCGAAGAAAGTACAGCCTCTGCTGGGCCTTCCTGACAATGGAGTCAATGTGAATATCCCACTTTAGGTCCTGAGAGATGGTGGTGCCCAAGAATCTGAATGACTCCACTGCAGTCACGGTGCTGTTCATGATGGTAAGTGGGGGGAGAGCAGGGGGGTTTCTCCTGAAGTCCACGATCATCTCCACAGTTTTGAGCGTGTTAAGCTCCAGGTTGTTGAGACTGCACCAGACAGCCAGCTCCTTAACCTCCTGTCTGTAAGCAGACTCGTCACCGTCCTGGATGAGGCCGATCAGTGTGGTGTCGTCTGCAAACTTCAGGAGCTTGACAGAGGGGTCTTTAGATGTGCAGTCGTTGGTGTAGAGGGAGAAGAGCAGTGGGGAGAGTACGCAGCCCTGAGGAGCTCCAGTGCTGATGGTTCGAGTGCTGGATGAGAATTTGCCAAGCTTTACTAACTGCTGTCTGTCTGTCAGGAAGCTGTTGATCCACTGGCAGACGGAGGTGGGGACGGAGAGCTGAGTTAGTTTATTTTGAAGGGTTTCCGGGATAATGGTGTTAAAAGCAGAGCTGAAGTCCACAAACAGGATCCTCACATAAGTCCCTGGTCTGTCCAGATGCTGCAGGATGAAGTGCAGTCCCATGTTGACTGCATCATCCACAGACCTGTTTGCTCTGTAGGCAAACTGCAGGGGGTCCAGTAAGGGTCCAGTGATGTCCTTCAGATGAGCCAGAACCAGTCTTTCGAATGATTTCATGGCTACAGACGTTAGTGCCACAGGTCTGTAGTCATTAAGTCCAGTAATTTTGTGTTTCTTTGGGACGGGGATGATGGTGGAGCGTTTGAAGCATGAGGGGACTTCACACAGCTCCAGTGATCTATTGAAGATCTGTGTGAAGATGGGGGCCAGCTGCTCAGCACAGATTTTTAGGCAGGCTGGTGACACACCATCTGGACCAGGTGCTTTCCTTCTTTTGTTTTTCCTGAAGACCTGGCACACATCGTCTTCGCTGATTTGAATTGTAGGTGTGGGGGAGAGAGGGGTTGCTGGAGGTGTGAATGGTTGTGTGGAGGGGTGTTCTGGGCGGGTGTGGGGTGATCGTTCAAAACGACAAAAGAACTCGTATTAAGTCGTCTGCCAGGTGTTGATTCTCCAGAGTGCTGGGGGGTGGTGTTTTGTAGCTGGTGATGTCCTTTAATCCAAGCCACACTGAAGCCGGATCGCTGGAAGAGAATTTGTTCCTGAGCTTGTCAGAATAATTCCTCTTTGCCACTCTGATCTCCTTTTCCAGTGTGTATTTGGCCTGTTTGTACAAGACTTTATCCCCCTTTCTGTGAGCATCTTCTTTGGCCTGACGGAGCTGTCTGAGTTTGGCAGTGAACCATGGTTTGTCATTGTTGTAGAATAGATGAGTCCTGGTAGGAATGCACATGTCCTCACAGAAACTGATATATGATGTTACAGTCTCTGTGAGCTCGTCCAGGTCATTTGCTGCAGCTTCAAAAACAGACCAATCAGTCAGGTCGAAACAGGCTTGTAAATCCCGCTCTGTTTCGTTAGTCCATCTTTTAACAGATCTTAATACAGGCTTCGCAGACTTAAGTTTCTGCCTGTAGGATGGAATAAGATGAACCAAACAGTGATCAGAGAGTCCTAAAGCTGCTCGTGGAACCGAGTGATATGCGTCCTTTATTGTTGTGTAACAGTGATCCAATATATTACTGTCTCTGGTGGGACATGTAACATGCTGTCTGTATTTTGGCAGTTCACGGGAGAGATTTGCTTTATTAAAGTCCCCGAGAATGATTAAAACAGAGTCCGGGTGTTGTTGTTCACTCTCTGTGATCAGATCAGCGAGTTTCTGTAGAGCTGTGCTCACGTGCGCTTGCGGTGGAATGTAAACACTCACGAGAATGAACGAGCAGAACTCCCGCGGCGAATAGAACGGCTTGCAGTTAATGAAGAGCGTTTCTAGATCTGAGCAGCACATCTTCTTTAAAACAGTTACATCTGTACACCACCTCTCATTGATGTAAAAGCATGTCCCGCCGCCGCGCGATTTCCCCGTTGATTCTGTGTCCCGATCTGCTCTTATCAGCTGGTAATTAGGCAGATGGATCGCGCTGTCCGGTATGTCGCCATTCAACCAGGTTTCCGTGAAACATAGAGCAGCAGAGTTAGAAAAGTCCTTGTTTGTCCGGGTGAGCAGAAGGAGTTCGTCCGTTTTGTTGGGTAGAGAGCGGAGATTCGCCAGATGGATGCTAGGCAACGCCGTTCTAAATCCGCGCTGACGAAGTTTCACGAGCGCGCCGGCTCTCTTTCCCCGTCTGCGCCTCCTGAAGCGTTTGACCAGAGCTACAGCTCCGCCAACTACAATGTCCAGCAAAACGTCCGAAAAATCAAAAACCGGTAGAAGATTTTGTGGTGTGTTCTGCCGAATGTTCAGTAGATCATCCCTGGTAAAGCTGATCTTATTTGAAAAACAAAAAACAGGAAAAACAAACAAAAACAATACAAACACCGAGGAGCAACGCACAATAGCTGCCATCAGCGGCGCCATTTTGTTTGGTAACCGAGTAAAGAGTTGGAGTTAATTAAAAAGTACAATGAAACGTGTTATTATATACACAATCTATGCATTTGTTCAATTTATTTCGAGTTAGTTGATTTGATTAATTTGTGGAGTTTCGTTTCTGTTCATAAAGATCCATGATAAGACCGATTATACCATCTGCACTGTGATTGGCTGGATTAGTTCCATCTTGTCATTGTGTCACACACATTACCAGATCACCTGGCGATAATAACAAACAGGGCTGCGTTCAGCCCCGAAAAAATAGTGCAAAACGTTTATTAAAAGGAAACGGTGGTGCGTTAAACACCCTGTTCTGATGATGTAAGTGTTGCAACTATGGCAGCTGAGAAGGCCATTCTTTGTGTTCTTTTTGAAGAATTTTCAGAGCCTGATGAAATCGGTGTAAATACATATTTAATACTGCAAAATACACTCGATGTTACAGTCACTGCCCTTGCCGTCCAGAAAAAAAGAGAACATCCCAATCGAGTGAAGGGATTTGTTGAAACTGTGGTTCCTAATTATTGTGATCCAACATTTGCCTCGCATTTCAGGATGAAAAGACAAATATTTCAGATGAAGGATAATCCACTTCTTACCTCCGAGACTGTGCTATGATCTATATGACCTTAATATTTGTATTGTGAGTATTAGGCTTATCATTATTGCTGATCACTGTTGTTGTGCTATGATATTGTAATAATTACCATTATATAATCCGAGGAGCATAGAAAAGTTTATGAAAGTGTCGCTCCACAAATATAATAGCAAAATATATAAATATGTATAGTATTTTTATATTACATGAATCAGTATCTAGCACACCTTCCTAAGGAAAGGATACGGACCAGAACAGAAGACATTGCAATTACTACATGATATGTAGACAGACCTAAAGAAGTTCCAGATTTATACTTGTGCTCTTATTTCAGTTATTTTTCCTTTAATGCAAATAAACATGTGCAAACAATATACTTTGTCTTGTGGATTTATTTTGATGTTAATTACATTTACTTACAAATTCACCATCATCATGTTGATATGCTATGTTACTATAAAACTTATGACAAACATGTCTTCTAATATCTTCAATTGTTGCGTATACTGAGCTGCAGCGGACACATTTGTAAACGACTTCACTTGGACCCATAGTGCGAGCTGTCTCTTTAATACCGCGTGGTTTATATACATGTTGCTGCTGATTGGGCTGACATTTTTGGAACACCCACCAAACATGAGAAAACATATCTCAAACCCCGTTGCACACCGTTTCCAGGAAACATGTCGTTCAACCCGGAAACAGTAGCAAAATGTTGGGCCTGAACGTGCCCCAGGTTTGAAAATGTCATAGCGTCTGTGATAGCTCAAGACAGGTTTGGATCACATTGCTGACCTGCTCATACTTAACGAGCTTCAGCGACCGCAACGAGCACCGATTTGGTCACGATCCGGGGGTTTTGTCGTAGACTGTGGAATCTGTCCGCGACAGCAAAATCCAGCCAAAAGTCCTGTAGTGTGAGCCTGGTTTAAGAATAAAACAACCCAGAATTGTCAAAAAGTCAACAATTGGATTCAGCTAATGCAGGATAAAACCAAGGCCGAATTCAAAATGGCAGAAATTAATACAAGTATGCTATTTTTAATTATGCTCAAGTTTGTTTTTTCATGCATGTAACAAGGGTAATTGAATCACACAGTTGCATAAGCTCCAACTCATGCAAGTCTGGAGAATCGTGAGGATTAATGAAGAGGGAGGAGCTATCATTAATTAGCTGAAATCTGTAGAGTACAAAAAGACCAAAAGGCTGCCTCTCTGTTTTGTGACTAGCTGTTGAACAATGGCTGGAAGTTGGGGTTTGTTTCAGATTTTGGCAGTTTGTGCTTTCTGTCATGCTGTTCCACAGTGGAGTAATTTGCCTCAGAACCCTCAAGCTCTGTTCCAGCAAACTGACCAGCGGTTTGAGAAGCCAGTTCAACAACAAACTGACCAGCGGTTTGAGAAGCCAGTTCAACAACAAACTGACCAGCGGTTTGAGAAGCCAGTTCAACAGCAAACTGACCAGCGGTTTCGGCAGCCAGTTCAACAGCAAACTGACCAGCGGTTTCGGCAGCCAGTTCAACAGCAAACTGACCAGCGGTTTCGGCAGCCAGTTCAACAACAAACTGACCAGCGGTTTGAGAAGCTAGTTCAACAGCAAACTGACCAGCGGTTTCGGCAGCCAGTTCAACAACAAACTGACAAGCGGTTTGAGAAGCCAGTTCAACAACAAACTGACCAGCGGTTTGAGAAGCCAGTTCAACAACAAACTGACCAGCGGTTTGAGAAGCTAGTTCAACAACAAACTGACCAGCGGTTTGAGAAGCCAGTTCAACAGCAAACTGACCAGCGGTTTCGGCAGCCAGTTCAACAGCAAACTGACCAGAGGTTTCGGCAGCCAGTTCAACAACAAACTGACAAGCGGTTTGAGAAGCCAGTTCAACAACAAACTGACCAGCGGTTTGAGAAGCTAGTTCAACAGCAAACTGACCAGCGGTTTCGGCAGCCAGTTCAACAACAAACTGACCAGCGGTTTGAGAAGCTAGTTCAACAGCAAACTGACCAGCGGTTTCGGCAGCCAGTTCAACAGCAAACTGACCAGCGGTTTCGGCAGCTAGTTCAACAGCAAACTGACCAGCGGTTTCAAAAGCCAGTTCAACAACAAACTGACCAGTGGTTTGAGAAGCCAGTTCAACAGCAAACTGACCAGCGGTTTCGGCAGCCAGTTCAACAGCAAACTGACCAGCGGTTTGAGAAGCCAGTTCAACAGCAAACTGACCAGCGGTTTGAGAAGCCAGTTCAACAGCAAACTGACCAGCGGTTTCGGCAGCCAGTTCAACAGCAAACTGACCAGCGGTTTCGGCAGCCAGTTCAACAACAAACTGACCAGCGGTTTCGGCAGCCAGTTCAACAACAAACTGACCAGCGGTTTCCTCAGCAGTTTCAGCTTCAGAAGCCAGTGGCCCAGGCAGAGCCCCTTCACAAATGTGCTGTAGCTGACTATGAGCAGATCCAATGTGGACCACCTGGGATCAGTGGTGCTGAGTGTGAAGCTATTAACTGCTGCTTTAATGGGCAGCAGTGTTACTATGGGAGGGCAGGTAAGCGTTCTCAATCTTATTCTGTTCATGTTAAATTCTCCGCATTAACCTGCTCTTGTACCTTTTGTTCCAGTGACCGTCCAGTGTATTAGAGATGGTCAGTTTGTGGTAGTGGTGTCTAGAGACGTTACTCTGCCTCGACTGAGTCTGGATTCGGTTAGTCTACTGGGTGGAAACGACCCACCTTGCGGTCCTGTGGAGTCCACACCTTCTTTTGCTATATACCAGTTCCCTGTGACCGCATGTGGCACGAGCATGATGGTGAGCAGCTGCTTCTGGTGTAATTCTGCTTTGCTTATGGACTGGATGCCAACAGTTTTGCTATTCGCAGGAGGACAGCGGAGATGTGGTGTATGAGAACCGAATGACCTCCTCATATGAAGTTGGCATTGGACCATTTGGTTCCATCACAAGGGACAGTCATTTTGAGTAAGTGATCTGACTTGGTGTGAATTTTAATCTTTGATAAATTCTACAAGCTCACCGTCTGTTGTCCAGGCTTCTCTTTCAGTGTAGGTACTCTGGAACTTCTGTTGAAGCTCTGGTTGTGGAGGTCAACTCTGTTCCTCCACCTCCACCAGTAGCTGCTCCTGGACCTCTCAGGGTGGAGCTCAGACTGGCCAATGGCCAATGTGTCACCAAAGGGTGCGCAGAAGGTAAGGTCTTGTCCTGTCTTCCTAAAGCCTTTCAAACTTGAGTCTGGTTAAACCCCAGTGTTCCTCAGGGGATGAGGCCTACACGTCCTACTACAGTGACGCTGATTATCCCGTCACTAAAGTCCTGCGGGAGCCTGTGTATGTTGAGGTGCACATTATGGAGAGGACTGACCCCAACATTGTCCTGATGCTGGGACGTTGTTGGGCGACTTCAACCCCCAGTCCACTCAGTCTCCCCCAGTGGGACCTTCTGGTTGATGGGTGAGTGTACAGCCAATCTTTATCCAGTTTGTCTACTGGGAGGCACTTTCTAACCACCTCTTTCCTCTTCAGATGCCCTTACCAGGACGACCGTTATCTGACCACACTGGTTCCAGTGACTGGATCGTCTGGTCTTCAGTTCCCAACCCACTACAAGCGCTTTGTTGTGAAAATGTTCACATTTGTAGATCCAGCCTCACTGGTTCCTCTGCAGGAAACTGTATGCCCCCATTACTTGCACGGTTTCATTTTTACTACTTGTGGATTCTATGACTTGCTCCTCTCTCTTCCCTGTCAGATCTTCATCCACTGCAGCACAGAGGTGTGCCATCCATCATCCGGCTCTTGTGAGCAAAGCTGCACGAGGAAACGTGAGTTCTTGCTTTAACTTGACTAGCGGAACTGAGAATTTTATAAGTGCGTTCACACTTCTAAAATTTCTCTTTCAGGGAGAGACACCCCTATCAAGGCCATCTCTAGTGAGCAGACTGTGGTTTCTAGTGGAGAAGTTACTCTGGTCCTGTAAATCTAGTGTTTTTAATAAACCTTGCAGAACACCGAGATCTTTGTCTATTGGTTTTGTTTTGGCTTTGCAGAATCTGGTAATCCATGCCTCTTCTCCGTCTGTTTGTGGATTTTTATTTATTTTTTTCTTTAACACTATTAAACCAAGGTTCCTTTTTGTAAAGTCATGCATTGAGTCGAGGCTTCTGTACAAGCCATGACCCTTATCCAACCTCCAGTTGTTAACCTGGGCCACTGCATAGGGTACCAAATTAAGGGTTAATCATTAACTTTTGGTTAACAGGACGTTTAGCCTAACCAACATACACATTTTGCTGGGGAGCAATTGGGTGTTTGGGGTCTTGTTCAAGGGCACCTCAGCTGTGGGTATTGAAGGTAGTGTTATACATTCACTCGCATGTATAATTCCTGCTGGTACTGAGACTTGAACCCTTGACCTTTGGGTTACTAGTCAGTCCCTCCAGGATTTTGCGATCGCTGAAGTTTTGCAAGAGCTCACAAATTTTCGTAATTGCCACGGATTTTGGGGTTAGATGTGTCCCGTGACGTCATTGCAACACCCATTCAAAGAGGTTGTTTCTCAGTTTGAAAAATGGAATGAACAGCCTTGGGTTCTCATGCCAATTTACAAGAGCTACATTGGACAAACGAACCGAAGAGCGGAACGAATCTGCGCTACGCGCCGCAGACTGTTAATCTGCTCAGGCCGGAGCCACGGGCTGCTCTCGATCACGCGACACCGTTATACACGGCGCTGGAGATACAGTGACGAAAGTGGTCTAATGGGGCAGTCGTGGCCTAATGGTTCGAGTTGGACTCGTAATCCAAAGGTTGCGGGTTGGAGTCTCGGGCCGGCAGGGATTGTAGGTGGGGGGAGTGAATGTCCAGCGCTCTCTCCACCCTCAATACCACGACTGAGGTGCCCTTGAGCAAGGCACCGAACCCCCAACTGCTCCCTGGGCAACGCAGCATAAATGGCTGCCCACTGCTCCGGGTGTGTGTTCACTGCTGTGTGTGTGTCTACACTTTGGATGGGTTCAATGCAGAGCACAAATTCCGAGTATGGGTCACCATACTTGGCCACATGTCACGTCAATTTCACTTTAACCCTCTGGGGCCCGCCGTATCGCCGGCGATACGAACTCGGTTTTTTTACGATAAGTGCAAAAGACACTAAAAGTACTCTGTTGATTTTGGTCACACAAATAAGTGTTATACATCAATCGAAACTGTTAAGTGTCTACTTTTTTTTGAGTACACTCACGATTACAACAAAACTTTGTGGTTTTGGAAAAAAAAAGAAAACCAACAGGATGCGCTCTGTCTTCTCCGTCTCCGCGATATGTTTATAGTAACGGGTCACTAAAATGAAGTGTAACTCAGCGAATACTCAACACAGAAACATGAGAGTTATATCTATAGAAAGCCTAAAGCGTCTGCTTTCAAACGAAGTAAGTGTTATCGAAAACAAATGTTCTGTGATAAAGTAATCAGTATGAAACCGACACCATGTTCAGTCTGTCCAGTCTAACTCATTATTTCTAATGAGATCCCGCCCCCTCGTGTTCACATGTAAATAACCACGTGACGCGCGCGCGCTTGGAGACGCCCAACAACAAACACACAGTCACGAGACTCTGTTGCTGCTCGTTTCTGGAAGGAGACGCGCTGAGTAAAGGCTGGATTTACCTCAGAAGAAGTGCAAGACTTCATACAGAAGATCGATCTGAGTAAGTAAATGCTTCTTTTTTGCATTAGTTAGCGTGTTATTGTGACAAACTTGAACGCGTTTAGTTAGGTTTTTCCCAACCGACAACATGATGAATGCTACGCATCTAAGAATGTTTAGGAGAATATTTAATGTTCACAAATAGATTTAATAGCGTGCTAAACAATAACAATTAGTTTCTCAGATATAAAATATCCTTTTTTAATGGTACAAAGTACATCCTTTTGTAGTTCACAGCATACGTGAGTCTATGGCTGCAGAATCATAACAGCTAACGTTACTAAAAAATCATGCATACTAGACTATATGACTACAAAATCATAGTTGTTTTTTCCCAAACTGTAATTCCAGACTACAGTGTTTGAATATGATGGACAATTTATTGTATTTAAATTTCTTATGGCAGGACGATGTTTTAATGCTCTATATAAAACAATAAAAGTAATATGAGAGTACATTGTAACATGATGAATACTACGAGTCTGTTTAGAACATGTTTATTATTAGCAGCCTACTCTGTTCAAAAATAGATTTTAATAACATACTAAACAATAATAATTCGTTTCTCAGATAGTAAATGTATTTTTTGTGTATGATAGTACAAAGCATGCATGAGTCTATGCTAACAAATGTTTTTTTTTTGGTTGTTTGTATTTTTTTGGATCAGGTACCTGAACCACAGATGAATCCTGATGACTTTCTTCAAGATGTTTTCCTCTGAGAGCGCTGTACCAACATCAGATGGTCAACTACACTGATATTCTATGGTAAAACAAGATCCTTGGCTACTGATTGTGTTTTTTTCTTCTTGAATCCATGGAAATAAGTAAATATCAGGTATTTGTTTCACTTGTTGAACAGAATCTGTTGCAGGAATAACTCAAAGTCTGTTCACATCTCTGAGGTTAGATCAGTGTGCACAATAATGTGTCTTTGACCTTCATTATGTATGTTTTGATTATACTGTGTTGTAAATAAAATACAAATCATTTAAAAAACCCATTTTTTCAGTCTCCTCACACTCTCTGTCTTACCTGCCTCAGTCACAGTCACACTGATGGCCCATTAGCAGCTTTAGGGGAGGGCCCTTTGTCTCTCAGGTGAGAACCACTTAATATTCAAGACCATTTCCACTCCCTCGCATATTGGCTTTAGATCACAAAACATGTCTTTAAAAATTTAAATCAATATATTGTTTTCTGTGAATGAGTAAGCAGAATGATTTTCACATAATTGTGAAGTAAATATTCTAGCTTACAAGACTGATTACTCAAAAGTCTTATTCAGGACGATTTAGTGTGGCTTTTATGGCCTTATTTCAGCTACATTATTTTCCCCAAAACTTACTAACCACGCATAATATTTTTTTTCTAAGAAATGCAGACATGTACATCCATCTTGGTCACATATTATTGTAGCACAGTTTGTGCTGAATACAAAAAAAATTACATGTTGGTCAATAGTATGATTTAAGAAGCTGAAATAAGCACAAATATCAGGGCATGTCAACACATCTCAAGGGCCCCAAAATGACCTCAGACCCCAGAGGGTTAAATCAACTTTCTTTAGATACAGTCTGAAGATAGTGGCTGTACATTCCAAGATGTGTTTCTAATGGCAAGCTCATACTACATGATTGAAAGACTAGTCGAGTCACTGTGTTGCTCACACTACGCAACAAGATTCCTTCTCATCTGTCGCTGTCTTGTCATAGCTGCGCACATACAACACAACACTAACGAGGTGCACCCACTACAGAACATTCAGTGGAAAGCAAAAATACGTTTTCTCACATACATTCTCACGATTATAGGCCATATGTTCAAGCATGGATGATCAACTGGCCCTTCAATTGGTCTGTGCAGTTATTTTATCCGAAAGAAAGAAACCACGACAAAAGAGAATATGGCAGAAACAATGGCTTGGAAGACGTGGATAACAAGAACTGTCAGTACTGTAGAAAGAGTTGGAGTTAATTAAAAAGTACAATGAAACGTGTTATTATATACACAATCTATGCATTTGTTCAATTTATTTCGAGTTAGTTGATTTGATTAATTTGTGGAGTTTCGTTTCTGTTCATAAAGATCCATGATAAGACCGATTATACCATCTGCACTGTGATTGGCTGGATTAGTTCCATCTTGTCATTGTGTCACACACATTACCAGATCACCTGGCGATAATAACAAACAGGGCTGCGTTCAGCCCCGAAAAAATAGTGCAAAACGTTTATTAAAAGGAAACGGTGGTGCGTTAAACACCCTGTTCTGATGATGTAAGTGTTGCAACTATGGCAGCTGAGAAGGCCATTCTTTGTGTTCTTTTTGAAGAATTTTCAGAGCCTGATGAAATCGGTGTAAATACATATTTAATACTGCAAAATACACTCGATGTTACAGTCACTGCCCTTGCCGTCCAGAAAAAAAGAGAACATCCCAATCGAGTGAAGGGATTTGTTGAAACTGTGGTTCCTAATTATTGTGATCCAACATTTGCCTCGCATTTCAGGATGAAAAGACAAATATTTCAGATGAAGGATAATCCACTTCTTACCTCCGAGACTGTGCTATGATCTATATGACCTTAATATTTTTATTGTGAGTATTAGGCTTATCATTATTGCTGATCACTGTTGTTGTGCTATGATATTGTAATAATTACCATTATATAATCCGAGGAGCATAGAAAAGTTTATGAAAGTGTCGCTCCACAAATATAATAGCAAAATATATAAATATGTATAGTATTTTTATATTACATGAATCAGTATCTAGCACACCTTCCTAAGGAAAGGATACGGACCAGAACAGAAGACATTGCAATTACTACATGATATGTAGACAGACCTAAAGAAGTTCCAGATTTATACTTGTGCTCTTATTTCAGTTATTTTTCCTTTAATGCAAATAAACATGTGCAAACAATATACTTTGTCTTGTGGATTTATTTTGATGTTAATTACATTTACTTACAAATTCACCATCATCATGTTGATATGCTATGTTACTATAAAACTTATGACAAACATGTCTTCTAATATCTTCAATTGTTGCGTATACTGAGCTGCAGCGGACACATTTGTAAACGACTTCACTTGGACCCATAGTGCGAGCTGTCTCTTTAATACCGCGTGGTTTATATACATGTTGCTGCTGATTGGGCTGACATTTTTGGAACACCCACCAAACATGAGAAAACATATCTCAAACCCCGTTGCACACCGTTTCCAGGAAACATGTCGTTCAACCCGGAAACAGTAGCAAAATGTTGGGCCTGAACGTGCCCCAGGTTTGAAAATGTCATAGCGTCTGTGATAGCTCAAGACAGGTTTGGATCACATTGCTGACCTGCTCATACTTAACGAGCTTCAGCGACCGCAACGAGCACCGATTTGGTCACGATCCGGGGGTTTTGTCGTAGACTGTGGAATCTGTCCGCGACAGCAAAATCCAGCCAAAAGTCCTGTAGTGTGAGCCTGGTTTAAGAATAAAACAACCCAGAATTGTCAAAAAGTCAACAATTGGATTCAGCTAATGCAGGATAAAACCAAGGCCGAATTCAAAATGGCAGAAATTAATACAAGTATGCTATTTTTAATTATGCTCAAGTTTGTTTTTTCATGCATGTAACAAGGGTAATTGAATCACACAGTTGCATAAGCTCCAACTCATGCAAGTCTGGAGAATCGTGAGGATTAATGAAGAGGGAGGAGCTATCATTAATTAGCTGAAATCTGTAGAGTACAAAAAGACCAAAAGGCTGCCTCTCTGTTTTGTGACTAGCTGTTGAACAATGGCTGGAAGTTGGGGTTTGTTTCAGATTTTGGCAGTTTGTGCTTTCTGTCATGCTGTTCCACAGTGGAGTAATTTGCCTCAGAACCCTCAAGCTCTGTTCCAGCAAACTGACCAGCGGTTTCAGAAGCCAGTTCAACAACAAACTGACCAGCGGTTTGAGAAGCCAGTTCAACAACAAACTGACCAGCGGTTTGAGAAGCCAGTTCAACAACAAACTGACCAGCGGTTTGAGAAGCCAGTTCAACAGCAAACTGACCAGCGGTTTCGGCAGCCAGTTCAACAGCAAACTGACCAGCGGTTTCGGCAGCCAGTTCAACAACAAACTGACCAGCGGTTTGAGAAGCTAGTTCAACAGCAAACTGACCAGCGGTTTCGGCAGCCAGTTCAACAACAAACTGACAAGCGGTTTGAGAAGCCAGTTCAACAACAAACTGACCAGCGGTTTGAGAAGCCAGTTCAACAACAAACTGACCAGCGGTTTGAGAAGCCACTTCAACAACAAACTGACCAGCGGTTTGAGAAGCTAGTTCAACAACAAACTGACCAGCGGTTTGAGAAGCCACTTCAACAACAAACTGACCAGCGGTTTGAGAATCTAGTTCAACAACAAACTGACCAGCGGTTTGAGAAGCCAGTTCAACAACAAACTGACCAGCGGTTTGAGAAGCCAGTTCAACAGCAAACTGACCAGCGGTTTCGGCAACCAGTTCAACAGCAAACTGACCAGAGGTTTCGGCAGCCAGTTCAACAACAAACTGACCAGCGGTTTCGGCAGCTAGTTCAACAGCAAACTGACCAGCGGTTTCAAAAGCCAGTTCAACAACAAACTGACCAGTGGTTTGAGAAGCCAGTTCAACAGCAAACTGACCAGCGGTTTCGGCAGCCAGTTCAACAGCAAACTGACCAGCGGTTTGAGAAGCCAGTTCAACAACAAACTGACCAGCGGTTTGAGAAGCTAGTTCAACAGCAAACTGACCAGCGGTTTCGGCAGCCAGTTCAACAACAAACTGACCAGCGGTTTGAGAAGCTAGTTCAACAGCAAACTGACCAGCGGTTTCGGCAGCCAGTTCAACAGCAAACTGACCAGCGGTTTCGGCAGCTAGTTCAACAGCAAACTGACCAGCGGTTTCAAAAGCCAGTTCAACAACAAACTGACCAGGGGTTTGAGAAGCCAGTTCAACAGCAAACTGACCAGCGGTTTGAGAAGCCAGTTCAACAGCAAACTGACCAGCGGTTTCAAAAGCCAGTTCAACAGCAAACTGACCAGCGGTTTCGGCAGCCAGTTCAACAACAAACTGACCAGCGGTTTCGGCAGCTAGTTCAACAGCAAACTGACCAGCGGTTTCAAAAGCCAGTTCAACAACAAACTGACCAGTGGTTTGAGAAGCCAGTTCAACAGCAAACTGACCAGCGGTTTCGGCAGCCAGTTCAACAGCAAACTGACCAGCGGTTTGAGAAGCCAGTTCAACAGCAAACTGACCAGCGGTTTCGGCAGCCAGTTCAACAGCAAACTGACCAGCGGTTTCGGCAGCCAGTTCAACAGCAAACTGACCAGCGGTTTCGGCAGCCAGTTCAACAACAAACTGACCAGCGGTTTCCTCAGCAGTTTCAGCTTCAGAAGCCAGTGGCCCAGGCAGAGCCCCTTCACAAATGTGCTGTAGCTGACTATGAGCAGATCCAATGTGGACCACCTGGGATCAGTGGTGCTGAGTGTGAAGCTATTAACTGCTGCTTTAATGGGCAGCAGTGTTACTATGGGAGGGCAGGTAAGCGTTCTCAATCTTATTCTGTTCATGTTAAATTCTCCGCATTAACCTGCTCTTGTACCTTTTGTTCCAGTGACCGTCCAGTGTATTAGAGATGGTCAGTTTGTGGTAGTGGTGTCTAGAGACGTTACTCTGCCTCGACTGAGTCTGGATTCGGTTAGTCTACTGGGTGGAAACGACCCACCTTGCGGTCCTGTGGAGTCCACACCTTCTTTTGCTATATACCAGTTCCCTGTGACCGCATGTGGCACGAGCATGATGGTGAGCAGCTGCTTCTGGTGTAATTCTGCTTTGCTTATGGACTGGATGCCAACAGTTTTGCTATTCGCAGGAGGACAGCGGAGATGTGGTGTATGAGAACCGAATGACCTCCTCATATGAAGTTGGCATTGGACCATTTGGTTCCATCACAAGGGACAGTCATTTTGAGTAAGTGATCTGACTTGGTGTGAATTTTAATCTTTGATAAATTCTACAAGCTCACCGTCTGTTGTCCAGGCTTCTCTTTCAGTGTAGGTACTCTGGAACTTCTGTTGAAGCTCTGGTTGTGGAGGTCAACTCTGTTCCTCCACCTCCACCAGTAGCTGCTCCTGGACCTCTCAGGGTGGAGCTCAGACTGGCCAATGGCCAATGTGTCACCAAAGGGTGCGCAGAAGGTAAGGTCTTGTCCTGTCTTCCTAAAGCCTTTCAAACTTGAGTCTGGTTAAACCCCAGTGTTCCTCAGGGGATGAGGCCTACACGTCCTACTACAGTGACGCTGATTATCCCGTCACTAAAGTCCTGCGGGAGCCTGTGTATGTTGAGGTGCACATTATGGAGAGGACTGACCCCAACATTGTCCTGATGCTGGGACGTTGTTGGGCGACTTCAACCCCCAGTCCACTCAGTCTCCCCCAGTGGGACCTTCTGGTTGATGGGTGAGTGTACAGCCAATCTTTATCCAGTTTGTCTACTGGGAGGCACTTTCTAACCACCTCTTTCCTCTTCAGATGCCCTTACCAGGACGACCGTTATCTGACCACACTGGTTCCAGTGACTGGATCGTCTGGTCTTCAGTTCCCAACCCACTACAAGCGCTTTGTTGTGAAAATGTTCACATTTGTAGATCCAGCCTCACTGGTTCCTCTGCAGGAAACTGTATGCCCCCATTACTTGCACGGTTTCATTTTTACTACTTGTGGATTCTATGACTTGCTCCTCTCTCTTCCCTGTCAGATCTTCATCCACTGCAGCACAGAGGTGTGCCATCCATCATCCGGCTCTTGTGAGCAAAGCTGCACGAGGAAACGTGAGTTCTTGCTTTAACTTGACTAGCGGAACTGAGAATTTTATAAGTGCGTTCACACTTCTAAAATTTCTCTTTCAGGGAGAGACACCCCTATCAAGGCCATCTCTAGTGAGCAGACTGTGGTTTCTAGTGGAGAAGTTACTCTGGTCCTGTAAATCTAGTGTTTTTAATAAACCTTGCAGAACACCGAGATCTTTGTCTATTGGTTTTGTTTTGGCTTTGCAGAATCTGGTAATCCATGCCTCTTCTCCGTCTGTTTGTGGATTTTTATTTATTTTTTTCTTTAACACTATTAAACCAAGGTTCCTTTTTGTAAAGTCATGCATTGAGTCGAGGCTTCTGTACAAGCCATGACCCTTATCCAACCTCCAGTTGTTAACCTGGGCCACTGCATAGGGTACCAAATTAAGGGTTAATCATTAACTTTTGGTTAACAGGACGTTTAGCCTAACCAACATACACATTTTGCTGGGGAGCAATTGGGTGTTTGGGGTCTTGTTCAAGGGCACCTCAGCTGTGGGTATTGAAGGTAGTGTTATACATTCACTCGCATGTATAATTCCTGCTGGTACTGAGACTTGAACCCTTGACCTTTGGGTTACTAGTCAGTCCCTCCAGGATTTTGCGATCGCTGAAGTTTTGCAAGAGCTCACAAATTTTCGTAATTGCCACGGATTTTGGGGTTAGATGTGTCCCGTGACGTCATTGCAACACCCATTCAAAGAGGTTGTTTCTCAGTTTGAAAAATGGAATGAACAGCCTTGGGTTCTCATGCCAATTTACAAGAGCTACATTGGACAAACGAACCGAAGAGCGGAACGAATCTGCGCTACGCGCCGCAGACTGTTAATCTGCTCAGGCCGGAGCCACGGGCTGCTCTCGATCACGCGACACCGTTATACACGGCGCTGGAGATACAGTGACGAAAGTGGTCTAATGGGGCAGTCGTGGCCTAATGGTTCGAGAGTTGGACTCGTAATCCAAAGGTTGCGGGTTCGAGTCTCGGGCCGGCAGGGATTGTAGGTGGGGGGAGTGAATGTCCAGCGCTCTCTCCACCCTCAATACCACGACTGAGGTGCCCTTGAGCAAGGCACCGAACCCCCAACTGCTCCCTGGGCAACGCAGCATAAATGGCTGCCCACTGCTCCGGGTGTGTGTTCACTGCTGTGTGTGTGTCTACACTTTGGATGGGTTCAATGCAGAGCACAAATTCCGAGTATGGGTCACCATACTTGGCCACATGTCACGTCAATTTCACTTTAAATCAACTTTCTTTAGATACAGTCTGAAGATAGTGGCTGTACATTCCAAGATGTGTTTCTAATGGCAAGCTCATACTACATGATTGAAAGACTAGTCGAGTCACTGTGTTGCTCACACTACGCAACAAGATTCCTTCTCATCTGTCGCTGTCTTGTCATAGCTGCGCACATACAACACAACACTAACGAGGTGCACCCACTACAGAACATTCAGTGGAAAGCAAAAATACGTTTTCTCACATACATTCTCACGATTATAGGCCATATGTTCAAGCATGGATGATCAACTGGCCCTTCAATTGGTCTGTGCAGTTATTTTATCCGAAAGAAAGAAACCACGACAAAAGAGAATATGGCAGAAACAATGGCTTGGAAGACGTGGATAACAAGAACTGTCAGTACTGTAGAAAGAGTTGGAGTTAATTAAAAAGTACAATGAAACGTGTTATTATATACACAATCTATGCATTTGTTCAATTTATTTCGAGTTAGTTGATTTGATTAATTTGTGGAGTTTCGTTTCTGTTCATAAAGATCCATGATAAGACCGATTATACCATCTGCACTGTGATTGGCTGGATTAGTTCCATCTTGTCATTGTGTCACACACATTACCAGATCACCTGGCGATAATAACAAACAGGGCTGCGTTCAGCCCCGAAAAAATAGTGCAAAACGTTTATTAAAAGGAAACGGTGGTGCGTTAAACACCCTGTTCTGATGATGTAAGTGTTGCAACTATGGCAGCTGAGAAGGCCATTCTTTGTGTTCTTTTTGAAGAATTTTCAGAGCCTGATGAAATCGGTGTAAATACATATTTAATACTGCAAAATACACTCGATGTTACAGTCACTGCCCTTGCCGTCCAGAAAAAAAGAGAACATCCCAATCGAGTGAAGGGATTTGTTGAAACTGTGGTTCCTAATTATTGTGATCCAACATTTGCCTCGCATTTCAGGATGAAAAGACAAATATTTCAGATGAAGGATAATCCACTTCTTACCTCCGAGACTGTGCTATGATCTATATGACCTTAATATTTTTATTGTGAGTATTAGGCTTATCATTATTGCTGATCACTGTTGTTGTGCTATGATATTGTAATAATTACCATTATATAATCCGAGGAGCATAGAAAAGTTTATGAAAGTGTCGCTCCACAAATATAATAGCAAAATATATAAATATGTATAGTATTTTTATATTACATGAATCAGTATCTAGCACACCTTCCTAAGGAAAGGATACGGACCAGAACAGAAGACATTGCAATTACTACATGATATGTAGACAGACCTAAAGAAGTTCCAGATTTATACTTGTGCTCTTATTTCAGTTATTTTTCCTTTAATGCAAATAAACATGTGCAAACAATATACTTTGTCTTGTGGATTTATTTTGATGTTAATTACATTTACTTACAAATTCACCATCATCATGTTGATATGCTATGTTACTATAAAACTTATGACAAACATGTCTTCTAATATCTTCAATTGTTGCGTATACTGAGCTGCAGCGGACACATTTGTAAACGACTTCACTTGGACCCATAGTGCGAGCTGTCTCTTTAATACCGCGTGGTTTATATACATGTTGCTGCTGATTGGGCTGACATTTTTGGAACACCCACCAAACATGAGAAAACATATCTCAAACCCCGTTGCACACCGTTTCCAGGAAACATGTCGTTCAACCCGGAAACAGTAGCAAAATGTTGGGCCTGAACGTGCCCCAGGTTTGAAAATGTCATAGCGTCTGTGATAGCTCAAGACAGGTTTGGATCACATTGCTGACCTGCTCATACTTAACGAGCTTCAGCGACCGCAACGAGCACCGATTTGGTCACGATCCGGGGGTTTTGTCGTAGACTGTGGAATCTGTCCGCGACAGCAAAATCCAGCCAAAAGTCCTGTAGTGTGAGCCTGGTTTAAGAATAAAACAACCCAGAATTGTCAAAAAGTCAACAATTGGATTCAGCTAATGCAGGATAAAACCAAGGCCGAATTCAAAATGGCAGAAATTAATACAAGTATGCTATTTTTAATTATGCTCAAGTTTGTTTTTTCATGCATGTAACAAGGGTAATTGAATCACACAGTTGCATAAGCTCCAACTCATGCAAGTCTGGAGAATCGTGAGGATTAATGAAGAGGGAGGAGCTATCATTAATTAGCTGAAATCTGTAGAGTACAAAAAGACCAAAAGGCTGCCTCTCTGTTTTGTGACTAGCTGTTGAACAACGGCTGGAAGTTGGGGTTTGTTTCAGATTTTGGCAGTTTGTGCTTTCTGTCATGCTGTTCCACAGTGGAGTAATTTGCCTCAGAACCCTCAAGCTCTGTTCCAGCAAACTGACCAGCGGTTTGAGAAGCCAGTTCAACAACAAACTGACCAGCGGTTTGAGAAGCCAGTTCAACAACAAACTGACCAGCGGTTTGAGAAGCCAGTTCAACAGCAAACTGACCAGCGGTTTCGGCAGCCAGTTCAACAGCAAACTGACCAGCGGTTTCGGCAGCCAGTTCAACAACAAACTGACCAGCGGTTTGAGAAGCTAGTTCAACAGCAAACTGACCAGCGGTTTCGGCAGCCAGTTCAACAACAAACTGACAAGCGGTTTGAGAAGCCAGTTCAACAACAAACTGACCAGCGGTTTGAGAAGCCAGTTCAACAACAAACTGACCAGCGGTTTGAGAAGCTAGTTCAACAACAAACTGACCAGCGGTTTGAGAAGCCAGTTCAACAGCAAACTGACCAGCGGTTTCGGCAGCCAGTTCAACAGCAAACTGACCAGAGGTTTCGGCAGCCAGTTCAACAACAAACTGACAAGCGGTTTGAGAAGCCAGTTCAACAACAAACTGACCAGCGGTTTGAGAAGCTAGTTCAACAGCAAACTGACCAGCGGTTTCGGCAGCCAGTTCAACAACAAACTGACCAGCGGTTTGAGAAGCTAGTTCAACAGCAAACTGACCAGCGGTTTCGGCAGCCAGTTCAACAGCAAACTGACCAGCGGTTTCGGCAGCTAGTTCAACAGCAAACTGACCAGCGGTTTCAAAAGCCAGTTCAACAACAAACTGACCAGTGGTTTGAGAAGCCAGTTCAACAGCAAACTGACCAGCGGTTTCGGCAGCCAGTTCAACAGCAAACTGACCAGCGGTTTGAGAAGCCAGTTCAACAGCAAACTGACCAGCGGTTTCAAAAGCCAGTTCAACAGCAAACTGACCAGCGGTTTCAAAAGCCAGTTCAACAGCAAACTGACCAGCGGTTTCGGCAGCCAGTTCAACAGCAAACTGACCAGCGGTTTCGGCAGCCAGTTCAACAACAAACTGACCAGCGGTTTCCTCCGCAGTTTCAGCTTCAGAAGCCAGTGGCCCAGGCAGAGCCCCTTCACAAATGTGCTGTAGCTGACTATGAGCAGATCCAATGTGGACCACCTGGGATCAGTGGTGCTGAGTGTGAAGCTATTAACTGCTGCTTTAATGGGCAGCAGTGTTACTATGGGAGGGCAGGTAAGCGTTCACAATCTTATTCTGTTCATGTTAAATTCTCCGCATTAACCTGCTCTTGTACCTTTTGTTCCAGTGACCGTCCAGTGTATTAGAGATGGTCAGTTTGTGGTAGTGGTGTCTAGAGACGTTACTCTGCCTCGACTGAGTCTGGATTCGGTTAGTCTACTGGGTGGAAACGACCCACCTTGCGGTCCTGTGGAGTCCACACCTTCTTTTGCTATATACCAGTTCCCTGTGACCGCATGTGGCACGAGCATGATGGTGAGCAGCTGCTTCTGGTGTAATTCTGCTTTGCTTATGGACTGGATGCCAACAGTTTTGCTATTCGCAGGAGGACAGCGGAGATGTGGTGTATGAGAACCGAATGACCTCCTCATATGAAGTTGGCATTGGACCATTTGGTTCCATCACAAGGGACAGTCATTTTGAGTAAGTGATCTGACTTGGTGTGAATTTTAATCTTTGATAAATTCTACAAGCTCACCGTCTGTTGTCCAGGCTTCTCTTTCAGTGTAGGTACTCTGGAACTTCTGTTGAAGCTCTGGTTGTGGAGGTCAACTCTGTTCCTCCACCTCCACCAGTAGCTGCTCCTGGACCTCTCAGGGTGGAGCTCAGACTGGCCAATGGCCAATGTGTCACCAAAGGGTGCGCAGAAGGTAAGGTCTTGTCCTGTCTTCCTAAAGCCTTTCAAACTTGAGTCTGGTTAAACCCCAGTGTTCCTCAGGGGATGAGGCCTACACGTCCTACTACAGTGACGCTGATTATCCCGTCACTAAAGTCCTGCGGGAGCCTGTGTATGTTGAGGTGCACATTATGGAGAGGACTGACCCCAACATTGTCCTGATGCTGGGACGTTGTTGGGCGACTTCAACCCCCAGTCCACTCAGTCTCCCCCAGTGGGACCTTCTGGTTGATGGGTGAGTGTACAGCCAATCTTTATCCAGTTTGTCTACTGGGAGGCACTTTCTAACCACCTCTTTCCTCTTCAGATGCCCTTACCAGGACGACCGTTATCTGACCACACTGGTTCCAGTGACTGGATCGTCTGGTCTTCAGTTCCCAACCCACTACAAGCGCTTTGTTGTGAAAATGTTCACATTTGTAGATCCAGCCTCACTGGTTCCTCTGCAGGAAACTGTATGCCCCCATTACTTGCACGGTTTCATTTTTACTACTTGTGGATTCTATGACTTGCTCCTCTCTCTTCCCTGTCAGATCTTCATCCACTGCAGCACAGAGGTGTGCCATCCATCATCCGGCTCTTGTGAGCAAAGCTGCACGAGGAAACGTGAGTTCTTGCTTTAACTTGACTAGCGGAACTGAGAATTTTATAAGTGCGTTCACACTTCTAAAATTTCTCTTTCAGGGAGAGACACCCCTATCAAGGCCATCTCTAGTGAGCAGACTGTGGTTTCTAGTGGAGAAGTTACTCTGGTCCTGTAAATCTAGTGTTTTTAATAAACCTTGCAGAACACCGAGATCTTTGTCTATTGGTTTTGTTTTGGCTTTGCAGAATCTGGTAATCCATGCCTCTTCTCCGTCTGTTTGTGGATTTTTATTTATTTTTTTCTTTAACACTATTAAACCAAGGTTCCTTTTTGTAAAGTCATGCATTGAGTCGAGGCTTCTGTACAAGCCATGACCCTTATCCAACCTCCAGTTGTTAACCTGGGCCACTGCATAGGGTACCAAATTAAGGGTTAATCATTAACTTTTGGTTAACAGGACGTTTAGCCTAACCAACATACACATTTTGCTGGGGAGCAATTGGGTGTTTGGGGTCTTGTTCAAGGGCACCTCAGCTGTGGGTATTGAAGGTAGTGTTATACATTCACTCGCATGTATAATTCCTGCTGGTACTGAGACTTGAACCCTTGACCTTTGGGTTACTAGTCAGTCCCTCCAGGATTTTGCGATCGCTGAAGTTTTGCAAGAGCTCACAAATTTTCGTAATTGCCACGGATTTTGGGGTTAGATGTGTCCCGTGACGTCATTGCAACACCCATTCAAAGAGGTTGTTTCTCAGTTTGAAAAATGGAATGAACAGCCTTGGGTTCTCATGCCAATTTACAAGAGCTACATTGGACAAACGAACCGAAGAGCGGAACGAATCTGCGCTACGCGCCGCAGACTGTTAATCTGCTCAGGCCGGAGCCACGGGCTGCTCTCGATCACGCGACACCGTTATACACGGCGCTGGAGATACAGTGACGAAAGTGGTCTAATGGGGCAGTCGTGGCCTAATGGTTCGAGAGTTGGACTCGTAATCCAAAGGTTGCGGGTTCGAGTCTCGGGCCGGCAGGGATTGTAGGTGGGGGGAGTGAATGTCCAGCGCTCTCTCCACCCTCAATACCACGACTGAGGTGCCCTTGAGCAAGGCACCGAACCCCCAACTGCTCCCTGGGCAACGCAGCATAAATGGCTGCCCACTGCTCCGGGTGTGTGTTCACTGCTGTGTGTGTGTCTACACTTTGGATGGGTTCAATGCAGAGCACAAATTCCGAGTATGGGTCACCATACTTGGCCACATGTCACGTCAATTTCACTTTAAATCAACTTTCTTTTGATACAGTCTGAAGATAGTGGCTGTACATTCCAAGATGTGTTTCTAATGGCAAGCTCATACTACATGATTGAAAGACTAGTCGAGTCACTGTGTTGCTCACACTACGCAACAAGATTCCTTCTCATCTGTCGCTGTCTTGTCATAGCTGCGCACATACAACACTAACGAGGTGCACCCACTACAGAACATTCAGTGGAAAGCAAAAATACGTTTTCTCACATACATTCTCACGATTATAGGCCATATGTTCAAGCATGGATGATCAATTGGTCTGTGCAGTTATTTTATCCGAAAGAAAGAAGAAACCACGACAAAAGAGAATATGGCAGAAACAATGGCTTGGAAGACGTGGATAACAAGAACTGTCAGTACTGTAGAAAGAGTTGGAGTTAATTAAAAAGTACAATGAAACGTGTTATTATATACACAATCTATGCATTTGTTCAATTTATTTCGAGTTAGTTGATTTGATTAATTTGTGGAGTTTCGTTTCTGTTCATAAAGATCCATGATAAGACCGATTATACCATCTGCACTGTGATTGGCTGGATTAGTTCCATCTTGTCATTGTGTCACACACATTACCAGATCACCTGGCGATAATAACAAACAGGGCTGCGTTCAGCCCCGAAAAAATAGTGCAAAACGTTTATTAAAAGGAAACGGTGGTGCGTTAAACACCCTGTTCTGATGATGTAAGTGTTGCAACTATGGCAGCTGAGAAGGCCATTCTTTGTGTTCTTTTTGAAGAATTTTCAGAGCCTGATGAAATCGGTGTAAATACATATTTAATACTGCAAAATACACTCGATGTTACAGTCACTGCCCTTGCCGTCCAGAAAAAAAGAGAACATCCCAATCGAGTGAAGGGATTTGTTGAAACTGTGGTTCCTAATTATTGTGATCCAACATTTGCCTCGCATTTCAGGATGAAAAGACAAATATTTCAGATGAAGGATAATCCACTTCTTACCTCCGAGACTGTGCTATGATCTATATGACCTTAATATTTTTATTGTGAGTATTAGGCTTATCATTATTGCTGATCACTGTTGTTGTGCTATGATATTGTAATAATTACCATTATATAATCCGAGGAGCATAGAAAAGTTTATGAAAGTGTCGCTCCACAAATATAATAGCAAAATATATAAATATGTATAGTATTTTTATATTACATGAATCAGTATCTAGCACACCTTCCTAAGGAAAGGATACGGACCAGAACAGAAGACATTGCAATTACTACATGATATGTAGACAGACCTAAAGAAGTTCCAGATTTATACTTGTGCTCTTATTTCAGTTATTTTTCCTTTAATGCAAATAAACATGTGCAAACAATATACTTTGTCTTGTGGATTTATTTTGATGTTAATTACATTTACTTACAAATTCACCATCATCATGTTGATATGCTATGTTACTATAAAACTTATGACAAACATGTCTTCTAATATCTTCAATTGTTGCGTATACTGAGCTGCAGCGGACACATTTGTAAACGACTTCACTTGGACCCATAGTGCGAGCTGTCTCTTTAATACCGCGTGGTTTATATACATGTTGCTGCTGATTGGGCTGGCATTTTTGGAACACCCACCAAACATGAGAAAACATATCTCAAACCCCGTTGCACACCGTTTCCAGGAAACATGTCGTTCAACCCGGAAACAGTAGCAAAATGTTGGGCCTGAACGTGCCCCAGGTTTGAAAATGTCATAGCGTCTGTGATAGCTCAAGACAGGTTTGGATCACATTGCTGACCTGCTCATACTTAACGAGCTTCAGCGACCGCAACGAGCACCGATTTGGTCACGATCCGGGGGTTTTGTCGTAGACTGTGGAATCTGTCCGCGACAGCAAAATCCAGCCAAAAGTCCTGTAGTGTGAGCCTGGTTTAAGAATAAAACAACCCAGAATTGTCAAAAAGTCAACAATTGGATTCAGCTAATGCAGGATAAAACCAAGGCCGAATTCAAAATGGCAGAAATTAATACAAGTATGCTATTTTTAATTATGCTCAAGTTTGTTTTTTCATGCATGTAACAAGGGTAATTGAATCACACAGTTGCATAAGCTCCAACTCATGCAAGTCTGGAGAATCGTGAGGATTAATGAAGAGGGAGGAGCTATCATTAATTAGCTGAAATCTGTAGAGTACAAAAAGACCAAAAGGCTGCCTCTCTGTTTTGTGACTAGCTGTTGAACAATGGCTGGAAGTTGGGGTTTGTTTCAGATTTTGGCAGTTTGTGCTTTCTGTCATGCTGTTCCACAGTGGAGTAATTTGCCTCAGAACCCTCAAGCTCTGTTCCAGCAAACTGACCAGCGGTTTCAGAAGCCAGTTCAACAACAAACTGACCAGCGGTTTGAGAAGCCAGTTCAACAACAAACTGACCAGCGGTTTGAGAAGCCAGTTCAACAGCAAACTGACCAGCGGTTTCGGCAGCCAGTTCAACAGCAAACTGACCAGCGGTTTCGGCAGCCAGTTCAACAACAAACTGACCAGCGGTTTGAGAAGCTAGTTCAACAGCAAACTGACCAGCGGTTTCGGCAGCCAGTTCAACAACAAACTGACCAGCGGTTTGAGAAGCCAGTTCAACAACAAACTGACCAGCGGTTTGAGAAGCCAGTTCAACAACAAACTGACCAGCGGTTTGAGAAGCCAGTTCAACAACAAACTGACCAGCGGTTTGAGAAGCCAGTTCAACAGCAAACTGACCAGCGGTTTCGGCAGCCAGTTCAACAACAAACTGACAAGCGGTTTGAGAAGCCAGTTCAACAACAAACTGACCAGCGGTTTGAGAAGCTAGTTCAACAGCAAACTGACCAGCGGTTTCGGCAGCCAGTTCAACAACAAACTGACCAGCGGTTTGAGAAGCTAGTTCAACAGCAAACTGACCAGCGGTTTCGGCAGCCAGTTCAACAGCAAACTGACCAGCGGTTTCGGCAGCTAGTTCAACAGCAAACTGACCAGCGGTTTCAAAAGCCAGTTCAACAACAAACTGACCAGTGGTTTGAGAAGCCAGTTCAACAGCAAACTGACCAGCGGTTTGAGAAGCCAGTTCAACAGCAAACTGACCAGCGGTTTCAAAAGCCAGTTCAACAGCAAACTGACCAGCGGTTTCGGCAGCCAGTTCAACAGCAAACTGACCAGCGGTTTCGGCAGCCAGTTCAACAACAAACTGACCAGCGGTTTCCTCAGCAGTTTCAGCTTCAGAAGCCAGTGGCCCAGGCAGAGCCCCTTCACAAATGTGCTGTAGCTGACTATGAGCAGATCCAATGTGGACCACCTGGGATCAGTGGTGCTGAGTGTGAAGCTATTAACTGCTGCTTTAATGGGCAGCAGTGTTACTATGGGAGGGCAGGTAAGCGTTCTCAATCTTATTCTGTTCATGTTAAATTCTCCGCATTAACCTGCTCTTGTACCTTTTGTTCCAGTGACCGTCCAGTGTATTAGAGATGGTCAGTTTGTGGTAGTGGTGTCTAGAGACGTTACTCTGCCTCGACTGAGTCTGGATTCGGTTAGTCTACTGGGTGGAAACGACCCACCTTGCGGTCCTGTGGAGTCCACACCTTCTTTTGCTATATACCAGTTCCCTGTGACCGCATGTGGCACGAGCATGATGGTGAGCAGCTGCTTCTGGTGTAATTCTGCTTTGCTTATGGACTGGATGCCAACAGTTTTGCTATTCGCAGGAGGACAGCGGAGATGTGGTGTATGAGAACCGAATGACCTCCTCATATGAAGTTGGCATTGGACCATTTGGTTCCATCACAAGGGACAGTCATTTTGAGTAAGTGATCTGACTTGGTGTGAATTTTAATCTTTGATAAATTCTACAAGCTCACCGTCTGTTGTCCAGGCTTCTCTTTCAGTGTAGGTACTCTGGAACTTCTGTTGAAGCTCTGGTTGTGGAGGTCAACTCTGTTCCTCCACCTCCACCAGTAGCTGCTCCTGGACCTCTCAGGGTGGAGCTCAGACTGGCCAATGGCCAATGTGTCACCAAAGGGTGCGCAGAAGGTAAGGTCTTGTCCTGTCTTCCTAAAGCCTTTCAAACTTGAGTCTGGTTAAACCCCAGTGTTCCTCAGGGGATGAGGCCTACACGTCCTACTACAGTGACGCTGATTATCCCGTCACTAAAGTCCTGCGGGAGCCTGTGTATGTTGAGGTGCACATTATGGAGAGGACTGACCCCAACATTGTCCTGATGCTGGGACGTTGTTGGGCGACTTCAACCCCCAGTCCACTCAGTCTCCCCCAGTGGGACCTTCTGGTTGATGGGTGAGTGTACAGCCAATCTTTATCCAGTTTGTCTACTGGGAGGCACTTTCTAACCACCTCTTTCCTCTTCAGATGCCCTTACCAGGACGACCGTTATCTGACCACACTGGTTCCAGTGACTGGATCGTCTGGTCTTCAGTTCCCAACCCACTACAAGCGCTTTGTTGTGAAAATGTTCACATTTGTAGATCCAGCCTCACTGGTTCCTCTGCAGGAAACTGTATGCCCCCATTACTTGCACGGTTTCATTTTTACTACTTGTGGATTCTATGACTTGCTCCTCTCTCTTCCCTGTCAGATCTTCATCCACTGCAGCACAGAGGTGTGCCATCCATCATCCGGCTCTTGTGAGCAAAGCTGCACGAGGAAACGTGAGTTCTTGCTTTAACTTGACTAGCGGAACTGAGAATTTTATAAGTGCGTTCACACTTCTAAAATTTCTCTTTCAGGGAGAGACACCCCTATCAAGGCCATCTCTAGTGAGCAGACTGTGGTTTCTAGTGGAGAAGTTACTCTGGTCCTGTAAATCTAGTGTTTTTAATAAACCTTGCAGAACACCGAGATCTTTGTCTATTGGTTTTGTTTTGGCTTTGCAGAATCTGGTAATCCATGCCTCTTCTCCGTCTGTTTGTGGATTTTTATTTATTTTTTTCTTTAACACTATTAAACCAAGGTTCCTTTTTGTAAAGTCATGCATTGAGTCGAGGCTTCTGTACAAGCCATGACCCTTATCCAACCTCCAGTTGTTAACCTGGGCCACTGCATAGGGTACCAAATTAAGGGTTAATCATTAACTTTTGGTTAACAGGACGTTTAGCCTAACCAACATACACATTTTGCTGGGGAGCAATTGGGTGTTTGGGGTCTTGTTCAAGGGCACCTCAGCTGTGGGTATTGAAGGTAGTGTTATACATTCACTCGCATGTATAATTCCTGCTGGTACTGAGACTTGAACCCTTGACCTTTGGGTTACTAGTCAGTCCCTCCAGGATTTTGCGATCGCTGAAGTTTTGCAAGAGCTCACAAATTTTCGTAATTGCCACGGATTTTGGGGTTAGATGTGTCCCGTGACGTCATTGCAACACCCATTCAAAGAGGTTGTTTCTCAGTTTGAAAAATGGAATGAACAGCCTTGGGTTCTCATGCCAATTTACAAGAGCTACATTGGACAAACGAACCGAAGAGCGGAACGAATCTGCGCTACGCGCCGCAGACTGTTAATCTGCTCAGGCCGGAGCCACGGGCTGCTCTCGATCACGCGACACCGTTATACACGGCGCTGGAGATACAGTGACGAAAGTGGTCTAATGGGGCAGTCGTGGCCTAATGGTTCGAGAGTTGGACTCGTAATCCAAAGGTTGCGGGTTCGAGTCTCGGGCCGGCAGGGATTGTAGGTGGGGGGAGTGAATGTCCAGCGCTCTCTCCACCCTCAATACCACGACTGAGGTGCCCTTGAGCAAGGCACCGAACCCCCAACTGCTCCCTGGGCAACGCAGCATAAATGGCTGCCCACTGCTCCGGGTGTGTGTTCACTGCTGTGTGTGTGTCTACACTTTGGATGGGTTCAATGCAGAGCACAAATTCCGAGTATGGGTCACCATACTTGGCCACATGTCACGTCAATTTCACTTTAAATCAACTTTCTTTAGATACAGTCTGAAGATAGTGGCTGTACATTCCAAGATGTGTTTCTAATGGCAAGCTCATACTACATGATTGAAAGACTAGTCGAGTCACTGTGTTGCTCACACTACGCAACAAGATTCCTTCTCATCTGTCGCTGTCTTGTCATAGCTGCGCACATACAACACTAACGAGGTGCACCCACTACAGAACATTCAGTGGAAAGCAAAAATACGTTTTCTCACATACATTCTCACGATTATAGGCCGTATGTTCAAGCATGGATGATCAATTGGTCTGTGCAGTTATTTTATCCGAAAGAAAGAAGAAACCACGACAAAAGAGAATATGGCAGAAACAATGGCTTGGAAGACGTGGATAACAAGAACTGTCAGTACTGTAGAAAGAGTTGGAGTTAATTAAAAAGTACAATGAAACGTGTTATTATATACACAATCTATGCATTTGTTCAATTTATTTCGAGTTAGTTGATTTGATTAATTTGTGGAGTTTCGTTTCTGTTCATAAAGATCCATGATAAGACCGATTATACCATCTGCACTGTGATTGGCTGGATTAGTTCCATCTTGTCATTGTGTCACACACATTACCAGATCACCTGGCGATAATAACAAACAGGGCTGCGTTCAGCCCCGAAAAAATAGTGCAAAACGTTTATTAAAAGGAAACGGTGGTGCGTTAAACACCCTGTTCTGATGATGTAAGTGTTGCAACTATGGCAGCTGAGAAGGCCATTCTTTGTGTTCTTTTTGAAGAATTTTCAGAGCCTGATGAAATCGGTGTAAATACATATTTAATACTGCAAAATACACTCGATGTTACAGTCACTGCCCTTGCCGTCCAGAAAAAAAGAGAACATCCCAATCGAGTGAAGGGATTTGTTGAAACTGTGGTTCCTAATTATTGTGATCCAACATTTGCCTCGCATTTCAGGATGAAAAGACAAATATTTCAGATGAAGGATAATCCACTTCTTACCTCCGAGACTGTGCTATGATCTATATGACCTTAATATTTTTATTGTGAGTATTAGGCTTATCATTATTGCTGATCACTGTTGTTGTGCTATGATATTGTAATAATTACCATTATATAATCCGAGGAGCATAGAAAAGTTTATGAAAGTGTCGCTCCACAAATATAATAGCAAAATATATAAATATGTATAGTATTTTTATATTACATGAATCAGTATCTAGCACACCTTCCTAAGGAAAGGATACGGACCAGAACAGAAGACATTGCAATTACTACATGATATGTAGACAGACCTAAAGAAGTTCCAGATTTATACTTGTGCTCTTATTTCAATTATTTTTCCTTTAATGCAAATAAACATGTGCAAACAATATACTTTGTCTTGTGGATTTATTTTGATGTTAATTACATTTACTTACAAATTCACCATCATCATGTTGATATGCTATGTTACTATAAAACTTATGACAAACATGTCTTCTAATATCTTCAATTGTTGCGTATACTGAGCTGCAGCGGACACATTTGTAAACGACTTCACTTGGACCCATAGTGCGAGCTGTCTCTTTAATACCGCGTGGTTTATATACATGTTGCTGCTGATTGGGCTGACATTTTTGGAACACCCACCAAACATGAGAAAACATATCTCAAACCCCGTTGCACACCGTTTCCAGGAAACATGTCGTTCAACCCGGAAACAGTAGCAAAATGTTGGGCCTGAACGTGCCCCAGGTTTGAAAATGTCATAGCGTCTGTGATAGCTCAAGACAGGTTTGGATCACATTGCTGACCTGCTCATACTTAACGAGCTTCAGCGACCGCAACGAGCACCGATTTGGTCACGATCCGGGGGTTTTGTCGTAGACTGTGGAATCTGTCCGCGACAGCAAAATCCAGCCAAAAGTCCTGTAGTGTGAGCCTGGTTTAAGAATAAAACAACCCAGAATTGTCAAAAAGTCAACAATTGGATTCAGCTAATGCAGGATAAAACCAAGGCCGAATTCAAAATGGCAGAAATTAATACAAGTATGCTATTTTTAATTATGCTCAAGTTTGTTTTTTCATGCATGTAACAAGGGTAATTGAATCACACAGTTGCATAAGCTCCAACTCATGCAAGTCTGGAGAATCGTGAGGATTAATGAAGAGGGAGGAGCTATCATTAATTAGCTGAAATCTGTAGAGTACAAAAAGACCAAAAGGCTGCCTCTCTGTTTTGTGACTAGCTGTTGAACAATGGCTGGAAGTTGGGGTTTGTTTCAGATTTTGGCAGTTTGTGCTTTCTGTCATGCTGTTCCACAGTGGAGTAATTTGCCTCAGAACCCTCAAGCTCTGTTCCAGCAAACTGACCAGCGGTTTCAGAACCCAATTCAACAACAAACTGACCAGCAGTTTCAGAAGCCAGTTCAACAACAAACTGACCGGCGTTTTGAGAAGCCAGTTCAACAGCAAACTGACCAGCGGTTTCAGAACCCAGTTCAACAGCAAACTGACCAGCGGTTTCGGCAGCCAGTTCAACAACAAACTGACCAGCGGTTTGAGAAGCTAGTTCAACAGCAAACTGACCAGCGGTTTCGGCAGCCAGTTCAACAACAAACTGACAAGCGGTTTGAGAAGCCAGTTCAACAACAAACTGACCAGCGGTTTGAGAAGCCAGTTCAACAACAAACTGACCAGCGGTTTGAGAAGCTAGTTCAACAACAAACTGACCAGCGGTTTGAGAAGCCAGTTCAACAACAAACTGACCAGCGGTTTGAGAAGCCAGTTCAACAGCAAACTGACCAGCGGTTTCGGCAGCCAGTTCAACAGCAAACTGACCAGAGGTTTCGGCAGCCAGTTCAACAACAAACTGACAAGCGGTTTGAGAAGCTAGTTCAACAGCAAACTGACCAGCGGTTTCGGCAGCCAGTTCAACAGCAAACTGACCAGAGGTTTCGGCAGCCAGTTCAACAACAAACTGACCAGCGGTTTGAGAAGCTAGTTCAACAGCAAACTGACCAGCGGTTTCGGCAGCCAGTTCAACAACAAACTGACCAGCGGTTTCAAAAGCCAGTTCAACAACAAACTGACCAGTGGTTTGAGAAGCCAGTTCAACAGCAAACTGACCAGCGGTTTCGGCAGCCAGTTCAACAGCAAACTGACCAGCGGTTTGAGAAGCCAGTTCAACAGCAAACTGACCAGTGGTTTCGGCAGCCAGTTCAACAGCAAACTGACCAGCGGTTTCGGCAGCCAGTTCAACAGCAAACTGACCAGCGGTTTCGGCAGCCAGTTCAACAGCAAACTGACCAGCGGTTTCGGCAGCCAGTTCAACAGCAAACTGACCAGCGGTTTCGGCAGCCAGTTCAACAACAAACTGACCAGCGGTTTCCTCAGCAGTTTCAGCTTCAGAAGCCAGTGGCCCAGGCAGAGCCCCTTCACAAATGTGCTGTAGCTGACTATGAGCAGATCCAATGTGGACCACCTGGGATCAGTGGTGCTGAGTGTGAAGCTATTAACTGCTGCTTTAATGGGCAGCAGTGTTACTATGGGAGGGCAGGTAAGCGTTCTCAATCTTATTCTGTTCATGTTAAATTCTCCGCATTAACCTGCTCTTGTACCTTTTGTTCCAGTGACCGTCCAGTGTATTAGAGATGGTCAGTTTGTGGTAGTGGTGTCTAGAGACGTTACTCTGCCTCGACTGAGTCTGGATTCGGTTAGTCTACTGGGTGGAAACGACCCACCTTGCGGTCCTGTGGAGTCCACACCTTCTTTTGCTATATACCAGTTCCCTGTGACCGCATGTGGCACGAGCATGATGGTGAGCAGCTGCTTCTGGTGTAATTCTGCTTTGCTTATGGACTGGATGCCAACAGTTTTGCTATTCGCAGGAGGACAGCGGAGATGTGGTGTATGAGAACCGAATGACCTCCTCATATGAAGTTGGCATTGGACCATTTGGTTCCATCACAAGGGACAGTCATTTTGAGTAAGTGATCTGACTTGGTGTGAATTTTAATCTTTGATAAATTCTACAAGCTCACCGTCTGTTGTCCAGGCTTCTCTTTCAGTGTAGGTACTCTGGAACTTCTGTTGAAGCTCTGGTTGTGGAGGTCAACTCTGTTCCTCCACCTCCACCAGTAGCTGCTCCTGGACCTCTCAGGGTGGAGCTCAGACTGGCCAATGGCCAATGTGTCACCAAAGGGTGCGCAGAAGGTAAGGTCTTGTCCTGTCTTCCTAAAGCCTTTCAAACTTGAGTCTGGTTAAACCCCAGTGTTCCTCAGGGGATGAGGCCTACACGTCCTACTACAGTGACGCTGATTATCCCGTCACTAAAGTCCTGCGGGAGCCTGTGTATGTTGAGGTGCACATTATGGAGAGGACTGACCCCAACATTGTCCTGATGCTGGGACGTTGTTGGGCGACTTCAACCCCCAGTCCACTCAGTCTCCCCCAGTGGGACCTTCTGGTTGATGGGTGAGTGTACAGCCAATCTTTATCCAGTTTGTCTACTGGGAGGCACTTTCTAACCACCTCTTTCCTCTTCAGATGCCCTTACCAGGACGACCGTTATCTGACCACACTGGTTCCAGTGACTGGATCGTCTGGTCTTCAGTTCCCAACCCACTACAAGCGCTTTGTTGTGAAAATGTTCACATTTGTAGATCCAGCCTCACTGGTTCCTCTGCAGGAAACTGTATGCCCCCATTACTTGCACGGTTTCATTTTTACTACTTGTGGATTCTATGACTTGCTCCTCTCTCTTCCCTGTCAGATCTTCATCCACTGCAGCACAGAGGTGTGCCATCCATCATCCGGCTCTTGTGAGCAAAGCTGCACGAGGAAACGTGAGTTCTTGCTTTAACTTGACTAGCGGAACTGAGAATTTTATAAGTGCGTTCACACTTCTAAAATTTCTCTTTCAGGGAGAGACACCCCTATCAAGGCCATCTCTAGTGAGCAGACTGTGGTTTCTAGTGGAGAAGTTACTCTGGTCCTGTAAATCTAGTGTTTTTAATAAACCTTGCAGAACACCGAGATCTTTGTCTATTGGTTTTGTTTTGGCTTTGCAGAATCTGGTAATCCATGCCTCTTCTCCGTCTGTTTGTGGATTTTTATTTATTTTTTTCTTTAACACTATTAAACCAAGGTTCCTTTTTGTAAAGTCATGCATTGAGTCGAGGCTTCTGTACAAGCCATGACCCTTATCCAACCTCCAGTTGTTAGTGCGAGCTGTCTCTTTAATACCGTGTGGTTTATATACATGCTGCTGATTGGGCTGACTTTTTTTTTTTTTTCCCTGAGTTTCTCTCTTTTTGTTTCCTCCATGGAATAAAAAGCACAAAGATGACTGACTTTTTATCTCTATTCCTCAGAATTCCAAATTATGAGACCCACAATGACCTCTTGTATATCCCATGGCGGAAATGGACTTCCATAGTACCTTAAAACGACACTTTAGTATACTGAAGTTTAATGTTTTGATAATGTATAATAAAATAAAAAGTGAGCTTATTTGCATATCAATACATTAATGTATGCATTCATCTTTCTTATTAGTGCTGATTAGGTCTGAAGTTAGAATTAATTTTTTTTTTTTTTTTCTTTTCAAATTCAGGTCCATTGGTTGGTCCAGTTTTATGCTTTTCCCATCACAAAGTCACATGTCTTTTTTTTTTGATGCGCATGAAGGAATTTATTCAGTAAAAGTGTTTCCATCGTAGTTTGTGCATGTTTTCTTACAGGCTGAGAAATTGATCCTACTTAGTTGAGCGCATAAGTATTTTGTGCATTTTTAGGCTACGTCCACACGAAGACGGATTTCTCCGTATCCGATCTTTTTTTTTGCCTCAAATTCCGTAAACACTGAGTCGTCTCAGGAAATATCTGCATCCACACGGAATCACTGAAAACAATGTAGTACACATGCCAAACCAATATGTGGCGCTATAATTCTGCCACAGAGATACACAAAAAAACAAGAAGACTTGGACCATGTGCGTAAACCTTGCGTGCTGAATATAAACTAACACACAAAGCAGAAGATTTTGCTTTAATAAAACTAATGAGCTCAGTAGGTTATGCAGCACGAACACAGGCACGTAGTCTGACATTGTTGTTGTTGTCACTGTTATGTGACGTAGCGGTGTCTGATTAGGGGCGAGACGTGGGCTGATGACGTCATCGTTTCAGAAAATATACGGATTCGCCGTCCACACGAAAATATGAAACCGGCGTTTTCAAATTTATCCACCCTGGGACCCGGTTTCAAAAATGGTCGGTTTCACTCTTTGAAAACACTGGTTTCGTGTGGACGAAACGCCTATACGGTAAAAAATGTATGCGTATACAGAGAAACCCGTCTTCGTGTGGACGGGGCCTTAGAATTTATGCACATCTTGGCGTTTCAATCCATCGTTTTTTTATGCGATATCCCAAAATGCACATAAATAGATGGATAGAAACATAGCTATTGGGATCCAGAAAGTGTTTGATTACACACATCATAATATTTTCTTCTGTGTTCAGAATAAAGAAACTCAACATGAGTAAATCATGACAGAACGATGATTTTTGGGTGAACTCTGCATTAGGTCCATTAGGAATCCAGTGTGTTACTGAAGTAAGAATGTGGATTGTGATGTGTTTCTGACCTGGACACCAGCGATGCTCTCTCGGCTGAATTGGCTCGGTCCCATGGTTTCTTCACTCCATCTGCAGAACGACACACACCAGACCTGATCTTACCATCCACACTCACCCGAGAAACACATTTACTGCACTGGTCTCATGCAGAAGAACAAGTACCTGCGGCGTTCTGTCCACGAGACACGGCATCGTCCTGAAACACAGTAGAATCATTCCCAGAATACAACAGCCTTTCACACACTCCTCCGTCTTTAAACCTCTAACATTCACTCAAAGTCCACAATACATGCAAGTTAACCCTAGTGAAGAATACATATACTGAAATACATTTATTTCATGCTAAGTATACTACAAAAACATTTTTATATTTATGTACTTAATAAAATGTCCTGCAATTGTACTTTTGGTGTACTTAAGGTCTGCTAAATTGGAATATCTAATTTTGTACTCAATGCACTTTAATTGTGCAGAAGTAGTGCTGAGGTACAATTAAAGATACACTTAGTATATTGGAACTACTTCAGGTACACTTTAAATATTTTGCATTTAAAGTCTGATATTATTTAAAGATCATACAATCCTCATCAAAAGTGACTTTAAAACACATTTTAGACAGTGCATTGTGCACAAGTAATAGTTTAATTATAATTTTTATATCAGTAAGTCTCGAGTTATGTCAGTATGTTAATAGATTTTAACTATATTTAGTATGAAATGTATTTTAAATATATTACTTTTTTACTAGGGAAGACATAAAATATTTATATCTTTTTCATTAAGTGTTTTGTTTTTATTGTGAAATTATTTATTTATATATATATATATATATATATATATATATATATATAGGGCTGGACATACTGTATATAGACATTATTATTATTATTTTAACTCTAAAATGAAAATATAAATATATTACTGTTGTAAATTACAATTGTCCTGTGAAATTAAAACATAAAAATATAATTATATGCCTAATAATTGTTTTATTTTACACTGCAAGTTACAATATTAATATTTGTGTCTTACATTCTTGACTTTCTCATGTTCAAATCTTCCAACAATGTAAAAAATCATGTTCTTCCTCAGTATTTTCGTCTTTTTTTCCGGTGCAAATATCTAAACATCCTTAACTCAAGATACGCTTTCATTATCATATATTATTCAAATCAATAATGTGTATCTGTAATGTGTGTGTATCAAATCTTTGATATACATAAATGTTTTTATATATAATCATTTTTAATCCTTAACTGTTTTAATTCATTTAAAGTCACTTTTAAATCATTTTATAAAAATTTTAATCAAATTAAATATGTTTAATGATTATTTTAATTCATTTTATGTAAAGCACTTTGAATTACCATTGTGTATGAAATGTGCTATATAAATCAACTAAAAAAAATCTAAAAACTTCATTGAAAATCGAGCACAATTATCTTATAAACATCAAGAAAGCAAACACTCACACACACACACACACACACTCACTCTCTCTCACACACACACACACACACACACACACTCACTCTCACACACACTCACTCCACACACACACACACACACACACACACACACACACACTCACTCTCTCACACACACACACTCACTCTCACACACACACTCACTCACTCACACACACACACTCACTCACTCACTCTCACACTCACTCTCTCACACACTCTCACACTCACACTCACTCACTCACACACACACTCACTCACTCACTCACTCACTCACTCACTCACTCACTCACTCACTCACTCACTCACTCACTCACTCACTCACTCACTCACTCTCACACACACACACACACACACACACACACACACACACACAGTGATCTCCATCAGCTCTGTACTCACGCTTTGGCTATCTCCGTCCTTCTTCTCGTCTGCTGCTTTCCGTCTGTGATGAGAAGTAAAGAGTGTGTGTTTGTTGATGTGTATTTATTCTGAGTGTGTGATATGTGTGTTGTCTCTGACCTGCGAGCGAGCAGCGCGTTCATCTCCTCCATCAGGCCTCCACCTCCTCCTCCGCTGGTCCGGTTAGCTTCGTTTTTGGCTCCGGATGCAGAGTTGTCCTCCGGCTGCGGACAAACATCAACACAAACACATTATCTGATGATCACACGCCTCATTGATATTATTGGCCTCTTTGGGATGTTTTTTGTGCATTTTTCATGTGAGATGTGAGAAAGTGTTTTTGGAGATTGGGTTGTTTACTCTTAAAGTAAAGTGTTTTTCACGGCGACGCCACAGAAGAACCATCTTTTAAAGTCAGAACCTTTTTCCACTGTAAAGAATCTTTTGTGCATTTGAAAAATACCGTGAATGTTAAAGGATCTTCAAGCACTCATCAGTGCCAGTGAAGGAGTTTTATTTTTAAGAGTGTTCAGTCTGAACAGTGGAGTCTGTGTACTGTTTATTTATTATGTATACATAAATACACACATGCATGTATATATTTATGAAAAATATGTTACGTTTATATATTTAATATATTTATATACTATATAAATTATATGAATATAAATATATACATGTAAATATTTTCAAAATATATACTGTATGTGTGCGTATTTATATATACATAATAAATATACACAATACACACTCATACATTATGTAAACATAAACTTTTATTTTGAATGCGATTAATCGCAATTAATTGTTTTGCAGCCCTGGATTGCTTATAATGAATGAGTCAAAAAGACTGACAAACAGTCTCAAACTCATCAGTGGAATGACTCAAAAATAAAGGCTCCAGATGTGTTTTCTCACAGAAATGCCATAGAGGATCTGTTTTTGGCTCCTAAAGAACCTTTCAGTGATCAGTTCTTAAAAGAAACATTTATTTCTTAGATTAAAGAACATTTTAATCATCTGAAGAACCTTTTTTCACTATAATGAACCCTTAGTGGTTCCATGGATGTTAAACATTCTCAACCTTAATTTTTGTGTAGTAGAAATGACTATATATGACATTTTCAGTGAACATTTTTGAATATAAAATACAATCTGAAGGGGATTTTTATCATGTTTGCAGCCAGTATGAACTGCCGCTGCCTGGAAATGATTCTGCTAAACATCTTTGGTTTGGGTTCGGTCATAGAGTCTGTTCCAGAAGCAAAAACTCCTTTTATTTTGTCCATTTATAAACCATTAAAGACAGACCTACCATGAGCTACAAGGTCGTTATTTGATGTTATATGCTCTCGTGGAAGCCGTGTGTTCATGTAATTTCAACATATTTTTTAAATAACTGCATTTAACAGCTAAATCTGTGGTGAAAAACTACATTACCCATGATGCTGTACAGAATATTCAACCAATCTGAAAGTCACGGTGAGCAAATGCACCAAAAAAAGCTCCGCCCACTGCCATAAAGCATCACAAATGACGTAATCGAGTCTTAAATTATTATATGCATAAACCTACAATATATTGTTTCTACAAATATAATTTTATATGATTTCGCACCCGCTGCACACGGCGCAGTTTGGCTCCGGCGATCATGGCAGCCAGACCAGTGGGGGCGTTGCTATCATCCTGGGTGTGACCCCCGTACCCGCCCACAGGCAGAGGAGGCGGAGGAGGGGGCGGAGCTCCAGCGGAAGGGGGCGGTGGCCCAGGTGGGGGAGGAGGAGGGGGACAGGGACCGCCCATCGACAGAGGAGGCGGAGCCACAATGGGAGGAGCTACAGACAGCACCACAGGGTGACCCTGAAACGGGGAACCTGGGAAAACACACACAAATCACTTCATACAGTACAGCAGCATCACAGCTAATGATGCTTTAACTGTAAAGCAGCTCTACAGAAGACAACAGTGTCATTATTCAGATCAATAACAGTATCAGTGTTTCAGTGGCGTCTGACCTGAGTTGGACGATCGTCTCTCTCGCTCGATATGAGCCTGCATCTGCTGCTGCTGCATTTCCATTTGCCTGCGGAGATTAAATACACACATGAACACACACTGACATACCCATCATGCACTGCACACACACCTCACTCACACACTAACAGTCAAGAGGTTTAATGTTTCTGAAAGAAGTCTCTTCTGCTCACCGAAGCTGCATTTGTTTGATCAAAACTACATTAAAAATTGAAATATTATTCAAATGTAAAATGCTGTTTTCTATGTGAATATGTGTTAAACTGTAATGTATTTCTGTGATCTGCAGCTGTATTTTCAGCATCATTACTCCAGTCTTCAGTGTCACATGATCTTCAGAAATCATTATAATATACTGATTTACTGCTCAACAAACATTTCTGATTATTATGTTAATTAATGCTAAAACAGTTGTGCTGCTCAATATTTTTGTGGAAACTGTGATACATTTTATTTTTCAGGATTCACAGATGAATAGAAAGTTCAAAAGATCAACATTTATTTGAAATAGAACTCTTTGTAACATTATAAATGTCACTTCTGACAGTGTTGGGAAGGTTACTTGGGAAATGTAGCAGGTTACAGATTAAAAGTTACACTATCTAAAATGTAATAAGTAGTGTAACTATTTCAATTACTTAAATATTACATTTGATTACTTTTTAATTACTTTTCTAAATTTCTAACAAATGTTTTCAACTGTTAATCATTTTGAATGATTGATTACACTGGCATCTAACAATGCCTTGAAAAACACCGTTAATCTTAAAAAATAAAGCATAAACATAAACCCAAACAGGAAATAAAACAGTTCTGTGTCCTAAACTCCTGAAACATTAAAGCAGTCAATGACATTTATGAAAGAAATCAATCAAATCTGTTTGTGTGTGAAAATATTCAGAAGATACCCTCTTTGTAATCATTAATATTTTCATAATTAACTGTAATTTAACTACACATGAACTGTAACTGATTACAATTACATTTATTTTGTAATTAAATTGCATAATTTAGTTACATGTAACTAGTTACTCCTCAACACTGCTTTTGAGTAATTTAATGCATCTTTGATGAATAGAAGTATTAATGTATTTTTTGGGAACATGGTGCCGTGTTTCATATCTGATCTAATAATAAGTCTGACAGCGATATGATGAGAATCGATCAGATGCTCTTGAGGTTCCTGATGCAGGAAGCGTGCACAGTGAGAGATGCATGATGGGACGGAAGAATAGCTGACGCTTCCTGTGACCAGCAGTAGTGATGGGAAGTTCGGATCATTTTACCGACTCGGACCTTTGAGTCTCGTTCAGCAAAATGAACAAATCTTTTTTAGAGTCATTTCGTTCATTTTAGCAAAATATAATTCAAATGTTACGTGTTACTTTCCAAACACATCTACTACTTATGCAAACGTTTATCACACTACAAACAATACAAAACTATAATGCTATAAGAAACAGAAAATATTAATTCATTGTTCGCCTGGGTCTTTAGTCTATGATTCAAGTCGAACGACTCAAACCCGGGACTCGAGAGATGAACTAATCCCAGTACAGGACCCAATGCGCATGCGCGACTGAACGAATCACTCCCCGAGACGACTCGTTCTTCCCGAGTCACATTAAAGATTCGTTCAAAATGAACGAATCGTTCAAGAACAACCCATCACCACCCAGCAGAGGGCGAGTGTGTGTGTTTCACTGACCGCATCAGAGCAAACACAGCTGTGCTGATTCATTTATGAGTGGAAATTAACGCTTCTATTCATCTGTGATGCATTAAATTGATCAAAAGTGTCAGTAAAGACTTTTATAATGTTACAAAAGATTATATTTCAAATAATTGCTGTTCTTTTGAACTTTCTATACATCGGTGAATCCTGAAAAATAAAATGTATCAGTTTCCACAAAAATATTGGACAGCACAGCTGTTTTCAACATTGATAAGACAGTGTGCATAGTGCAGTGAGATCACTTTTATATGCTGTTCTGAACAAAACCCTGCTCTTTTATTGGGCTCTAGTTAAACACTGTTAAAGTGTGTGAATGTGATTTATACAGTACAGTTCATTTGTAGTGAGATATCACAGCATTGTGTGTGTGTGTGTGTGTGTGTGTGTGTGTGTGTGCATTATAGTGAGTATGTGTGCGTGTGTGTGTGTGTGTGTGTGAGTGTGTGTGTGTGTATGTGCTTTATAGTGAGTGTGTGTGTGTGTGTATTTGTGTGCGAGTGTGTGTGTCTGTGTGTGAGTGTGTGTGTGTGTATGTGCTTTATAGTGAGTGTGTGTGTGTGTGTGTGTGTGTGTGTGTGTGTGTGTATTTGTGTGCGAGTGTGTGTGTGTGTGTGTGTGTGTGTGTGTGTGTGTGTGTGTGAGAGAGTGAGTGTGTGCGCGCGGCTCACCGTCTCTGGACCTCCAGCTCTTCTGAACTCATCCCATTCTGGACTGGACGCTGAACAGCTGGACCTGAAAGAGACCATGAACTGTTTGAGGAACATGACAGCAACATCATGTGTGTCACAGATTCAGTGTGTGTGTGTGTGTGTGTGTGTGTGTGAGTGTATGTGTGAGTGTGATAGAGTGAGTGAGTGTGTGTGTGTGTATGAGAGTGAGTGTGAGTGTGTGTGTGAGAGTGTGTGTGTGTGTGTGTGTGTGTGTGAGTGTATGTGTGAGTGTGATAGAGTGAGTGAGTGTGTGTGTGTGTGTGTGTGTGTGTGTGAGTGTGAGAGTGTGTGTGTGACGTGTGTGTGCTTGCATCTCATCAAACCTGTCAAGAATAAATGAATCAATCGAAACAAAAGATGATATTCCGCAAATACGGATTAATTTTTACTCAAAAGTCCACAAAATGTCTTTGTAAATGTTGAATCTTTGCACTATATATATATATAACCAGTCAAAAGTTTTTGAACAGTAAGATTTTTTACATTTTTTAAACTTCTGCTGCAGCGTGACTATAATGACATGAAACGCATCAGAACTCAGTCAGATCCATTACAGTTCAGTTCAGACCAATACTTCACCCGATAAAACGACAGATATATATTTATCTGAACATGTTTGCTAAAGAGAACAACGACATACTCTACTAATCAGTATATTAGAGTGATTTCTGAAGATCATGTGACACTGAAGACTGGGGTAATGATGCTGAAAATACAGCTGCACATCACAGAAATACATTACACTTTAACACATATTCACATAGAAAACAGCTGTTTTACATTAGAATAATATTTCACAATTTTACTGTTTTTACTGTACTTGTGATAACATCTTTAATCAAAATCTAGTGACTGCAGTGTTTTGAGTGGTTCAGTCAGCTAGTTAGTTCACATTAACTGCAGCGTTCATGACAGAAACACACGTTTGCAAGGCATGAAAACAGAATCATTCCTCATGATCACGTTTCACCAAAACACTGGTACCTGAGCCCATCTGACACACACACACACACACACATAAACTAGTGTTTGTTCAAGCTCTTAGAAGATGAATGGAGCTGATGATGATCACTGTTTTCTCCAGAGCTGCTTTACAGCTGAACTGAACCATATATAATATAAATAATGATTCAATGATGGGTTCATCAGTTATGATCCGTGTATTCAGTTAATGAACAAAACAGAATTAATTAGGGATGCACCGATATGAAAAGTTTTGCCGATAACCGATAATTCTTTGTATTTGAAAACCGATAACCGATATGTTGGCCGATAAATCTAAATTCAATTTTTTTATCTAATTTTTGATAATTTTTATCTTATTTTTTCACACACTAATTTTTTTTATCTATTTTTATTACAAAAAAAGGTCTCATCATTAAAAGCCCCGTCCCAAACACTTCAACATAAGCAGCCTAGTTTGAACAGTGTATGTTTTAAAAAAATATTTTACTCTCCTATTACCAAATTTCCTTATAAAATAAAATAATACATAAATAATGCAAACAAGTCATTGGACATCATTACTTGCATGTAAAGAATCAAAATGCATGCGCTATGGATCAATAAAACGGAATAGCCTCTGCACAAACAATATTTTTAAGGAAAATAATAAGAGAAAAATAAAAGTGGTGCTTATTATTAATAATGCATCTACAATTTTGATAAAGTAACAAATTAATACCACTGTTTTAAATAGCAACATTTGAGCTGCATGCGCTGTGACTGAAGAGCTGAATGAACAAGTAAACCGAAGTGCTTGTTATAATGGGTTAATTATGCTACATGAGAATCAGATATAGAACATAAGCATAATATTAAAACATATATGCACAAAATGATGGAAATGCACAAGTTATCTTGAACTAAGTTATGCACTAGTCAGATGTGTAACTCGTGGGGCTCTTGGCTCTTCTCGTAACAACACGCTGAAACACGGCAAATAAACCCCAAAGAATTCACAACGTTTTATTATAATAATGTTCTCATTAGAATGTTATATACACGCCATTCCCAATCATAGTTATTAATGTTGTGCGCTGCTGTTTGAGCTGCGTGTGCTGAGCTGAAAATCAGCGGTAAACAGACTTAACCAACTGATTATGAGATAAAGCAGATATACATCAAAATAAACAATATTACAACATAAAATTACACAAAAGGATGCTAATGCACAAGTGAACTTAACTGTGATGGCGGTGTAGCTCCGTCGTGGGTGTACTCGACGCACGCACAAAACACGGGCGCACAAAGATTCAGCAACATTATTTACAGTAATGTTCACACAATCATTTTATGTAGCCTTTATGACAGACTTGCCCTGCACATGGTGCACTTAAGTATATTGTCCTTTTCAAAGTGATTCCAATCATATTTTAAGCATTTCAAAACCATCATGGTGAACAGTGCGCATCTCAAGTGTCTCTGAAGGAAATAATGTGCAAATTTTCTTATTGGACCGAAACGATAACAGAAAAAATTAACATTTATCGGCCGATACCGATATGTTGGCCGATATATCGTGCATCCCTAGAATTAATACTTAACTCTGAACCATCATTGAATCATTATTTTCCAGTTTAACACTGCGAAGCTGCTTTGACACAATCTGTAGTGTATAAAGCTCTGTAGAAATAAAGGTAATTTGACTTGTATTGTTAACTATAATGATCCTGAATAGTTTGAATCTGAAATTACATGCAAACAATTAACTAATGAAATAAAGCCACCACAAAGCTTCATAAAGACAGATCATGATAACATCAGATAGAAATGAACAAACACATAGAAATCTGTTTGCACTGGTCTTGCTGTTTCACTAACAGTTCCTGTAATCTCTGACTAGTTAGTGAACCAGCCTGTCTGATACACACTAATTACTGTTTACTAAGTCAATCATCACTAGTACAAGTGCCTCTAGACCAGATCTCATAAATCAAATAGGAAGAAAACAATTAGAAACCACAACAAACACCTTAAAAATCAAGCAGCAATGCTCTAAAACTATAAATTATATAAATTATCTCAAACTGAACACGAATGCATTTACAGTGAAATTTTGTTTTTGAATTTTCTGCAGTTTTGTCATGTATGTGATGCAATGCATCTTAGGATAATAAAAAGGAGAAGGAGAAATGTACATGTCTAAAGCACACACAATCCTCCATACATGACAAACACAGACCCTGAAACAGCCTGATGAAGTGTGAGAACTAGAAGAGAAGGAAGCCAGCAGAACTTGAACCTGAGCAGAGACAGAGACAGAGACAGGAGCGAGTGTACCTACAGGACATGCTGAAGAGGATGAAGCGGCTGTGGCAGACGCAGAAACACTGGCAGATCCAGTCTGTGATCATCGCTCACCTGAGCCTCATCATTACTGCTGTACTCTACCTGCTCCCCCTGCTCCGGTTTCTGACGCCAGTAACACACACCTGCCTAACAACATCAGGGACCCGGCTCGCGTTTCTGTGTGTGTGTGTGTGTGTGTGTGTGTATGAGTGTGTGTGTGTGTGAGTGTGTGTGAGAGAGTGTGTGTGTGTGTGTGTGTGTGTGTGTGTGTGTGTGCATGTGATTGGTACCTCCGTCCTGGGTGCTGAGCAGGTTGAGGGCGAACAGCATGGCGTTGGAGAAGGTGGTGGCCTCCTCTTTACTGGCGAAGTTGAGTCCGTACACCTGCCGCGCGTCACGCCACTGGTGGAAGGTGGGTGTGGCCTGGTTATACTTCAGCCCCTTCACGATGGAATAGTTGATGACCACCTGAGGTCAGAGGTCAGAGTGTGCTCAGGGTCTTCAGTATCACTCTGACTATAGTGAATATCAATGTTTCCATCCACCTATTTTTATGTGCATTTTGGGATATCGCATAAAAAAACCCTGCTGGATTTACATGACACACTCTAGTCTTCTTTCTCCAATCTTGTGTATTGATTAAATAGTTCAGATCAGAAATTTTACAAGCAACAGTATATGGACCTGCAAATTTGTCCTGAAATGGTGATCCAACAATAGGCAACAAAGCAAGGGCCTGATCACCAGATTGAAATGAACGCAATTCTGTACGACGAACAAAGAGCCGTTTCATTCGATCTTGCGCTTTACTTAAAGATGCTTTTGCCAATTGTCATGCTTCAAAAATTCGTTTCAAAGCCGTGACAAAAGATTGGAGGACATAGTCAGGTTCAGAATATAGAGAGAGATTAATCTGTAAAGTTTGGGTAATGTAAGCGGAAAAAACTCTTTAAAGATTGAAATCTACAGATAAACAGTGCAATATGTATTTTGTATGATTTGTTTCCACTAGTCTGAAAGAAGAGACATGATATGGAAGCAAAACAAAGCAGTTTGTGAAAAAACAATCGTTTTGCATCTTGCGGTAATACTGGACTATTTTAATATTTAAAAAAAATACACAATATATGTGTTTTTATGCTTTTTAGAAGCAGAGATGTTTTTCTAAATATATTTTGTGTTCAGATGAGAACTAAACTTGAACTGAATCGATCTGAATAATAACACTATTGTCTTCTATAGTTAGTTTCATAACTGATTAATTTTGCATCATTAACACCGTTATTGTCCTGTTTTTTACTGTGAAGCTGCTTTGAAACAAAAATGCTATAGAAACGATTGTGACTTGACTTGAGCTGAAGTCAGTCAGTCTTGAAGTTGCATAAACTGCTTAGACTACTCTTAAAACGTTAGTCATCTAATTTGTTTTCTTAAAGACTGGTCATAACTTATTAAAGTCTGTTACAAAAAGACAGATTGGCCCAATTTGAGTCAGAAAAGTAAGTGATTACCTCTTGGTTAACTGCTGGTTGGTCAAACTGTTTCTTAAGGCATAGTGGCTATGTTTATGCAACTGGCCCTGGTGATTTGTGGTGAGTGATGTGGTTAGTTAGTGTTAGTGTAGTGTTAGACGAGCAGACGCACCTGCTGGTCCTGCAGTTTGACTCCCACCACGCGGAAGGTGTTGCTGCTTGTGTTGTGGTAGATGTTGATTCGACTGAAGCCCTGCTGACCCGGTTTGATCGGCACCCATTTTTTGCTGGTGTCGTCGTAGACCATGACAGAGGCGCGGGCCTGACAGATGCTCTGCTCGCTGAAATGAAAGAAACACACAGCGACAGCGGGTCAATCCATGTAAACACGCTGCCCTCACCCGCCCGCCGCTTACATCAACAACCCGCCTGATACCAGACCAACAATGTCCTGGCAGCCACATAGCAACTCCCAGGACACCCTAACAATCGCATAGCAACACCCAGGACACCCTAACAACCACATAGCAACTCCCAGGACACCCTAACAACCACATAGCAACTCCCAGGACACCCTAACAACCACATAGCAACTCCCAGGACACCCTAACAACCACATAGCAACTCCCAGGACACCCTAACAATCGCATAGCAACACCCAGGACACCCCCAACAACCACATAGCAACTCCCAGAAAACCCTAACAACCACATAGCAACTCCCAGGACACCCTAACAATCGCATAGCAACACCCAGGACACCCCCAACAACCACATAGCAACTCCCAGAAAACCCTAACAACCACATAGCAACTCCCAGGACACCCTAACAATCGCATAGCAACACCCAGGACACCCCCAACAACCACATAGCAACCCCCAGAACACCCTAAAAATCACATAGCAACCCCCATAGCACCCTAACAACCGCATAGCAACACCCTAGAAGACCACTCACATTTGCTTTAGAACATCTAAAGAACGTTTCCCATAAACTAAAATATGTTGCAGATTTTAGTAATAGAAATTCATAAAAAACTCCTGATTTTGTTTGAAATGATAGCGAACAATCACTGCTGGAGGAAAACAAGCATTTGTGTGATTGGACTATTCTATTGAATCAAAACCTCACAGATACTGAAACCCAGACCATGTGACAACTTGCTCTACTCCTCTTAAAGGCCAGAACATGAGAAGCAGACTGAAATCATAGGAGAGAGTCTGAGATCAGCACTGAACTCGAGGAAATCAAGCCCATCTGTGCAGTGCTGCTAAAATGATATAATCACACTGGAGAGTTACTCTGCTCCGAGTTCAGATCTGTACTAGTGTGAGTGTGTCAGTCTGCTCTTCCAAACACAGTCCCTGGTGAAGAACATTAGCAACCAAACTGTTTTGGGTTCCACAGTATGGACAACAAATATAATGGACGTCAACGGGAACTGAAACCTTCTTTTGCTGTTCCTCAGAAGATGAAAGTCATGCATGTTTGCAGTGATGTGAGGAGAGTAAAGCATGATTCTGGGTGAACTGAATCAGGTCTGAATAGAGTAAAGAATAAAGACGTCATATTCCACTCCATGCAGCATCTTTCTGTAAATAACCTCAGACTAACACCGTGGCATAACTACACGTGACGCCACAACATGCAATAAAAGGTATCTTTTCCATGTTAATCAGAGTTTTTGTCCTAACTAGCCGTGACGTCACAGCTGAGCATACAAACTATATAACAGTAGATAATCTCAGGTACTTATTATGTGCTTTATTCAATCCCACAAGTGTCTAATGGGAGTTTGCATATCATTTTGCATGACATTAATACCCATACTGAAAACCACAAGTTAGTTTACTTCACATCTTGAAAATAAATTAAAGCAAACATGTACGTTTAAACTGCAAACTCAATACGAACCATCAAGTGTATTCCATAACAAAGATAGTATCAGTCACTCAGTATGTACATTTAAAAAATGTTAAAAAGGTTTAATATCTATAAATGAGTTTATGAACATGCTTTACACGCTTCTGATTGGCTGTGATGTTTGTTGTGGACACACGGGCTGTGCTCCAAATCACCCCCTATACCCTCATTCACTACTCCCTACATTACTGCACTCATACAGCTCACATGAAGGAGTGAATGAAAACAAGTGAGTGAATTCAGACACTGAGTGCACCGGAAGCACTGCAGCTTTTGCATATTTTGCTTGCTGTTTAATAATCATTTGAAACGGGCAGCTCCAGCAGTAAGATTGAAGGATTTATCTTGAACTCTGTCACGGAAATAATGTATAAACCCTAATAGTCCATTTACAATTAATGTTGTACCTGTGTTGTATTACGCCGTGGACGAGCGCTTCTATAATGAATGATGATTCAGCTGCGGGCGAGACACGGGAATGGACTCTCACAGTGCATTATGGGTCATCTCTAGCTGTTGAGTGTACATCGGTTCTACACTCGTTTTTGCGGTGCATTGTGGGATTGAATGAGTGCACTCCAGAACATCCACTATGGTATCGAACACCACTTAAAATGGCTGTCCCCTCAAATAGTGCCCTATCTGAGGGTGTAGGGGGCGATTTCGGATACAGCCACAAAGTGTTTGTCCTGGAATCTTGTCACGTCGCGTGTAGTTAGGAATAAGGTTGCAAAGGGGTGGAAACTTTCCAAAAATCCCTGGAATATTCCAAAAAAATCCTAGAAAGTTTCCCAAATTTCTGGAATGTTTACGAAATTTACTGGAAATTTTCCACCTTTTTGCAACCCTAGTTAGGACACGGTGTAATGCAACATATACGACCCACCAGTGAAGAACCCGTCAGCGGAAATCATTTCACAAGCTGTGCTTTCAACAGCATTCCTGCTGATCAGAGGAAAACACAATAATGAGACTGTCATAAGAGACTTTAGATGCATGCACTGCAGGTTTAGAGCAGAAACACACACTCACTGAAATATGAGCAAAGCTTCTCTGTGACATGAATGAATCAAACGCATCTCCAGCGTGTGAACGCAGCTGAAATCTCTCATAATCACCTGACCTTGTGACCTCTCTCGCTCACACGGCTCCAGTCTGGGATATTTGGTTATCATCATCAACACAGCTAACAGGGAACGCTCAGGCTAATGTTATGAACAAATGTTCTTCTAGTAATGTTAATAGAACATTCATTTAGAGTTATCTGGTCATTTTTCCATTGCAGTGGTTCATGCATTTATTTGTGAATGCATCATGCATCTTTATGAATGCACAGTTTATGCATGTGCAACATGTTTTAGACTCCAGTGTTGTCACGCGATTTCATTATAATGCCTGCTTAATTCAGTGAGTGCCGTATTTTAGATTTTTAATCCAGCTGCATGAAAAATATGCCAAGTCTTACAGATCATGCTGCAGTAAACGCTGTACTACACTACAGCTGCTGTGGGTGCCGACAGTCATGTGACCTTCACTTCCTGTCAGATTGAGTGAATGCACATGAACGTCAATGTCAGAATCACAGAGCATCACTACAGAGGCTCGTACAGTTTATTTGTGAATGCATCATTCATCACATTTATGCATGCAGCCGGTGTGCAATTATAAGTGTTTCAGACTGCAGTGCATGTTTAATTCAGCAACTGCCATCATCTCACACATATCATTAATTTGCATTTTTAGTTCAGATGCATGAAAAAAGTCTAATGCTATAATATAGCAATAAAAAATACTATAATAAAACATACTAAAAATACCTGCTGAGTCAACAGACAGGCTGAACAACCTAAAACGAAACACACACACACACACACAAACACACACACACACACACACACACACACACACATATTAAATGAAATCTAAAGAAAAGTGTAATTTTCACCGGTTTTATCCTCCTCCAGGTGAAAATCACAGCACATAAACCCATCAGACATTGAGATTCAGCTGAAACCCGTCTGAGATGCTGTCTACAGCCAAAGAAAGCAGTCCTGACACACTTAATGAACGAGCAACAGAGCGACAGAATATGAATCTGGCCGTTACATAAGCAGAAAACATAGTTTTGGTTTGGAGAAAAATCCAGAACCACAGAGAACTGATCAGAGTTTCCCCGCTCTCATGCAGAAACATTTGACTGGCCTGAATACAGAACGGCTCATCATCAGGATTTACTGTAAATACAGAGCTGTGATGACAGTTAATACTGCAGCTGTTCCTGTCATATTCACAGCAGAATCACTGAAGCTCAGCATCTCTCAACAGTGTCCTACAGCTGATCACATAACTGACAGACTTATGCAGCCGTAACAACCGTAACGATTAATATTCAGTTATATTATGGATTTCACAGCACTGCCAGATCAGACAACAGAATTGATCTGAATAATGACTCTGTCTCCTGTAGAGCTACAGCTGAAATTGAGTTTGTTTCATAATTGATGAATTTTACAACATTAACAGTTATTTTCCTTTTTATTACTATGAAGCTGCTTTGAAACAAACTATGAGAGATTGTTTTTTGTTGCAGAATAAAAAATAAAACTTCATATCTCATAATTCTGTTTTTTCCTTGCAGTTCTGGAGATATAAGCTCAGAATAGAGGAGGGGGATCAGAATTGTGTGAGTAGCAATTTCCCTTTTTTTCTTTTTTATTCCATGGTGGAAACTAAACTATATAAAACAAAACAAAAACAGACTTGTGAGATGTAATTAATAATTAGTTTATACCTTGCAATTTTGAATTTTGAGAAAAAAAGTTTGAATTGTGAGACAAAAAAATTGTAATTATGAACTTATTTATTAACATAATTATTAATATTTTCATCCCATGGTGAAAACAGGCTTCCATAATAATCTGTATAAAGCGTTATAGAAATAAACGTGACTTAATTGACCCATGAACCGGGATAAACCACAGACCCAAGCCAGAACTCACTGCTGGTTTAACCTGGTTCTCTGTGTTGTTTCGCAGGATTGCACCTCATTTATTCTCCATAAGAATGAAACAGAATCTGGTTTAAAGTAAATCTGCTGAGCTCTTGTCATAATCTCTAGGGATGAATCTAAACAGAAAATTATTTAATACCTCGTTTATCGGCTTTACAGCTGTTACATCTGTTTATAAATGAAATAGAAACTGGCAAATTTCTGACTTTATATCACAATTCTAATTTTATATGTCCCAGTTCTCAAAAAAAAGGCTGAATTGTGAGATTAAAATTACCTTTTTTAGTTGTTTTTTTTAATTCCATGGCAGAACTTGTGTTTTACATGAAACACATTGGAATCTGCAAAGAAAGCAGGTCAAATGAATGATAGACTGATTCTCCAGTGACGTCTGACTCTGAGCACCTGCTCTCTGCTGAGGATTAAATCATGGAACAGCAGGAATTACCCTGTCAGCTCCACACAGATGCACATCTGCAGCATAACACACACACTCGCACGCATGCACGCACACACACACTCGTGCACATACTCACACACATGCGCGCGCACACACACACACTCACACACACACACACACACACACATGCGCGCACACACACACACATACACCCCCCTTCACGTTATGTTTGTTGAGTCTGTCACTCTATATCAGAGGAGACACGAGCTGTGCTGTGGTTGCCATGGTGATCTGGCTAGTGTGTCTATGGGATGCTGAGCAGCCTCATGTCTCCATGGTACCCAGAAGCCTTTGGGATGCAGCACAAAGCTTGCAGCATCACTGCCTGTGTCTCTCTTCTGACTGTATCTACTCTTTCAATTCACTGACCTACATTTTTATCAACGAATATCTTGAAATAGGCAAATTATGGAATGAAACCTTTGATTTTACAGCTGTTATTTTTATTCCTCTAAGGATTTTAAAGGAATAATTAATCTAAAAATGAACATTACCTGTAAATGTGCTTATTAGGAGATCAGGATGAGTGTGTTTCTTCATCAGGTTTGTAGAAATGTGTCTCAGCAATGGATGCTCTGCAGTGAATGGGAATTAGTTTCATCTTTTGTGTTCTCCAGATGTTAACTGATGGACTGGAGTGGTGTGGATTATTGTGATGTTTTTATCAGCTGTTTGGACTCTCATTCTGACGGCACCCATTCACTGCAGAGCATCCATTGCTGAGACACTGCTATGAAGCGGTGGGTGCATTTTCAGCTAATTCTCATCTCTGTTTCTTTAAGAACAGTCATCGGTGACTGTATGTCAGTGTCCCGAAGCGCTGCAGTGCTAAAGCATCATCTGTCTGTCCTACTGTACTAATAACCTCATTATTGATCACAGCAGCAGCTGATCTGTAGCGTCTGCAGCATCAGCACCACATCTAAACCACAGCATCTCCTACATGAGGACATTTGGACATCTAAACAATCAATGTGCTACAACAAACAGCAAACCTCAGTCTGGTACGGAAGACTGATTCTGCCACAGAATATGAATATAAAAAAGGTAATTGTGACTTCATCTCACAATTTAGACTTTTTCTCATAACTGCAAGTCGTGAAATGTAAACTCAGAATTTGAGACATAAACATGACGCTATGACGTGTCCCTACCGATATCAGCCACTAATAAACTGTCCCTAGCAATAATTTTGATCAAATTAAATATGTGTATGTAACCCCCATCTGAAATAGATCACACCATTGATATTACCCGAGAAGTTAAGCAAATATGCTAGAAAACTGCACACATTTAATACATGTGGAGTAAGAACATATAAGAGCCGAACGGTTTGAAACATACGAGCACAGTTCAGCTGAATGATCTTTAACATATTGTTCTGCTGTTTTGTGTTCATTTGCTCTTTTTACATTGACTATCACTCTATATAGACTAATATAATCAGATACAACAATCATTTATCAAATATTTATGACAATACTGATAAACTGAATATGATCCTAGATTTGTGTTGATGTTATCTCTGGAACGGAAATATGGATATTGTATTTTGATCTCTTATTTCAGTGAATGTCATTGACCTAGTTAATCAGTAGTAGTGCTGACAGAGTCGTGTACACATGACTGAAGGAGTTCACGAGTGCGTGTCTAAAAGAGGAGTGAAACGCAGCCCTGATCTGAAATCATTCTTCAGAGTGGGACTTTCGTGAATCGTTTGATCTCGAGACTTCGGATCCTCGGAGCACGAATCATTTGATTCAGATCAGCACTTCTGTGCGGGGTTGCAAATCATTAGAAAACAGTAGAAAACATAAAACCATTAAGACAGTAGGCATACAGTTATAAAAACAAAAACAAAGAAAGAAAGAATCTATGATTTTTGTATAGGACTAACCACAATTTTACTACAAATACCACGGTTAAACTACGGTTAGTGCAGCAAAACTATGGTTAATGTGTGGTTACCATGTTTTAACCATGTCTAGTAACCATGTCTACTTTTTTTCTTTTTTGAGTAAACGAGAAAAAAGTAATACATTTTCACCTTAAGAGGACACATGAGATGAATATAGAGATGCAGTTGTCACAACTTTAGGATGAACAGAACTTGGGATAGTGTCCATATACTCGTCTAGATCAACTCTGAATAAAGAAAACAGAGGTTTAGAGACAGATTTTGAGTCTGTAGCTAGCAGGAAACAGCTCTTTAGTTTGAGCTCTTCATAAACTATAGTTTCGGTCATCGCTTGTTATGATGCTCAAGGCTGTAGAGTTTATGATCCTATCAATATCACACACAATTAAATTATCACTAGCAATAATTTTGATCAAACAATGAAATGTCTGTTGTCTGCTGTTACGTCCCCAGCAATGCCAAAAAAAGAGATAAAATGTTTCTATATTAGTATCCTGTGGTGGAAATAAGCGTCCATAAGCTCGTCACCATCAGAAATCATCAAACTAAAGAAAAGTCCTCCTGTTTATGACTGTGGAAACGCTTTGAAACTAACTGTATTGTCTAAAACACTATACAAACAACGGTGACGACTCACAAGAAACAGAAGAACAAGCACTATTTTACAATGTTTGTATATGACAGGTCTTACTCTGTAAAAAAGATCAATTCAAAGATTACTGGAGTACGTTTTACAAGAAAATCCTTTTTCAATCTTTCTACTTCAATATTTCATGTTTCATTTAATGTTACTTGAATGTCGTTGTGATAATTGTGACATTTAGTGTTGTTTCTACGTGGAAATGTTTTCTACACACTCCTAAAAATAAAGGTGCTTAAAAGGTTCTTCAAGCGATGCCATAGAACAAGCATTTTGGGTTCCACAAAGAACCGTTCAGTCAAAGAACCATCTCTTTCTTACCTTTTTATAATCTGAAGAACCTTCTCTCGCCACAAAGAAACAGAAAGGTTCTTCAGATGTTAAAGGTTCTTTGTGGAACCATTTAGACGAAACGGTTCTTCTATGGCATCGTGAAGCAGCTTTCTTGTCAGTCCACTGCAAAAAATTATTTTCTTTCTTTCTTAAATGATTTTTCTTTTTTGTCTTGTTTTCTAGTATATCTAAATATTCTTGAATCAAGATGCATTTACTTGACAAGTAAATGATTTAAGATATTAAGTCTTGTTTTCTAGAAATGATTATCAAAATGTTGTTAGTTTTTGCTTAAACTAAAATATCTGCCAATGGGGCAAGAAAAATAATCTTAATTGAAAGACTAAACAAGATTATTTTTCTTGCCCCATTGGCAGATATTTTAGTTAGTTTTTGTTTTTTACAGAAAACGAGACTATCTTAAGTCATTTTACTTGTACAGTAAATTCATTTTGATTCAAGAATGTTTAGATATTTTTACTAGAATACAAGACAAAAATACTGTATGAGAGTCAAGCTCATTATCAGCTGGACATTACACCGGTTCCTGACCAGTGGAGAGGTCAAATCTGATTAGCAGACCAAAACCACAGGAACGATGTGTAAGAGTACTCCGTCCATCCATTAGTTCTCCCACAAACACACACACACACACACACACACACCAGCACTAAACCGCTTCCATGGTAACAGCGTGTCTCCTCCAGGCTCTGAGATCACGAGAACAAAAGAGGATCCATGTGAAGCTGTAAATCAGGCCTTCGTCCGTACGTTTTCCGGTTTCACTGCTCCATCAGGATTCACGTTTCGGAGATGAGGAGGAACGTACCTGCTCTTGATGTCAGTGAGCGGCACGCCGGGCTCGCAGTAGATCTGCGGGAAGTAGAAGCGGTGAGATGGGACGTTAATATCCATGATCATAGCAGAGGAACAGGTGCTTCTGGAATCCTGCTTCTCTCTCTCTCTGCGGCTCGGCTCCCCTCCCCCTCTTCCTCTTCCTCGTCCTCTTCCTCCTCTCTCGCTGCTAACGCTTCAGAAAGAGCATCTCAGTCGCCTCACATGAGCATTTCATGAGCGTTCCTCTTCTGATAAAATCCCAACAAAGCCGGGAGGAGCTGTGCGTGTGAATATGAATATGAGTGTTTCTCAATGAAGCGGTGCTGATGTCATCCTTTGTCTGTGACAGCAGCAGAGATGGAGCGCTGGAGCTCAATGAAGGGATGCTGTGTGATGCAGAGGCCAACTGACTCCGCCTCGCCACCGCACCATTGGCTGAGAGGATTACGAGGCTCCTCCCACTGCTCTCCAGTGAGTATCCTCTCATCAGCCCCTCCCCACTCACTCTGATGCTCGCTCTCTCTCTCTCTCTCTCTCTCGCTCTCTCTCTCTCTCTCTCTAGCGGGATGGAAATCATAATCACAATGAAAAGGCTGCAAACTGATTAGGGCTGAATTAAAGGGGAAATGAAGCTTGATCTGAATGCTCTGAAACACTAACTAGTTTTCTGTTAAACATCCACACAACATCTAACAGAGGACTAGTTTAGAGAGAGAGAGACTGCGGTGCACCAGATGACACACTGATAGATTGATTTCATAAAACAGCTGAATAGAAATAATACAAAAGAAACAGATTCATAGACAGACTGATAGAAAAACAAATATATTTAATGTATATAATCAGATAGACAGATATATGGATAGACAGACAGATCCAACCACATCATCAAGTTTGCTGATGACACAACAGTGGTAGGTCTCATCAGCAACAACGATGAAACGCACTACAGAGAGGAAGTGGCACAGCTGGCTGAATGGTGTGGCACAAACAATCTGTCCCTCAATGTGGAGAAGACAAAGGAGGTTGTGATGGACTTCAGGAGAAACTCCGTTGACCACCCCCCACTGACCATCGACAGCTCGACTGTGGAGAGAGTCAGCAGCACTAAATTCCTGGGGGTGCACATCACAGAGGATCTCACCTGGACCACCAACACCATGTCACTCAAAAAGGCACAACAGCGCCTACACTTTCTCTGCCGGCTGAAAAGAGCACGTCTCCCTCCACCCATCCTCACCACATTCTACAGAGGCACCATTGAGAGTGTGCTGACCAGCTGCATCACTGTCTGGTACGGGAACTGCAGTGCTGCTGACCGCAAGACCCTCCAGCGGACAGTGAACACAGCTGCAAAGATCATCAGTGCCCCTCTCCCCTCCATCCTGGACATCTTCCTTACACGATGCTCCAGCAAAACCAACAGCATCGTGAAGGACTCCACCCATTCCTCCCACAGTCTCTTCCAGCTCCTACCATCAGGAAGACGGTACCGGAGCATCAGAGCCCGCTCCGCCAGACTGCTCAACAGCTTTTTCCCCCAGGCTGTGAGAGCCCTGAACTCAAACCACCCCGCCCCCCCGAAACCCCATGCAAACGCTTACCTCCTGAAACATGGACCACCCCCACCCCAATTAATTTAACTAGCCCAAATAAAATAAAGACCATAAATGTCAATCAAAAACATTTTCAATACACAAATATCAACGAATATCAAGGAAAGAGTTTTATTTTACTATTTACAAGATATCTGCAGAATTCTTAAAAATCTATTTAAGGCTGTCACGAGTCTGGGCCCTGCGCTTCTCCCTGTTGCCACCAGAGGTCACCATCTCCCTTCCACCCGGACTCACCTCACGTAATCACGTACACCTGCCACATCACGTACACCTGCCACATCACGTACACCTGTCACATTACACACACCTGTCCCACTCATTACACCCACAGCTGTTCCCAATTGCCACGGACTATTTAGTCTCCCTTCTCCCACCACTCTGCCTGGTTGCGTTATTTGATATTGTTATTCTGTTTTGGTAAATGTTTAATACTGTTTCGAGTGTTTGCTCTGGGCTGGGATACACGCACCTCATTGCCGTTTTTGTATCCCAGTCCTTTTTCTGTTTTGTTTTGTGCCGTGTTGGCCTTTTTGTTGCTCATTAAAAGAACCTTACCTGCAATTGGACCCTGACTTCATCTTTTCGCGGCGCTTCTTCGCCGTACCGTGACAGAACGCAACCAGCAGACATGGGTCCAGCAGGGAGGTTCCTCCACATCCGCCAGGGAGACCGGAGCATGGAGGATTATGCCAGGGACTTCATTAGAGGAGCTCGTCAGTCGGCGACGGAGAAGACCTGCCTCATGGTCTTCTTCTGGGGAGGCCTGGCTGAGCCCTTCAAGTCCCTGGTACCATACTGGGACCCCGGGGAGTCGCTGGAGGACTACATTAACCTGGCTCTGCAGGTGAGCGGCTCAGCCTTCAGGTTGGGGTTAGCGGCGGAGCCCGTTCACAGTTCTTCCGAGGCGGCGATCCGGGGGACGGCGGTGGCTGCGCCCAGTGCCTCGCGCCCGCTTCCAGAGCGTCCTGGTCTGATGTGCAGCGTGCGGGAACCATCGCTGATGTCGGTGCGAGCAGCGTGGTCTGCTCGTGGTCTTTCCAGGGCGGCGGTGTCCACTCTCAAGGCTTCCGAGGCGGCGGTGCACGCTCACAAGGCTTCCGAGGCGGCGGTGCACGCTCACAAGGCTTCCGAAGCGGCGGTGTCCGCTCACGATCCTCTCGAGGTGGCGGTGCACTCTCACAAGGCTTCCGAAGCGGCGGTGCCCGCTCACGATCCTCCTGAAGGGGCGGTGCCCACTCACAAGGCTTCCGAAGCGGCGGTGCCCGCTCACGATCCTCTCGAGGCGGCGGTGCCCGCTCACAAGGCTTCCGAAGCGGCGGTGCCCGCTCACAAGGCTTCCGAGGCGGCGGTGCCCGCTCACAAGGCTTCCGAGGCGGCGGTGCCCGCTCACAAGGCTTCCGAGGCGGCGGTGCCCGCTCACAAGGCTTCCGAGGCGGCGGTGCCCGCTCACAAGGCTTCCGAGGCGGCGGTGCCCGCTCACAAGGCTTCCGAAGCGGCGGTGTTCGCCCACATTCCTCCCGAGACAGCTGTGCTCGCTCACGAGGCTCCCGAGACAGCTGTGCTCGCTCACGAGGCTCCCGAGACAGCTGTGCTCGCTCACGAGGCTCCCGAGACAGCTGTGCTCGCTCACGAGGCTCCCGAGACAGCTGTGCTCGCTCACGAGGCTCCCGAGACAGCTGTGCTCGCTCACGAGGCTCCCGAGACAGCTGTGCTCGCTCACGAGGCTCCCGAGACAGCTGTGCTCCCCCACGAAGCCCCCGAGAGAGCGGTGTTCGCTCACGTTCCTCCCGAGGCGATGGGGTTCGCTCACGAGGCTCCCGAGACAGCTGTGCCCGCTCACGTTCTTCCCGAGACAGCTGTGCTCGCTCACGTTCTTCCCGAGACAGCTGTGCTCGCTCACGTTCCTCCCGAGACAGCTGTGCTCCCCCACGAAGCCCCCGAGAGAGCGGTGTTCGCTCACGTTCCTCCCGAGGCGATGGTGTTCGCTCACGAGGTTCCCGAGGCGATGGTGACCGCTCACGTTCCTCCCGAGACAGCTGTGCTCGCTCACGTTCTTCCCGAGACCGCTGTGCTCGCTCACGTTCCTCCCGAGACCGCTGTGCTCGCTCACGTTCCTCCCGAGACCGCTGTGCTCGCTCACGTTCCTCCCGAGACAGCTGTGCTCGCTCACATTCCTCCCGAGACAGCTGTGCTCGCTCACGAGGCCCCCGAGAGAGCGGTGTTTGCTGATGTTCCCCACCCTGATGTGCCCCCCGAAGCGGTGGAGCCCACCATTGCCCGCTCCAGGGTGGCAGCTCCACACTCACCGCGGTGGTGGCCGCCGGTTCTGCCCTGGGTCTCCATCCCGCCGGCGCTGCCTCAGAGCCCAGGTTCCCTTCCTCTACACGGGCCTGGCCCACCATCCCTCCCCCTGTTCCACCTCCCTCTGGACTTTTGGGGGGATCTTGTGGAACGTCTGGAAGCCGTTTCTTAAAGGAGGGGTCATGTCACGAGTCCGGGCCCTGCGCTTCTCCCTGTCGCCACCAGAGGTCACCATCTCCCTTCCACCCGGACTCACCTCACGTAATCACGTACACCTGCCACATCACGTACACCTGCCACATCACGTACACCTGCCACATTACACACACCTGTCCCACTCATTACACCCACAGCTGTTCCCAATTGCCACGGACTATTTAGTCTCCCTTCTCCCACCACTCTGCCTGGTTGCGTTATTTGATATTGTTATTCTGTTTTGGTAAATGTTTAATACTGTTTCGAGTGTTTGCTCTGGGCTGGGATACACGCACCTCATTGCCGTTTTTGTATCCCAGTCCTTTTTCTGTTTTGTTTTGTGCCGTGTTGGCCTTTTTGTTGCTCATTAAAAGAACCTTACCTGCAATTGGACCCTGACTTCATCTTTCCACGGTGCTTTTCACGGCGTCCCGTGACAAAGGCAATTTGAAAACTTATTTCTCATACCATTTAACGCATTTAAAACTGTCTAAGGCCTTAAACTCTTCAGTTTAGTCGTATCAAATTTAAGGACCCGTGGGAGCAATGTTCCTCTGATGTTTTTTCTTTCTGAGCAAAACTTTTCTCTATCGGTCAGACATGTCTGTCTCCTGAGCAAAAGCATTCTTTACACCAGACCTGTACAGCACACACACAACAAAGTGTGTAACTTTGAACTTTAATGTGCTGTTTATATTTGATTTGACCCTTGATGTAACTAAATGATGCATATTTTGTGTTTCCTGAGAAAATATGTTTACTGAACAATACACTGCAGTTCAAAAGATTGGATCAATAAAGTTTTTTAAGGAAGTTTCTTTTGCTCATCAAGACTGTATCTATTTGATAAAAAATACTGAATATTATTTCACAAAATAATATTGTGAAATATTATTGCAATTTAAAATAAATCTTTTCTATTTTAATATACTTTAAAATGTAATTAATTCCTGAGAAGCAAAGCAGTATTTTCAGAGTCACATGATCCTTTAGAAATCATTCTAATACGCTGATTTATAATCAATGCTGGAAACAGTTTACTGCTTTTTTATTTTATTTTTTTTATATACTGTATTTTTTGGGACCTGTGATATTTTTTAAAAATAAAAAGTTAAAAAGAACAGTGTTTAGTCAAAATAGAGATTGTGTTACAATATAAACTCTTCACACGTTTGGGGTTAGAAATGTTTCTTTAGATGCTTTAAACAAGTTTAAAGAAAGCTAAATAAATTTTATTCAGAAAGGATGTGTTAAATTGATAAAATTGATAGCAAAGACTTCTATTGTTAGAAAATATTTCTATTTTGAATAAATGCTGTTCTTTTAAAATTTTTATTAATCAAAGAATCAAAGAAAAAAGTAACACAGGTTCCAAATAAATATTAAGCAGCACAACTGTGTTCAACATTAATAATAATCAGAAATGTTTGTTGATCAGTAAATCAGTATATTATTATGATTTCTGAAGATCATGTGACACTGAAGACTGGAGTAATGATGCTGAAAATACAGCTGCGCATCACAGAAATAAATACTATTTTAAAGTATAGGTATTAAAATAGGAAACCAATATTAGAAATTGCAATAATATTTCACTATATCACAGTTTTTTCTGTATTTTTTAAATGAATACAGCCTTGATGAGCAAGAGACTTAAAAACAAGGCCAATTATTATCAGGTTTATAATATAGCCCTAACATAATATATTATCAAAACAAACTATTTACACTGATAGAATAGAATAGAATAGAATAGAATAGAATAGAATAGAAAAGAATAGAATAGAATCTGAAGCCAAACTTAAGCTGAGATCTGTAAGTTAAATATAAAAACATGAACATATGAATTCTTCTATAGCGGTCTAAACATGGTTATGAAGTACAGTTTGTACAATACTCTTGTGTGAGACTGAACATGTTTCAGAGTTTAGTTATTTCCAGCACTTAATCAAGCCACTCTTCTTTAATACATGAGGATGTTTTATTTCAGATGTCATTGTGTTTGTGTTGTCTCTTGTGTTGAGCGCACCGCAACTATTGAAGTATTCAGTTTCTACAGAGACTCATTTGGTGCAGATCCTTCTCTTTCTATGAAACCGGCTCTAACTCTGTCGTGACATCAGCTCTAGAGCGGTTTGCCTGAGCATTGCTATTCTTTCCTTTTACTGCGGCATTCAATCAAATGGCTTCCCAACTCATTTGTGTGTCCGTGAGGCACATTATTTCTCCTGCGCTCAGTTTAGAGGAACACTGCGTGGGAGTCCTGTATTTAAGGCCCGTCGGGCAGGACAGTGATGCATTTTGGTAGCCCGACTGGAAAACACAATAGCCCCGGGACGTCGGGCTAGCGATTATGCGAGCCCTGCACACACACACTCTCACAAACACACTCTCTCTCACACACTCACAAACACACTCTCTCACACACACACACACACACACACACACACACACACACACACACTCTCTCTCTCCAGCTTCAGGTGGATCAGTTCTGTGTGTCTGAGTCTGTTATATAATTATTACTAACCTGACAGGCTCCAGACTCTATTATTAGCAGCAGGCAGTGTGCTGAAGCGTAACGAACATCAAGCATCAATCTGAGTCCCACCAAGCTAACCACAAACAGCCGCTTCAGGAGTCTCCTTCACCTGAATCCTAAAGAGTTTAACTAAAAATACCATGACCGGCACTCATTTCTTAGAATTACATGGATTGTTCATCATTTACTCAAACTCATGTTGTTCAAACCTGAATGACTTTCCCTGTACAGACAAATCAAACGCTCAGTAATTTCTCTCAACATCATGGTTTGTGATCGACAGACTAAAGTCATTCAGGTCTGAAGGACATGACGAGTGAACCATGTCTTGTAAGCAGCCATATCACCCTGCAGCCCAAGACTGGTCGTCCACTGAAGTTAAGCAGGGTTGAGCTGGTCAGTACCTGGATGGGAGACCTCCTGGGAACACTAGGTTGTTGTTGGAAGAGGTGTTAGTGAGGCCAGCAGGGGGTGCTCACCCTGTTGTCTGTATGTGTCCTAATGCCACAGTAATAGTGACGGGGACACTATACTGTCAAAAGCACCGTCTTTCGGATGAGACGTTAAACCAAGGTCCTGACTCTCTGTGGTCATTAAAAATCCCAGGATGTCCTTCGAAAATGAGTAGGGGTGTAACCCCGGCATCCTGGCCAAATTTCCCCATTGGTCTCTGACCATAATGGCCTCCTAATCATCCCCTTACACTGATTGGCTTCATCACTCTGTCTCCTCTCCACCTGTAGCTGGTGTGTGCTGGGCGTTCTGGCGCACTGTGGCTGCCGTCGCATCATCCAGGTGGATGCTGCACACTGCTGGTGGATGAGGAGGTTCCCCCCTTCTATGTAAAGCGCTTTGAGTACCCAGAGAAGAGCTATATAAATGTAACAGATGATGATGTCTTTAACTCAGTAATGCTCTCAGTTCATCTGCAGACAGACCAGTCCAATCTGACTCTCTCTCACACTGTAGATTCAGTTTAGGAAACCGGATGATGACCTCTGACCTGACCACACGGAGTATACTACAGATATGAGTTCTAGATCAGCTCAAAACCACTGAGAAGGATTCAAACAAGACACACGCAGCATGAAATCAAGCCAAACAGCTCAAATCAAGACACTTCTTATTTCAACTCACTCCCAAACAACTGGCTTTGAAGAAGCAACATTCACTTGGAAAACTAGGGTTTTTATTTATTTATTTATTTATTTATTAAAGTGTGATTCCTATACCTGGAAAAGAAGATATATACCAATCCTAAAAGCCAAGCGCTAAAATAATATAATGGAAGAAATTGAGTAAAAATCATTAAAAAAATTATACATATACAATTTTAAATATAATATATAATAAATAAATAAAAATATATATATACAATTTTAAATATAACATAATATATAATTTAAAAAATAATAATATATATATATTTTTTTTTTTTAAATATATACAAATCAAAGCCAAGCTCTAAAATATAAAATACTCAATTCC